>NW_022436941.1:41961433-42552779 GCF_009761245.1 Sapajus apella
GAGATGGAGTTTCGCTCATTACCCAGGCTGGAGTGCAATGGCACGATCTCGGCTCACTGCAACCTCCACCTCCTGGTTTCAAGCAATTCTCCCGCCTCAGCCTCCCGAGTAGCTTGGACTACAGGCATGCGCCACCACACCCAGCTAATTTGTTTTGTATTTTTAGTAGATACAGGGTTTCACCATGTTGATGAGGATGGTCTTGATCTCTTGACCTCGTGATCCACCCGCCTCGGCCTCCCAAAGGGCTGGGATTATAGGCATGAGTCACCTTGCCTGACCCATTTGCTGATTTTCTTTCAGGTGTAAATATATGTCAGTCATGAAACGTACACTGCATTTTAGATTATCTGTGACTCTAAGTGAGCCCCAATGCCAACTCTTATTGGCAGTGTCCTTTTGATATTGTGAGTTTAGGGGAACATCATGACAGCAAAATTAGAGACCCTAGTTAATTTAATGTCATGGAATTTCTACCAGAATGGAATCAGAAACTGGATTTGGCCATGAGCCGTCAAAAAATTCCTTGAAGTAAATTAGCAGAAGAGAAGATCTTCCCTGAATGTTATTGGAAAATCTGGTTAGTGTTATCAAACTGTCATTGCTGTTAAAAGTTGCTGGAGAACTGTGTTCATTCTCCATATTTGGTAGCTATTTGAGAATTTGTCCGAGTGTTGTTTTTGAAACGGGGATGTTTAAGGTAGTGAAGTTGACAGGAAATTACTATGTGACAAATGATCTAAGAGTTGTTAAATGTTGCACTTCTGTTCAATTCAGATGTCTCTGCTGCATGCAAATGGCAGTGTGTAAATAGCATGTCTCTTAAATAAGTAGGTTTTGTCTTACACATTATGATTGACAGTATTAATGCATGATGAGAAATATGAGTACTTTCTTTTGCTAGATATCTTGATAATTTAAGAATTTCATAGATAAATGAAGATTTAAAATATGAAAGTTTGGGGAAAAAGTAAAAAGAAAATTACGATTGACTTTGTTCACTAATATTCCTGGTCCTCTAATCCTTCTGGGAGAATAGGAGGGTTGCATGTCTTTATTCCATTAAAGTTAGACAAACATGTCATATGCCCTAACCAGAAAAGTGAGAGCTAAGTGACTGGTGGTAACTCTGAGCTAAAGCACAGAAGAGCGTGTTCATAATTTCCTTTATTCCATTTGCCACCCTGCTGAAACCTGGAGGCTCTTGTGAGATTGCAGCTGCATAGGAAGATAGAGCCTTTGTCCACTTGGGCCTCTGAGTAACTGCCATAAACCAAGCTTCTCTGTGGTCTCATATGGGTTGTGAAAATGAGAAATCGACCTTTGCTGTGTTAAATCACAAAAAGGTTGATATTTTTTATTAATGCAATAAGCTAGAACATCCAGACTTACACATAAGATCTATGTATTAATTAATAAATTTATTATTTATTATGCATTGAAAGTGATGGCAGAAACTGCAATTGCTTTTGCACTCCAAACATTTTAAAAGGCACTATTTATGTGAACCAGCTACCTGGGACTAGAAATAGCTCTTATATGTAGGACATATTTTTGTATAATATTTAACCTACTGTAACTCTACCTTTATTAAGTCTATCTTGTGTGCAACATCTGTTTTTATGGCAAGATAACATGTCATATGTCCTGACCAAGATAACATCCCAGGAAAGAATAAAACCCAAATCATCAAGAATAAAACCCACTGATACATCACTGGCTGTATCAGTGATGGAAACATAGTAGATGCTCAGAAAACATTTCTTGAACTGAGTCAGGTTATGAGAAAGCAGGTATGCAAGAAAGAGGCTTTTGGCCACAAAACACCTTAGAGAAAGAAATGCAGGAGAGAAAAACAAAATCATGGTGAGATAAAGAAAGCAGAGTAAGCCGCAGGGGTTTTACCCAGCCAGAATGTGGGTAGGTTCAAGCCAGAAAAAAGGGAACACATTGATGGAGCAAACCCAAAGTTTGAGGAAAGATAAAGCTGGTTATGCAGTTTTCAAAGGAGTTTTAGAACTTAGACTGTGTCTCCAGATATCAAAAGTTTGATCAAGTTTCATATTGGTTTTACAGACTTGATGGATTTTTTGTCAAATTGATTGTGTTGTATAGACAGAGTGATTTTGTTATTTTCGTAGAGAGTGTTGTGTGTCATATCTAATCATATGTCTTATCTCACATAGGTTAGCAGTGATTTTTATGGTAAGAAGAGCTTTCTTTTTCGACATCATAAACTTTTATAGAATTCATAATAATATACACTTTTGTATTTCTCCTTTCCTACTTATAATTTTTATATTGCTCATATTCCCTGCAAGACTGATGCTTAATGAGGATAGAAACGATACTAGTGTTCACCACGGAATTCTCATTATTGACACAATGATTTGTACACAGTAGATGTTAAATATCTTTTGAATGAATTGATGAGTTTATATCAAGCTTCTAGCTCCTCTTTGGCATGATGCTACTTCATCTGTCTATTCTTATTTCCATTAGACCTTACCACATGCCATCCTTCATTCTGGTCTGCCTGTCAGCCTCATCCTTTTTTGTTCTTTGACTTACTTACTTTCCTTCCTCAATATATTTCATCTATCTGCCTAGTATTAAAAGTTAACTTTTTATGACTAAGTCCTTTGCATATGTTATCTCATTTTCTAAAATAAAACATTCATGTAGGTTCCATAATCAACACCATCTACAAATGAAGAAGGCTTAGAAAGGCAAGCTATCTTAGCTCCCCAACCACAGAGCTGCTAATGTCTGCTTCATTATAGAACCATTGCTCCTAACCACCTTTTGTACATTCTTCAAGCCTCAGTTCAAATACTACTTCCTCCATAAAGCCTTCTTTTATTACATTGATCTTCACTAATCTCTACTTTGTTCCAAACACCTGTTATACTTAAAGTCAGCAGCACACTGTTCACCCTTGATTGTTCTGTATACAGTTCATGTGTATTAATTTTATCTGTATCATTAGAGTTTACAGTCCTGAATAGAAATTGAGCCCTATTTATTTTGCATTATCCCATTATGTAGAGATGATTAAGAAAAACTTCCTAGTTAATGGATCGATAAAGAATAAAGTAATGTTAGAATTTCAATATTTATCCTAGAATTTTCATCTGGAATGTTTCCTCAAGGCTGCAGTCTGACAAAGACCTAACTATTTCTTTTGATATCTTTCACTTTAAAAAAGTTTCATTTACTTCCTGCCCCTCAGAAACTTAAAACCATATCTTCAGATTTGGGATTGTTAGAAATAGCCTTTTGAAGATGAGATGAAACTGTTATTTTCAGTCATTAAAAATGTTTAAGAACAAAGGAATCATGTGACAACTTGTGACTAATGCAATCAGAGAAGCCGGAGATTGGGATGTTTATTTTTACACATTGGGAAGGAAAAAATAAGGATCAGCTTCTGAGTTTGACACCTCAAATAAGCGCAGTGGTTTTGCATCGTATCACATGGACATAATGCCTCTCTTTATATCCCCATAGAAGTAGGCAGAGACGCAGAAGAAGGCCCCAGGCCAGAGCTGTGAGCACAAGCTGGATCTAAGCCTTAATAACTGAATCCAACCACATAAACAACTCAGAACAAGTGAAGAAGTGCCAAATTTGTCCTTGTGAGTTTCCTTGTAAATTAAAAATAAACTGGAACAATTACGTATTCAGATTATGGAAAAATAATGAAATTGAAACTGATTTAAGTAAATGATTCATGATTCCCAAATACCTAAAACTACTGCAAAATTAAGTTTATCTTGTGCAAAAGGAAAAACAAAATACATGGATCCCTTGGTTAGGTTTGATATTCTTCAAAGCCATTACAAGATATTCCAAAATGTCAACTTAAATCATGGATTCAAACTTAGACTAAGAGCAAACAAGAGTCATTACCTGAAGGTTCTTCTATGGCCTATGGAAAACCAACTCACTATTTAAGTTGATTTCATATGTAAATATGTCCACCAGCATTTAGTGGCAGTGCTGCTGTGTATATTCACACACAATTGGACAAGTGAGAATCAAGAAATTCACAATTGGGCCATCTGGGTTCCACACGGAACCTCCACCGCCTCCATTATGTTAAAGCAGCACTACTTCCTCCTACTGATCAGGTTCACTTACCCTTGGTATGTTGTGGGAATTCAGCGTTTGTGGATCAGGCATTGTGTCAGCACCTGGATAGTGAGGCTCTGTGGGCAGAAGAAACAAACTCATATGTCCAGAGAGGAATTTTCTTTTCTTTTTTTTTTTAGGGGTACATGTGCAGGCTTGTTATATAGGTAAATTGAATGTCACAGGGGTTTGGTGTACCCAGGTAATAAGTGTAGTACCTAACAGGTAGTTTTTGATCCTTTCCTCCTCTCACCTCCACCCTCAGGTAGGCCTTGGTGTCTGTTGTTCTCTTTTTTGTGTTCATGTATGCTCAGTCTTTAGCTCTCACTTATAAGTGAGAAAATGTGTTATTTGATTTTCCATTCCTGTGTAAGTTCACTTAAGATAATGGCTGCTAGTTCTAACTGTGTTGTTGCAAAGGACATGATAGTTTTTTCTGCTGCATAGTATTCCATAGTATATATGTACCACATTTAAAAATTTTTTTCTATAAGTTATTGGGGTACAGGTGGTATTTGGTTACATGAATAAGTTCTTTAGTGGTGATTTGTGAGATTTGGGTGCACCCATCACCAAAGCAGTATTAACTGTACCATATTTGTAGTCTTTTATCCTTCACCCCCCCACACACTATTCTCCCAAAGTCCTCAAAGTTTATTGTATCATTCTTTTGTCTCTGTGTCCTCATAGCTTAGCTCCCGTATATCAGTGAGAACATATGTTTGGTTTTCTATTCCTGAGTTACTTCACTTAGAATGATAGTCTAGTCTCATCCAGGTCACTGCAAAAACTGTTAATTCTTTTTATGGCTGTTCTTTTTATTCTCTGTTAAATCCTTTTTGTGGCTGTGTAGTATTCCATTAAGTACATGTGAGATATATATATATATATATATATATATCTGTGATATATACAAATATATATGTGTGTATATATATATGTGTGTATGTGTGTATATATATGTATATATACACATATATATATTTGAAAAATCATGAAATATACAAATATATATAAATATACAAATATATACATAAATATACAAATATATATAAAGAAACTGTGATATATACAAATATATATATATATATATATATAAACTGTGATGTATACAAATATATATATTTGTATAGATCACAGTTTCTTTATCTACTTGTTAATTGATGGCCATCTGGGTTGGTTTCATGATTTTGCAATTATGGATTATGCTACTATAAACATGGATGCGCAAGTGTCTTGGAAACAACCAAAATACCCATCAATGATAGACTGGACAAAGAAAGCATGGCACATATAACTGTGAAATACTATGCAGCCATAAAAAAGAATGAGATCATGTCCTTTGCAGGGACATGGATGAAGCTAGAAGCTATCATTCTCGGCAAACTAACACAAATGATCATGTGATTTTTGTTGTTAATTCTGTTTATGTTGTGTATCACATTTATTGACTTGCATACATTAAACCATCCCTGCATCCCTGGTATGAAACCCACTTGATTATGGTGAGTTATCTTTTTGATATGTTGTTGGATTTGGTTAGCTAGTATTTTGTTAAGGGTTTTAGCATTTATGTTCATCAAAAATATTGGCCTGTAGTTTTCTTTTTTGGTTATGTCCTTTCCTGGTTTTGGCATTAGGGTGATACTGGCTTCAGAGAATGAATTAGGGAGGGTTCCTTCTTTATATCATGGAACAGCGTCAAAGGATTAGTCCCTTTCTTCTTTGAATGTCTGGTGGAATTCTGCTGTGAATCCGTCTGGTCCTGGATGTGTATGTGTGTATATATATATAATTTTTAAATTACCATTTCAATCTCACTGCTTGTTTTTGGTCTGTTCAGGGTATCTAATTCTTCCTGATTTAAGCTAGGAGGGTTATATTTTTCCAGGATTTTATCCATGTCCACCAGCATAGGTTTTCTAGTTTATGTGTGTAAAGGTGTTCATAGTACCCTTGAATAATCTTTTGCATTTCAGTGATGTCAGTTGTAATATCTCCTGTTTTGTTTCTTAGTGAGGGTATTTGGATTTTCCTTCTTCTTGATTAATCTTGCTAATGGTCTATCAATTTTATTTATCTTTTCAAAGAACCAGCTTTTTTTTTTTTTCATTTAGCTTTTGTGTTTGTTTTTTTTTGTTTGTTTGTTTGTTTCAATTTCATTTAGTTCTGCTCTGATCTTTGTTATTTCCTTTCTTCTGCTGGGTTTGGGTTTGGTTTGTTCTTGTTTCTCTAGCTCCTTGAGGTGTGACTTAGAATGTCAGTTTGTGCTCTTTCAGTCTTTTTGATATAGGAATTTAGGGCTATGAGATTTCCTCTTTGCTGTATCAAAGAGGTTTTGATAGGTTGTGTCATTATTGTCATTCAATTCAAAGAATTTTAAAATTGCCATCTTGATTCCATTTTTGACCCAATGCTCATTCAGGAGCAGGTTATTTAATTTCCATGTATTTGAATGATTTTGAAGGTTCCTTTTGGAGTTGATTTCCAGTTTTATTCCACTGTGATCTGAGAGACTGCTTGATATAGTTTCAATTTTCTTAAATTCACTGATGCTCGTTTTATGGTCTATCATATGGTCTATCTTGGAGAATGTTCCATGTGCTGTTGAATAGAATGTGTATTCTGTGGATGTTGAATGAAATATTCTGTATACATTTGTTAAGTCCATTTGTTCCAAGATATAGTTTAAATCCATTGTTTCTTTGTTGACTTTCTGTCTTGTACTATCAGTGCAATACTGAAGTCCCCCACTATTATTGTGTTGCTATCTAATTTCTTAGGTCTGTTAGTAATTATTTTATAAATTTGGGAGCTCTAGTGTTAGGTGCATATATGTTTAGGATTGTGATATTTTCCTGTTGAACAAGGCCTTTTACTGCTATATAATGCTCCTCTTTGTCTCTTTTAACTGATATTTCTTTAAAGTTTGTTTTGTCTGATATAATAATAGCTACCCTTGCTTGCTTTTGGTGTTCATTTGCATTAAATGCCTTTTTCCACCCCTTTACTTTAAGTTTATGTGAGTCCTTATGTGTTAGGTGAATCTTCTGAAGACAGCAGATGGTTGGTTGGTGAGTTCCTATCTATTCTGTGGTTCTATATCTTTTAAATGAAGCATTTAGGCAATTTACTTCCATGTTAGAATTGAAATGTGAGTTACTGCTGCATTCCTCATGCTCTTTGTTGCCGGTGTACTTTGTTTTTTTGTTTTTTTTTCTTTTGGTTTTGTCTTTTAACTTGTATTTCTGTTTTATAGGTCCTGTGTGATTTACACTTTAAAGAGGTTCTGTTCCTATTTGTTTCAAGATTTAGAGCTCCTTTTAGCAGCTCTTGTAGTGGTGGCTTGGTAATGGTGAATTCTCTCAGCATTTGTTTGAAAAAAGCTGTATCTTTCCTTCACATATGATGCTTAGTTTTGCTGCAAGAATTTTACAAAATTCTTGGCTGATAATTGTTTTGTTTGAGGAGGCTGAAGATAGGGCCCCAATCCCTTCTAGCTTTTAGGGTTTCTGCTGAGAAATCTGCTGTTAATCTAATAGGTTTTTCTTTAAAGGTTACCTGGTGTTTCTGTCTCACAGCTCTTAAGATTCTTTCCTTCTACTTAACTTTGGATAACCTGATGACAACGTGCCTAGGCAGAGATCTTTTTGTGATGAGTTTCCCAGGTGTTCTTTGTGCTTTTTGTATTTGGACGTCTCTCTAGAAAGGCTGGGGAAGTTTTCCTTGATCATTTCCCCAAATATATTTTCCAAGCTTTTAGTATTATCTTCCTCCTCAGGAATACCAATTATTCTTTGGTTTGGTCGTTTAACATAATCCCAGACTTCTGGGAGGTTTTGTTCCTATTTTCTTATTCTTTTTCCTTTGTCTTTGTTGCACTGGGTTAAGTCAAAGACCTTGTCTTTTCTGAGACTTTCTAGAGCATTTCACATCTCTAAAAGTGTGTCCAAAGTTTTCTGAATTTTTGATTATCTTTTTCTTTAAGCTGCCTCTTTCATTAAATATTTCTCCCTTCAGTTCTTGTATAATTTTTTGGATTTCCTTGCGTTGGGCTTTGCCTTTCCCTGGTCCCTCCCTGATTAGCTTAATAACTAATCTCTTGAATTCTTTTTCAGGTAAATAATGGATTTCTTCTCGGTTTAGATCCACTGCTGGTACACTAGTGTAATTTTGGAGGGATGTTGAAGATCCTCATTTTGTCATACTACCAGGGTTGGTTTTCTGGTTCTTTCTCATTTGGGTAGGCTCTCAGAGGGAAGGTCTAGGGCTAAAGGTTGTTGTTCAAATTCTTTTGTCCCACGTAGTGTTCCCTTGATGTAGTACTCTCCCCCATTTCCTATGGATATGGCTTCCTGTAAACCAAACGGCAGTGATTGTTGTTGATCTTCTGGGCCTAGCCATCTGGTGAGTCTGCCTGGTTCTGGGCTGGTACTGGGGGTTGTCTGCACAGAGTCCTGTGATGTGAACTGTCTATGGGTCCCTCAGCTGTGGATACCAGTGCCATTTTTTGGTTGTCTCCAGGGTCCTGCAGATGCAGTTGGCTTCTTTCAGAGTGTCTGTGAATCCTCTCATGTACCACACTTTCTTTATCTCATGTACCTCTCATGTACCACAGCGTATCATTGATAGGCATTTAGGTTGATTCCATGTCTTTGCTATTGTGAATCATGTTGCAATAAACATTATGGTAGAATAATTTATATTCTTTGGGGTATGCACACAGTAATGGGATTGCTGGGTCAAATGCTAATTCTGTTTTAAGTTCTTCGAGAAATTGACAAACTGCTTTCCACAATAGCTGAACTAATTTACATTCACACAGGCAGTGTGTAAGAATTCCCTTTTTTTCTACAATTTCGACAGCATCCATTTTTTTTTGAATTTTTAATAATAGCTATTCAAACTTGTGTGGAATAGTATCTCATTGTGGTTTTGATTTGCCTTTCTCTAATGATTAGTGATGTTGAGCATCTTACATTTTCTCTGTAAGGACAAACTATCAGTTTTTCCAAGATGAAAGAGATCCAGTGTAGTCAAATTTCCAAGTAACTAGCTAACTTCCTGCAGAATTAGTTTTATATGGGGACTTGGCACTCATGGCAGCTTGGACATTCAGATGTGACAGTAGGTAAGTAAGCCTGGACAGGAGAGAGTCCATGTTAGATCCCTGTGCAGACTCCAACACTGCCCCCTCAGTGTCCTTGTTCATATGCCCAACATGCTCAAGCTCTTTCTGGGTGGCTGATGCTGGCTAAAGTCAACTGCCTAAGTCATTTTGTCTACTTGATTATTAGGTGCCTTTTCCATCATGGATGCTTTCTAGTAGATATTAACATGTTATACAAAAGGCTTCATACTTTGATCCCACTTCCATATGTTTATGCACATGCCTTACTATAGATCTCCTCATCTCTGATCTTCCAGGCCTTTTCTTTCTAGGCCATTATTGATCAGCTGACCAGGCCATAGATTACTACCCAGAAATGCACATGCACACAGCCACACACACTACACACCCACATATATCTCCTTCCTTCAGGTCACTTCTTCCATAAAAGCATATCTGAACCACTTGTAGCTCCACCAATTAGAAATGTTATTTTTCTCTCTGCTATTTTTCAAGACCACTCCTGACTGTAGGCATAGTACAGTAGCCATCATTTTTGATTTTATGCTCACATGCTAAGCTGATCCATCTACAAACCAAACTCGGATGTTTTCCTTCTTCTTCAGCTGGTTATACAGGACCTACATATGGCCATACTGAAATGAAAAAGGTTCCTTTGTCCCCTTCACAGGATGTGCAATGGGGGTGTGGCATGCTTCTTCAGTGCCTGGCTGCCCAAACCTCTAGGGGAACATACAGACGGACAGGCTGTGGGGATCCAACCCCATGGCATTGTCTAGGGTTGAATATTTCGAGCTCCCGAAGCCCCAGTGGGCCTGTGTTACAGGGTGCTCTTTTAGTTTGCCATCTGTAGGTGGTTTCTGTTAACCAGCTCAATTAGACCCTCTACCTTGTCTCTAGGACAGAGGGCTTTCTGTATTCCAGGTTCTTGCCTTGGTGTACCGGAAGGATCAGCTCACATGTGGGCTTGGAGAATGAGCGTAAGGTTTTATTGAGTGGAAGTAGCTCTCAGCTGATGGGGGAGCCAGAAGGCGGTTGGTTTTTCCCTGGAGTTAGACCACTAGGTGGCCCCGGCTTTCCTCCCACTGCCCCAGCCAAACCCTGCCTCATCCCGCCAGTCGATCGTCTGGGGGCATGCCAGTGTCTGTTGATGTGCTCTTCTGCCCGTGTGCTCCTCTCAGCGTCCTCTCGACGACCAGCCGCTTGAATCTTCTTCTGCCAATGTGCCCCTCTAGATATCTGGCTACCTGTGTGTTTGCCTGCTAAGATCTGGGGCTTTTATAGGCCTAGGATGGGGGCATGGCAGGCCAGAGTGTTCTTGGAAAATGCAACATTTGGGGGGAAAAGCAGGCGTGCCTGTCCTCACCTACATCTGTGGCAGTGGAGCTGTAGTCAGAGACCTGCCTTTCTCTACCCAGTGCTTCCCTTCCCCGATTCTGTATCATTTAAAGGGACCACGCTCTTCCCTTTCCAGCATTCCTGTATCACCACGCATCCACATATACCTCCTTCCTTTAGGTAACTTCTCCTTCCACACAAAGCATATCTGAACCACTCATAGCTCCACCAATTAGGAATATTTTTTTCTCTCTATTTTTCTCTCTATTTCTCACTATTTTTCAAGACCACCCTGAATGTAGTTGTAGTACAGTAGCCATCATTTTTGAATTTATGCTCACATGCTGAGCTGACCCATCCACAAACCGAAATTGGACATTTTCCTCCATCTTCAGCTGGTTGTAGAGGACCTACATATGGCCATAGGGACAAGGTACAAGAGGGACACTGTTGTCACCATGGACTACCTGCTCCGGTATCTTGCTCTTTCTTTCTGCTCCTGTGTGCTTTTCATCTTGGTGCAACATTTCCTTCTTATCAGTGACTGCTGCTGGGCTTGTTCAACTTTATAACTTGAAAGGTCTGATAAAATGTGCCAATATAACCATGGGCACTGCAAAATGCATGGTCACTTAGTGTCCCAAGTCAAGCATTCCATCTGTACCAGGGCCTAGCAACATGCCAGAAACGGTTTCTTGAAAGGCGTACAATTCTCCTACTGGGTTTACCATAATGTTGACATTGCTTCTTTTTCTACTAACACTTCCTATACCATAACATCTGCTGGGCCACATGGTCCAAGCAGCAAGTCTGCTTTCACTGAAGCCTGGACCTGCTTCAGAGCCCTTTCCTGCTTTGGGCTCCATTGGAATCTGGCAGTTTTCCACAGTGTCCATCAAATCATCCAGAGAAGTATCCCTATGCGTGGAACATCTTGTCTCCAGAGATAAAAGAGCCCTGTTGCATTTTGTGCTTCCTTATGTGTAGTTGAGGATGTCAAATGCAGCAATTTGTGTTTCACTTTAGAGGTGATGTTTCTGTGACACGTGCACCCCTGAAAACTTTACTAAGTAGTAGATCCCTGCATTTTTAAAGGATTAATTTTTCATCATCTTGAGTCCAGATGTCTTCCCAAGGTTTCCCAGGGCTCTGGACATCTCATGTTCCTCCTGCCTGCTAGCTATGAAGTCGTTGATTTAATGGATCAGTGTGGTTTTCTGTGGGATGTTCTGATAGTCCATATGTGATTAGATGATACTATTTATGACAGAGGACAGGACAGTTTTTATAGCCTGAGGGTAAAACTGTACATGAACATTTTTGTCCATTTCAGGTAAATACAACTGAGTATGTTCCCTTCTCATGACTATAAAAGGCCTTATTCTTCAGCTTTAGCAGTAAAATTGTATTTGGCTTGTTGAATGTAATCAGACTACTATGTGGTTGGGCTTCTGGTAGTCTACAGCAGGGGTTCTCAACACTGGACCGTAGGCAGATACCGGTCTGAGGCCTGGTAGGAACCGGGCTACGCAGCAGGAGGTGAGGGTCAGTGAGTGAGTGAGCAGCATTACTGCCTGAGCTCCACCTCTTGTCAGATCAGTGGCAGCGTTAGAGGCTTATAGGAGTGCGAACCCTATTGTGAACTGTACATGCGAGGGATCTCAATTGTGCACTCCATACAAGAATCTAATGCCTGATGGTCTGAGGTGAGTTTCCTCCACCCCACTCCCCTCTGTGAAAAACTTGTCTTCCATGAAACTGGTCCCTGCTGCCAAAAATGTTGGGGACCACTTGTTTACAGCCATTCTTTCTAATCTATACAATTTCTGCAGGGGTCAAACTGATGAATTACACAAGCGTATGATAGAGGCTACACTCCTAAAACACTGAGACTTAGTGATGCAAGTAGCAATAATCTCTTCCATCTTTTCATGATATAGTGTTAGCTTTGATTTACTGTGCTGCATGAAGGGTGGGGGTAGATCCAGAGTCTTTCACTCAGCCTTCGTCACTATGGTAGTGCCTACCCCACTTGGCCATGAATCCTAATTTGAATCTTGACTATACACTCATAGAAATGACTACTTGATTTGTCTGTGTACCCAGTGACCCCACTGTATGTTGGATTTTATCAGTGATTCCCTTTATTACCTGGACCTACTCTAATGATGAAGTTGTTATGATAATTGTTTGGGTATCAATGTCAACTCAGAGTGTTATGTCCAAAAGTCCTCAAAATGTTGGATAATACCCTTTCTCCAGCCATTATCTGAGTAAATGGCTGCAGGTTCCTCTGTGGAAGAACTAAGTGCCTTTTTTCCCCTCCCATATAGGCTTTCTCAGGAAATGAGGAAAGAATATGCCTTTTCAGTGGAGTGACCACTCTAAGCTCTCTGCTCTTTCACTGCTGCTGGATACTAAGCAGCAGCACTCTTATTGTTGTCAGTCTATTTATTCAATAGGCTGTGACAGCTTATTAGCCATCTCCACAAGTCCCTGTGGGTTAATGCTCCCTCCAGTCATGATGATAATTGTGATCTCTGGCTTCTATCAGTGAAATGCTGCCTCCCAGCCTCTGTTATCCCCTTGGCTATGCATGGTCCAGGCTTGACGACCACCTCCCCTGCTGTCAGCCCTGGCCTGCAGAGGAGCCACTGCTGCACTTCTTAGTGAGCTTGGTTCCCCTCTCACCTGTGCATTCCTAGAAGCCTAGGGGAATTCTGGGTCCTCTGGGACCTCCTAGGGAGCATTATCCTCAGTTGGATGTTCATTCCAGCATGTCTGCTTTTTAGAGCCCTTTCATTCCATCTGCTACTGTCTGCCATGTCAACTCAGGCATTTCAACTTTGCTCAGCATGAGCCACTGCTTTCTCTAAGCTTCTAAAAGTCCTCCTCACAGTGAATTTTGCCCTATTTACCAGGGTTCTTGCCAGGACGTTAAACTCATGTCACAAGAAAATGCCTCCAAATGGATTAATTATTGTTCATTTAGTATTATTTTCAGGCTCTTTTGACCAAGCATTCTCAAAATTCAGTCCCGAAATTCTCCCATTGTTCCTGCTGGTTCATGATTTCTACTTCTTGCAGTTCCTTTGGTGTGTAAAGTCTTTCCTGCCTTATTTGATCCCATATGTCCCTGGCTGGATTATGCTGGGATTTACCATCAGGATCAGGATGGCAGCTGAAAGAGCAGTAAAGGCAGCTCCTGAGGGGGCCCTGGTCTCTTGCAGGGAAGAGAGCCCTCTGTAATGTCTCCAACATGAGAGGAGTGCCATCTGTTAATGGCGATGAGGTGACCTCTGCAAACTCCATGGCTTCAGGGTAGTCTTCATATGCCCAATCCTTAGGGGCATCTACCTAGTTTATCCCCATTGCCCCATACCTTCTCAACCTGAACCTTGACCTTAGCATAACAGATCTGTCTTTGCTGGTCACTTAAATGATTCTGGAGCTCCATGAACCTAATTCTTGGGTCCTGTGCTTGCTCCTTCTCTGTGTCTACTTACCATTGCACAAAATGAGAAATATTCAGAAGCTACTAAAAAGATCCTCTGTCTCTTAAACTCAACATTAATTCTTCATTAACTGACTCAAGTTTGTCATTATCCCTCTGTGGAGTGGCAGGGCCACTATAATGACAAATTTGAGTCAGCTAATGTAATTACTGTAACTTAGAAATAACTAGTTAATTCTTCTGTCCTTCCATGCATTTTTTAATGACTGAATAACAGTGAAAGCGTTCCTTCCACTGAGTCATTTTTCTGGGTCAACTTCAGTAAAATTTTTAGCAGTTGACCCCTCTCCTTGTGCAGAGACTATCTGTGGCTCCTTCTAGTTGGGCAGTAAGGTATCTGTTATATCAGATCACTTCTGGTACCAATGTCAGCTTACATCCTCTGGGAAGGAGACACAAATATGGAGTTAGGTGTGCAAGGGATTTATTGGGAGAAATATCCATAGAGAATAAAGGGGAGAAGGAGAACATGAGTGCGATGTCCAACACCTGTAAAGGGAGATAAGGAAAGAGGATGGGAAGGGCAGAGACTCAGACTGCAGCGCAGCTCTGAGAAAGCCTCTGGCAGGTTGATGGGTAGCACCAGAGAAAAGATCGCCTGTTACAGAAGTCCCCTTTTGTGCAGGGACGGGGCAGCTGTAGAACACCTGTGCAGTCTGTCACTGACTGTGAGCAGTCTGGGTATAGCGTGGCCTTCTCATGAATGCTGAGGTGGCTTCCATGGTCACTACCAGAGACTGTCTGTAGATTATGTTCCTTGAAGTAGATTTTCCCTTCAAGGGACATCTGAGGAGCACACTCCAAAGGCTGTGCAGGTGTGTTTCAGGTATGGAGGCACCATAATTTTACAGAAGAGAGATATAATCATTACTCGTTTCCCCTCACATACTGAAATTGTATAATTACTCATAATATTTGGATGGCTTTAAAGCCATGGAAGCCTAATGTGAACAATTTCTTCTCATAGTAGGTCCTTTATTCTCAACCATAACTATTACCTCAGAACTCTTTGCTTTATACCTGTAGTTTAAATTATTTATTGCTAAACGCATTACCTTGCCTTCCCATGTTAAAAATTTATATAACCAGGCTTCTACACACTCTTCTGACTTAAATGATCTTTTCATAGGGTATCTCCACCACTATAATTTATATCATGAAAGGCATGTTTATAATTTTTCTTTTGTAATGAATATTTGCAAGTTTTGATAAATTCTTCTGTAATTTGAATCCTGAATATCTCTAAAGATTTATTTATGGATATGTGTTAGGCCATTTTGAGATCTTTGAAAAGAAACTTCTGAGGATGTTCCTGTACATAGCAGCAGGAGATTCGCTCTCTGTGTCAGCCCTTGCATCTCTGTACTGCAGAGACTAAGTGGGGATCCACAAGCTGAAAGCCTGCAAGGTATATGCCACCTCTTAAGGGTGGAATTTCTCACATACAGAGTCATTGCTTAAGAAGTAATTTTTTTTTTAGGTAAAACTGTCTTGCCACTTCAGACCTATAACACCTGTGATAAGTGAAAAGGCAACAATGCATGATTATCCATGAGGTACATTTGTAGAGGCTGTGCTTGATATTCTAGATGATCATGGAGGTTGATCACTGAGGTCCAGGATGTTATTACAAGCTAAGTAAGACACTGTTCTCTAGGTAATCTTTTACATGTAGCATGATGCTCTGCTGTGGAGGCAGTGCACCCATGCTCATTC
Organism: Sapajus apella; assembly: GCF_009761245.1. NCBI lineage: Eukaryota > Metazoa > Chordata > Mammalia > Primates > Cebidae > Sapajus > Sapajus apella. Next base: position 41,977,267 of record NW_022436941.1, read on the forward strand.
CCAACCTACTCTGGGTTGCTAGCAGTACAGTCAATATCCAGAGGAAACCTCTGCAAGTCCCTTTCTTTAATGGTAAGGAATTTGCTCAGCTTGATTAGTTTTACTTGGCTGTTTAATTTCTATTTCTATCTAAGCTAAAATTTATGACCTCCCTGATCTGTCTCTGGACTATATGCATGTATTTTTGAAAAGTTCTCTATTTCCTTGTCTGCCACCTGGGCAGGAAAGAGTTTATGCAGGAAACTTGCTCTGGTATCTACTTTTTGATTCTTAAGCCACAGTAGTTTCTGGTTTTTTAATTCATGAAGTCATTCAGATACCCACCAATCCTTGTGTTCCTTCCATGGTAGAGTTATTACTGGAAGCAGCTGCTTAGGGGGGGACTGTATTTCCCAGCCGTGTCAGTATCGAGATGTGGCATTGTGACTAGTTCTTGCTAATGGACTGGAGCAGAAATGATGTGTGTTACCCTCCTTTCTGCTGGAAATATGCACAAAATGATAAAGCCCTTGGGGATAGCACATTCCCGATACAATAGAAAACAGGTCTCTAAATTATATGCAAAGAAAATCTGCCTACTCATCTGGAATAACTATGTTGCATTGAGGGAGAAATGAACTTCCATTCCAAAGACCACTGAAATTCTAGGGTTTATTTATGGTAATGACTGACATTACCCTAACTAATACAAGTCTTTTCAGGCAAAGAAAGACCCTGAGTGTAGTTTTAGAAAATATCACTGCATTTACCTTGAGCTTAGGACTATCTCTGGACATAAATAGGCAGAATAATTTATAATATTCTGTTGGAGAGGTAGAACAAAAACAAGGTATAATTTTTTATAAAAAATGAAATAGGATTGGAATACTTTTGGGTAGAAACATCATATTTTACAATGAAAGATGATGAGAATATATTATAAACCACCAGACCAAGATAAGTGTGACTAAGTTTCAAACAGACAAAAAGATTTGGATGAGCTGCTAATATAGGTCAAGGTGTAAATCCAAAAGCTTCATTTAATAGGAAACAGACTGGTGGAAAGTCTTATCAGCCTGAAGATAAAGGAAAGGTTTTGAATAAGATGGAAAATTGGGCCAAAAGAAGACATTTAGGAATTCATGCTTTAGCAGTAACAAATTCAGAAAGGACCAGTTGGCAAATCATTAAGAAATGGCAATCATAAACTACTAAATCAGCATCTTAAATATGGAAAGTAAGCACCACAGATGTATTCATTTTTCTCATCTATACACTAGTGAAATCCAGCCAAAAACAAAGTTCTAGAAAGCCCTGGGAGAGGTTAAACAATGTTATTCTCTTAGTTCTTTAAAAGTTATAAAACAGTTTTACGTACATTATGACATATGTTCCTTATATCTCTGAGAATTATAAATGTTGGATATTATTATCAAAGTGATAAAGATGAAGAATTGAGTCTTAGAAAATATAAGCAATTCTCTGCACCAAAGGGTTTCTACTGACAGTAGCAATGATGGTATTTGAATGCAAGGCTAGTGACTCCCAGATACTTTCCCCCCGACCCAACACTTTTGTAATAAATGCATTATGGACATATGGATCTAATCTGACCATGAAGAGCCTCTTGAGGAAACTCATGGAATGATTCAGGGAACTCCTACCCTTTGCCTTGAGGACACACGTCTATTTGTGGACTGAATTTTTGTATGCTTATGAAACTTAGAACTAAATTAGCACGAGCTATGAAAAAAGTTCTATACAAGCACCAAAGAGAAGTGTTGAGAACTCTTTCTAATCAGATGGGCTGCATGTGTCAGAAGTCTTTGAAGAAAATGTATTTGGTAACTGGGCTCTTTAGCTTTATGAATTAAAATATATTTGGAATAATGTCATTTGTGGAGATACTAAAATAAACTTTCCTATCTTTAAAATAATGCTTTTCAGTTTTCAAAGCATTTATACCACATTATCCCCCTATTTATTCTGCAAAACCCTCTGCCTGTTTTAACCCAGGGGCAGATGTTAAGAACATGAATAGATCAGTCTCAACCCCCAAGCTGCTGAGTGAAAGTCCACTAGAAGATCCAGACAAATGAATGGATGTGATATTTACCTGTAATCAAGTGTTCTGACACATTTTATTGCAGGAAAATACATGGGTTGACTGAGAGACAATAGTAAAAATATTAAAAATTCATGGAGAGGTAATCACAATTTTATAATGACATCATTATTGAAATATGTTTTGGTGACAGGATATTAGACACAGTAGCTGGAATTCTGAATTCTTCTCCAGTTTTCTGATAATCATCTGTTTTTCCATTAATATGCTCTCCTCTCTTCTCATCATGTCCTCTCTCTCACTCTCTCTCCTTCTACTTGTTAGCCTAATCTCACTTTCCTGCAGTGCAGTGATAGTTTTAATATCACAGTCTTTGTAGTAAGGCTGCTTAGGTTCAAATCTGGACTCTGCTACTTACTACTTGTGTCACAGTCTACTTATAATCTGTGTCTTAATCTTCCTGTTTAGAATTTTTTTTTCACCTTATTAGGCTTGTGTGAAGATTTTATGAGTTTATAAACATGTAGCAGTTACAGCCTGGCCTATGGAAGCTCTCTGTTGCTATTAGTTTCCTGTTGCAGCTGTAACAAATTACCACATACTTAGTGACTTAAAACAACACCCACTTATTATCTCACAGTTTTTTAGATCAGAGCCTTCTGCCAGGTTCTTTGCTTATGGTTTTATAAAGCAGAAATAAAGGTGTTGGCCAGCCTGGGCTCTTATTTGGAGCCTCTACGGAAGGATCTTGCTTCCAGGTTTATTCAGGTGATTCGGCAAAATTCAGTTCTTGTGGTTGTAGGACTGAGGTCCCTGTTTCCTTGATGTGTGGGTCCCTCTACTCTTAAGTTATCAAAGGCAAATCCATCTTGTGTTTTGAACCCCTCAGACTTCTGCCCCATCTCTCTGACTATTTTGCCCTCCTCCTCTGCTTTTAAGGGCTCATGGTTATGTGATTACAGTGCACCCACTTGGATAAACCAGTCATAAATGCTCTGTCTTAATTAGAAAGGAGCTCATTCGTAACCTTAATCACATCTGCAAAGTCTCTTTTGCCATGTAATGTCACATTCACAGGCATAACATAGGAGGTGGGGGCAATGGTTATAGGAACCAAAATTCTGCCTGCTGCAGGCTGTTCACTGTTGTTACTGTTACTATTTAAATGAGTGAAGGACTAACACAACTAGAGAGTAGAATGTTCTGAACAATTGTGTTTTCTAGTGAATTGGAGGTTATTTCATCAAAAGAGTTGAACTTTAGGGGTAAAGGCACTAATGCTCTGATAAATTCAAATATTAAACTCATATCTGTGTGAACATATGTAATACTGAGCTGTATAGTTTTAAGCATAATACTCCATCTCTAAATCTTAACACAAATCAGCCAAAACACTTTCAAAAATATTTATAATATTAAGAACATTTCTGATTCAAAAATTGAATAAAATTAGTGAGAAAGAGAAGCCTTTTTACAAAACTCCACTTGGGGAAAGTTTCAGAAATCTGAAAGTTATAAACTTTTCGAATGTAAATTTTACTCTGAAACATACACTATGATTGATTTCTGATAAAATAACATATTATTAAATAATTAGGCTTCAATACATAGTGACAGATTTACACTGTGACTACTTCTAGATATTTCACTGTTAGAATAAACCTAATTTAGATCATGCTAGATATTGAAAACAGCTTCAATGGGTAATGAAGAAGAAAATAAAAATAAAACATAGTTTTTATGTACTTCTGCATGTCTGCAGTATGAAGTTAGACAACTAATTCCTGTGGATGAACTATTTCTAAATATGTTTTCTTCTTTTAGTTTGTGGACTTAAGATAGGCAGCTTGTAAATGTAGAAATTCATATCTTCTGGGCATGGTTAATTCTCCCTATGATATGGTTTGGCTGTGTCCCCACCCAAATCTCATCTTGAATTGTAAATCCCACAATGCCCACATGTATGGGAGGGACCCAGTGGTAGATATTGAACCACGGAGGGGAATCTTTCTCATATTGTCCTCGCAATAGTGAGTAAGTCTCAAGAGATCAGATTGTTTTTAAAAGAGGAGTTTCCCTGCACAAACTCTATCTCTTTGCCTGCTGCTGTCTGTATAAGACATGACTTGCTCCTTCTTGCCTTCCACCACGATTGTGAGGCCTCCCCAGCCACGTGGAACTGTAAATCCATTAAACTTCTTTCTTTTGTAAATTGCCCAGCCTCAGATCTTTCTCAGCAGCATGAAAATGGACCAATACATCCTGGCATCTGTCCATGGCTACATATCTCACTGTGGGGGCTAGTTATTTGTATACATGTCTAGTAGAGGAGATACCTCACATTTTGTTCTGGATGGTAAATCTGTATACCTGTGCATGCGTGTATATACACAAGTGCATTTATGTGCACACACACACAATAATTTACATGATCAACTAACAATGATTTTGCATTTGTTTCTTAAACTTTTTTTTTTTTTACTTAATGTGTAATCTGCATACTTGCCAGCACATCAGCTATCTTCAAACAAAGACATGCCATTGGAAAAGAAATGGACAGATACAGGTAATGAGTATGTCCAGAGCTTCTAATGAGATATACCATAACTTGCAGTATTTTTTCTATTTTGCTTTCATTTCCCATCCCTATATTTTTTTCCTATTCATTTTTAGATCTAACTAGTCAAAGTCTCTTTCTATGTATGTTTGCTCATGCAGTTACTGCTTTTATTTCACTTCCCTTACATTAACCAGATTTTGGCACAATCCAGCCTTTGCTTAATGTCCTAGAATAGGGTGATTTGGATCAATATTTCCATCTCCTGCTTTATAAGGACAGAATGACATTTAAACATCCACGGGTTTATTTATGCAAATATAAAATATCAGTAGTGACTATGAGTCACTATGAAATTTCCTAAATCTCCTTTTAGCTGTAGTTAATAATTTACAGGTTGAAAGATACATGCTTGATTATGATCAAATCCTTCAGAAGAGAGGATGATGAGATGATGGCCTTTCATTATTTAGCATCCATTTATGTGATATCACTGAAACTTTTGGCATAGTTTTCATTCCCAAATGTTTTTAACATCTGTATGACTGTTCCTTTTTCAAGACTAAAGATTTCAGTATTCATTAATCTCTCAAACCCCAATTGGCCTTCAGAAGCAGCTGAATGCTGTCTTTGAGCAGTGTGCAAAATATAATCTCAAAATAAATCACATAAAGTATAAGGTAATGGTTTTTCATTCTAGGAAATGCAGGAGTTCCTGGTATGCGTAGGGAGTTAAGTTTAATGTGGTGAAATATTTTATGTGGCTTTGCATTATCTTTCACCTAAATCTGTCATGCAAAAAGCAAAAAAAGTTAAGAATCTCAGCAATAATTGGCAGATTAGATTTAGCAGGGAATGAATTAATGTTCATTTTTATGATGTACCTACCTAAAGCATGTTTCCAGACCCTGTGTTGTTTAGAAATGCATCATCCAGGATGGTAGTCACATTAAGGTTGCTTTTTGAAAATGAAGATGACATTTATTTGACATAAGAGCTGTTTAATCTCTGTTAGGTAAACCAGATTTGCAAAAACCAGGTTTTTAGTTTTTCATTTGAGTCACTTATGTTTTTTTATTTATTATTATTTATTTTTCCTTTAATAATAATATTTTTTATTTATTATCATTTCTGTACCTTTGATAAGATAATCAAAATGAATGAATCAACTGGGAAGCAAGCTGGGAAGCTATGCCCAGAGGCAAGAAGTAAACAGTTTTAGAAGAAAAATGAGGTATACTGAACTGAACCCAACCAGAATGCTAATATATATATAGAAACAGGGTATCAAGATAATTTAGTAAGAGGAATTTTATTTGGGGTGAAATATAAATGCAAAATATGCAACTCCATAAAAGGTAGCTTTTTGTTTGTTTGTTAGAAGCTGTGATGAATGACAGTTTATGTTATTATACTCTTTCCTTTACAGACATTCATTACTCTGGGTATCTCGAGTGCATATGGGTTTTGTGCCCGTTATTAATTTAAAGGGAAATATAGAAAATTCTGATGTTCTACTTTTATGGCCAAATCATATCATTATGGGCTGTAAGCGTTTGACCAATATTTTTATTTGGATTATAATTTTATGTCAAATACTAATGAAAATTAATTTCAACTAACAGCTTAGAAATTTTCTTATTTTTAATGTGGATTTTCATTACAGTGGAATTTATTCTGGAAGCATTTGATCTGCAAAAAGCATACATAATTTTTATTAATATTTAAATATTTTTTCACTGTATGATGAGCAGATTTTTTTGTGTGTCCTCTGGTGAGGAAAATAAAAACACTTGCAATAAAAACTTTACCATGTTAAGAAAAATCTGAAAACAATATTCAAGGAGCTTTTTTTTTATAAGACAGAACCATAAAGATAATGTTGAGAAGATCAATAAAATTTGTTTTAAGCCCTTAATCGTTGATCAAAATGAAGAGAGTCAAGCCCAAAACCTTCATATTCAAGTATTATCCAATATTTAGCTGATTATTATCTGTAAAAAAAGTTTCTAAAATTTGATGGTCATTAAATATTATACATAACTTAGCATGTTAAAAACTAGTTAATTCTAAGTATGTTGAAGCAGAATTTTATGGTTTTTCAGCAAAGTGAATTTACAATTAGTCTTAAAATGAAGCATGGGGAAAAATGAAATGGGAAAAATGCGATGGAAAGGCTGAGCCTAGTTGTCAGGTGCAGGGAGCAAAGAGGTAAGCAAAAACCTCTTAAGAGTTAAGGAAACATATAAAGCCTCAAATAAATGATACAGAAGTGCTATTTTCAAGTGTATTATCATTATTCTCATAGGATGATGTAGAGCTTACAAATAACTTTATAATTAGATAATAAAAATCATAAGACATGCACTCTTGTAATCCATGGTAAATGGCTGCTTTTAAGGACATGGTTGCCTCGAATGCATATTTTCAGTCTCAGAGCTTGAAAATGTATGTTTTATTTATTCAGAATGATATGAGATAGAATTAATAAGTTACAATAGTGAAACTGAATTGAAAACAGTTGAAAATTTAAATAGCGCCTTTGATTTCTATTAGGTCCCAGTAACAGAGAAATCAGGAAGCAAAATTCTAACGTTTGTAATTCATCACTGGCATGGTTAAACCACCTTAAAACTATGCCTTAATTCTTATATTTCTGTATAAGCTGATGTAGCTATTCCTGGTTGATTGATGCTCTTTCATTTTTCCCCGTATTTTTCTTTATTTTTAAATCAAGGTTATATGTGTACATAGACTAAAAAGTCCAAACTTTTATAAGCGTTCTTATGAAAGACACCACTTTACTACTCTCCCTAGAGGAAACCATTTCCAGCTGATTGTTTTGGTATTTGTCTCTCTGTTGCTGAATGTTACAGTTGTAATGCTATCTCTTGAGTTTTCAGTGAAAGGTATAATCTGTCAACTTTCCACTATTGAAAAGATGATTTTTGCTCACCTCTTTGTTCCCTACACCTCTGACAAATAGGCTGGCCCTTCCCATCTCTCCACCTTCCCACTAAAGCTATATGGTAATTTTGATTAGATAAATACTCATTGTTTACATTATTGTTATGACTATGTAAACGCTTGTCACAGCGGACTTGTTTAGTGAATTCTATCACTTGTCTTCTCTGGTACAATGGTTCAGTTTTCTACAAAGTGAAAAGTTGTCTGGTTTTGCCTTGTTTTTATGAACGTATTGCTCTTTCAACCACGAACTCCTGTGCATCAAATACTCTATCAGTATTCCAGGGGAAGTACTTTCTTGAACACTCTGACCTGCTCCATTCTGGCCTGGCCACCGTCTTTGGTGACTCAGCTATCATTCTGGGATTTTCTGTCCCCGTCATCCGGGGATGCATCTTTTTTTTCTTGTGTGCTTCACCATTTCCTGTGCATTTAAAAATTTGTTTTGGCAGAGTGTAGTGTCTAGGAACTGCTTGAGAAAGGATGGATGGGGGTAAAACTTTGGAGACTGCCTTATGTGAAAATGTCTTTAACTTTTTTCCACCTTGTTGAGAGTTTGTCTTGGTATAGAATTCATTTTCCATCAGAAATCTGAAGGTACTTCTTCATTGGCTTTTGACGCTCCCAGTTTCTGAAGTTGCTGTTGAGAAGAGTCTGAAACCATTTTGATTCCTGTTCCTTTTTAGGTGAACCATTTTTTTTTCTTTCTGAAAGCTTGTTGAATTTTCTCTTAGTCCTCAGCATTCTGAAGTATTGAAATGACGTGCTCGAATACAGGCCGATTTGTCTCCATTACATCAGGCATTTAATATCTTTCAACTTGGAACCTTAAGATCCTTAAATTTAGAAAATTGTTTTTGAACTATATAATTTATACTTTCCTTCCCCTCTGTTTCAGTTTTCCATTTCTGGGATACTATTTAAAACTGGGCCTTCTGGATTCACCTTTTCATTTTTCTTGTTACTTTCATTTTTTATTTAAAATTATCTTTGCTACTCTTCTTGTTTTCTGTTATATAAAACCAATGCTTTCTTTGTATTCTTGCCTCTGAGGATTGGTGTCTTGGAAAGCTTTCATTTCAATTACTTGTTATGTTTATAATTTGAAACAATTTCATTAAATCTGTATTTGTCAGTTTATCAGCTCAAGTACATTATGTCCTTCAGAGTCAAGTGACCTGGAAGTCATGCCATCTTTTTAGCACTTTGTACCACCAGTGTTTTTGGGGGGAGGGAGAAGAAGAGAAGGTTTTAATGTTATCTTTTATCATGGTTTTGCTACCTAAGAGCTCTTTTGGTTCTGTGAATGTTCCTTTTAGTATAACATCCTGGTATTCTCCTCACCGTTGTTGTATCTTTCCTTATGTTTCAATGAGTGTTAATAATACACACATTTGAAAACTTCTCTTTGTGTGGTCTATTTTCTTCATGTTGCTTTTCCTATTTTTTTTCTACCTTTCATGTTTCAGGCTTTCCTCACATACCTGGTAATTCTGGGGGGCCAAAATAGTTGATTGGAAACTCTGAGAGATGAGGGGGTCTTATCATCTGAGAACATCACATTAAGATGATACAGTGGGGCCTTTTAGTCTTGTGACCTTTAAATACATTATCTCAAAGTGCTGTGTTTTCTCAGAGATGAGGTTCCCAGTCCTCCGCCTGGGGAGTAAAGGCCTAGCTGCTACTTTTCTGGAAGCCAACAATGGAAGGACAGCTGGAGGTTTTAGTCATCACTGGACATACTTAATCCCCCTCTTTTCACCATGTTACTTTTGCCCTTGACTCTGTAGTTCCAAGCCCTCCCTGTTTTTTTTTTTTTTTTTTTTTTTTTTGAGACGGAGTTTCGCTCTTGTTACCCAGGCTGGAGTGCAATGGCGCGATCTCGGCTCATCGCAACCTCCGCCTCCTGGGTTCAGGCAATTCTCCTGCCTCAGCCTCCTGAGTAGCTGGGATTACAGGCACACGCCACCATGCCCAGCTAATTTTTTTTGTATTTTTAGTAGAGACGGGGTTTCACCATGTTGACCAGGATGGTCTCGATCTCTTGACCTCGTGATCCACCCGCCTCGGCCTCCCAAAGTGCTGGGATTACAGGCGTAAGCCACCACGCCCGGCTCCTGTTTTATTGCTTAAAGAGAACATGAGTCTAGTATTGTGCAATCATGGGGGATGTGCAGTCATTTGGCTGCCTTAATCTGAGGAGGCCTCTGACGGATTTGATTGCTTTTAAAAATCCTCCTGGTTTTAGCTCTTTCCTTCTCACACTTATATAATGATATGTGATGCTACCATATGCTTAGTCTTTTGAGGATTCTGTATTATAAATCCAATGAGTTTTCAGCTTTCCTTGTTGCTAGTGTAAGATTCAGTTTTCTGGGGTCTGTTGAATCCTTTGCCAGTTGAACATCTGCTTTCCAGCTTCTAAATTTTGTTGTTGCGTCTTCTTTCCTTCTCCCCATGTTTGGGGGTTAATGCTTCGGGCAAGAAATCAGTTTACTATCATCTTAGTGAAATTTCAGGAGGGAACAAGATTAGGCGTGTGTTCAGTCTGTGGCACATTGTATTTTCAAAACATAGTCACAGCAATACCACTTACCCCTTATGCTCTCTTGGTGAGACTTAGATACTTCTCCCATCAAGAGGTGAGTTCTATTTTCCCTTCTTTTGAATCCTGATGGGCTTTTGACTGTGGCGGAAGTGGTGTTTTATAACTTCTGAGGTTAGGCCATAAAAAGCCATGCAGTTTCTGCTGGTTCTCTAGGGATACTGGCTCTTGGAATTCAGCCACTATAATGTGGAATATAGTGAGAAAGGTGGACAGTTTTTAAAGCTGTGGTGGAGGAGAGAGACAGAAGATTTGTCTTTTTGGAAGCAAGTTGTAGAATCTATTCTTCAACTCTAGCCTATGATACATTGGATGTTGAGATGTTACAGGAACTTATCCCTCAGTTATAGCATTTTAGGTATGGAATCATATAATTTAATTTGCAAAGATCCACTGGATTACGGCCTTTTTATGAATGTCTTAAGACGGAAAGTAAAGACTATTTCAATAAGACACCATTGTCTTTGCTTATCAGTTTGGTGGGAAAACAAAGCAGCATAAGCACATATCAACACTGAATGATATAGTCAAGAACAATACATTTTTAAAGACATTGGAGATGTCTTAAAGTCATACAAAATTAACTGTCGTATCACTTGTTTAGATTCTGAGTATCATTCTGTACTATTTTTGCTACTTCAAAGATCTTTATAAATTTCATGTTTCTTTCTAATATCTTTGTTTTAGAACTTCTGAGGTATTTTAAAACTAAAACTAGTTTTCAGATATTCTAAGAGTCCTTGTTTGTAGATCCCAGGAAACCATCTTTTTTTGGCAAGAATTTTTATCTATATTCTTCCTCTATTGTAGGTGATTTGTATCCTTTCACCAGGGAATTCATCATTTTCTATATAAATTATTCTGCAAAGCCAGACTCCTGAGAGAAAGAACGATTTCTTCTGCACATGGAAAAAACCCAAGTGCCCATATTTACTTAGGAAAATAATCTTTAATATTTTTTAGAAGAAGATGCACTATGTTGTGCTGGATATTACTTCATTCCCAAAGCACCCAAGTGCTCTCACAAATTGCTCATCCTGAACATTAACAATTAAAAAAAATTGACGCTCATATGAGCTTCCTGCAGGAAATACAAGGAGATCTTTTCCCCTGCATGCAGAAGAGCTCTCAGATTTTGGGAAAGTTGTATAAGCACTTGATTTACTGTAAATTTAAGTTTCAAAATTCTACCTTACCCTGATCTGCACAATACTTCTCAGTGGTTCCTGAGAAGCTTACATGTCTGGTGCTATTGTGTTTGGTTAATAAAGCGGGTATGGATAGGTAAGACTTTAAGGATCATCGTTGGAGGAAAAGCCCTTCTGAACTACTCTTTTTAATTAAGTTAAGAAACTTAAGAAATATAAAAATATATATGAAGCACAGAGGCAGCTTGGCTAAAATAATCTTTTCATCAGCAAAGGATTACTGTTTTAGTGAGGATTTCTCTATTATTCTAAGCAGCAGTACTCAAACTTTATGAGATCTAGAGAGCTTGATAAAACAGATCTTAGGCCACAATACCAGATTTTCATATTCAGTAGGTCTGGGATTACACCAAGGAATTTGCATTTCTGACAATTTCCCAGGTGACACTGATGCTATTGGTCCAGACAGCCACATGTTAAGAACCACTGCTTTTGGGAACTCTGATACTGAGAGTCACCACTTAATAAATACTAAAGATATTTTTGGAGGTGTTGATGCTTGCAATAGCAACAGAAGCTTTTCTACTTTGTGATTTAGTTCTGTTGTGGTTTCTGTTTTCTCAGTGAAGAGCTGAGGTCTCAGCCTCATACAACGATTTGCAGCAGAACACACCTCCATCTTACAAAAATAAGAGATTCAGTGATTCAAACAGTAATTTATATTATATAACATGATGATGCAGAAGTTGACGTTCCAGAAAGTACACTAATCTTGGGATTGATTGTCAAATTCAATACCTTACATCATTGGGTATTGAATTGCTCTATAGTAGCTGACTCTTTTGAAAAACATACACTAAACATGATATTGGTCTATGAATCTAGGTATGTGTGAAATACCACTTTTCTTATTTCATGTAAATAATCCTAGGTCCATCTCTGAGCCCTCTGTTTCTATGGAGTGGCAGAACATTCATTCTCAATAGTTTTTAGGTGTTTCCAGCCTCCAGGCTTGGACACAGGCGTCTGTGTTCTTGATATCTCTTTGGACGCTGGTCATCATTAATCACCTAAATGTTTATGAGGGAGCTCTATTGCCTAGGTACCCTACTTGGCTTAATAATTTTGGCATTTAAACAAATATTTATTGAGTGCCTACTGTGTGCCAGGCAACAATTAGTTTTTGGAAATTAGATTTTATTACATGGTATTTGATAGACATTAAGAAAACCATAGCAATTATGTATACTATGAAACATAATCAAATGGACACCCCTGGATAAATCCTAAGAGTTTGAACTTATCAATGTTGTTGGATCTCTCTGTGTGTTTCCTCCCTATTCAATCCACTTGCCTCCCCAACTCATTCTAAATTTTGTGTTTGCCATTCCCTTGTGCCTAAGTCTGCTTTCTGTTGCTAATAACAGAATACCTGAAACAGTAATTTATAAGGAAAAAAAATTCTTTTGTTTGTGATTTTAGTAGCTTTATTCAGGTATAATCAAAATACAATATATTTAAATTGTAGAATTTGATGAGTTTAGACTCTTAAAACATTTTGGAATATACTTGGAGCAACTAGAACTCTTGTTAAATAATTATAAATTCAGAGGGGATCCAAGATGGCTGAGTAAGAGCAGCTCTGGATTGCAGCTCCCAGTGTGGTTGTGGAGGGTGAGAGGTCACCGTGTTTCCAGACGGATTTCTATTGCCCATACACCAGGAGATTCAAGGGTGGAGGGGTGTCACGGGTCTCCAGCATGGCTGTTTTGGCCAACTCCGCACAAAAAACACACATGGTCTGGGTGCTGTTTCAGCTGGTGACTGGAGCGCCTGGGAGACAGAGTCACTGGTTCAACTGATAAAAAGCGGGCTGAAACAGGGAGCCAGGCCAGGAGATTCCCGGGCGACAAAGCGCCTTGAGCCCTGGCGTGGCTGTTTCAGCCAGTGCAGCAGGTTTTCACACAAGAACTCACACAAATCTGGATGCCGTTTCAACTGGTGACTGGAACGCCTGGGAGACAGAGTTGCCCATTCAACTGAAATAAAAGGGGTCTGAGGCAGGGAGCCAGGTGATCAGGCATGGCCAGTCCTACACCCACAAAGACCAACAATCTGAAACACTCTGGTTTGAGAGTTTCACAGCAAGCACAACTGGACCCGAGGGGGTCCCACTCTGTGGGGGAGGAGCGTCCACAATTACTGAGGCAGTCCACCACTACCGAGGTAGTCCACCATTACCAAGGCAGCCCACCATTACCCAGGCAGTCCGCCATTACAGAGAGAGTCTGCCATTACAGAAGGGGGCTGCCATTGCCGAGGCAGTTCTAACTATACCCCTATAAACAGGACTGCAGGGACGTTCACACAGCAGCTGGGCAGAGCCCACAGCAGCTCAGCAACACCTCTGCTGGCAGACTGTGACTAGGCTGCCTCCTCACTGGGCAGGGCATCCCTGAAAAACACTTATAAATAAAGCCCTACCTTCCTGGGACAGAGCACTTGGGGAAAAAAAAGGCTGTTATGAGTTCTGCTGCAGCAGACCTAAATATACCTGCCCAACAGCTCTGAATGGAACAACGTCACTCACAGCTCAGCACTTGAGCTCCTATAAAGGACAGACTGTCTCTTCAAGCAGCTCCCTGATCCCTGTATATCCAAAGAATCACCTCATAAAGGAGAGCTCAGACTGACATTTGGCAGGTATCCTTCTGGGACAAAGATAGCAGAAGAAACTGGCAGCAACCCTTACTGTTCTGTAGCCACTGCAGGTAAGCCCCAGGCAGGCAGGGTCTGGAGTGGACTTCCAGCAGTCCTACAGCAGAGGGGCTTGACTGTTAGAAGGAAAACTAAGAAACAAGGGAGCATCACACACTGGGGTCTGTGGAGGGGAACTAAGGGAGGGACAGCAAGGGGTGGGGAGTTGGGGAGGGATAACGTGGGGAGAAATGCCAGATATAGGTGATGGGGAGGAAGGCCGCAAACCATGTTGCCATGTATGTACCTATGCAACAATCTTGCGTGTTCTTCACATGTACTCCAAAACCTAAATTGCAATATATATATATATATACATATATATATATATATATATATATATATGTATATATATATATAAACAATTATAAATTCAGGGGTACATTGAAGGTTTATTAGATAAGTATTGATATATTGTGTAGTGCTGGAGTTTGGAGTTGCAGTTAATCCATCACTTAAATAATGAACATAGTACCCAATAGGTAGTTTTTCAACTCTTTTTCCCTCTCCCACCCTTTCTACCTTTTGAAGTTGAAGGTGTTTATCGTTTCCATCTTTATGTTCATGTATACCTATTGACTAGCTCCTACTTATAAGCAAATACATGTGGTGTTTTATGTTTCTGTGTTATTTCACGTAGGATATTGGCCTCTTGCTGCATCCATGTTGCAGTGAAGGGCAAGATTTTATTCTTTTTTATGGCTGTGTAATATTTCATGGTGTATATATATCACATTTTCTTTATCCAGTCCACTGTTGATAGACACTTTGATCAATTCTCTGACTTTCCTATTGTGAATAGTGCCACAATAAACATACAAGGGCAGGTGACTTTTTGATAAAATGATTTCTTTTCCTTTGGGTAGATACCCAGTAGTGTGATTGCTGGGTTGAATGGTAGTTCTATTTTTAGTTCTTTGAGAACTCTCCATACCATTTTCCATAGGGGTTGAACTAATATGCATTTCCCTCAACAGTATGTAAGTGTTCCCTTTACTCTGCATACTTGCCAACATCTATCATTTTTTGACTTTTTATTAATAGCCATTCTGACTGGTGTGAAATGGTATCTCAGTGTGGTTTTAATTTGCATCTCTCTGATGATTAGTGATGTTGAGCATTTTTTTCATGTTTTTGGCAACTTATATGTCTTCTTTTGAGACGTATCTGTTCATGTCATTTGCCCACTTTTCAATGGGGCTGTTTTATTCTTGTTGATATGTTAACTTTCTTGTAGATTCTGAATGTTAGTCCTTTGGTTAGATGCATAATTTGAAAATATTTTCTTCCACTCTGTAGGTTGTCTGTTTACTCTGTTGATTGTTTACTAAGCTCTTAGGTTTAATTAAGTCCCATGTATCTATTTTTATTTTCATTGCATTTGCTTTTGAGGTTTTAGTAGTATTCAAGGCTGATGTTCAGGAGAATTATTTCCAGATTTTCTTGTAGGATTTTTATAGTTTCAGGTCTTATATTTAAATATTTAATGTATTTTGAGTTAATTTTTGTATATGGTCCCATACCTCTCACCATATACAAAAGTTAACTCAGATAGATTTGACATTCCTCAAGAGGAATCCCTTCTTCTGGATATTGCTATCTAGTTTACCCAACACCATTTATTGAATAGTATATCCTTTCCCCATTGTCAATTTTTGTCAA
The DNA here is from genome assembly GCF_009761245.1 of Sapajus apella. Classification (NCBI taxonomy): domain Eukaryota; kingdom Metazoa; phylum Chordata; class Mammalia; order Primates; family Cebidae; genus Sapajus; species Sapajus apella. The sequence goes on from NW_022436941.1 coordinate 41,993,007, forward strand.
CTTTATTGAAAATCAGTTTATTGTAGCAGCTTTACTTCTGTATTTTCTATTCTGTTTCATTGATCTATGTGTCTGTTTTTGTACCAGTATCCTGGTATTTTGGTTACTATAGTTTGAAGTTGGGTGATATGTTGCCTCTGGCTTTCTTCGTTTTGCTTAGAATTGCTTTGGCTATTCACTCTTTTTTCAGTTAGGTATAAATTTTAGAATTTTTTTTTTCTAATGCTATGAGAAATGATGTTGGTAGTTTGACAGGTATTGTGTTGAATCTCTAGATAGATTGCTTTGGGCTGTATATTCATTTTAAGAATCTTGAGGCTGGATGTGGTGGTTTATGCCTGTAATCCCAGCACTTTGGGAGGCCAAGGCAGGCAGATCATTTGAGGTCAGGAGTTTAAGACCAGCCTGACCAACATAGGGAAACCCTATCTCAACTAAAAATACAAAAAAATTAGCCAGATGTGGTGCACATCCCTGTAGTCCCAGCTACTCGGGAGGCTGAGGCAGGAGAATTGCTTGAACTTGGGAGACTGAGGTGGCAGTGAGCCAAGATCATGCCACTGCACTGCAGCTTGGGTGATGGAGCAATACTCTATCTCAAGAAAAGGAAAAAAAAAAAAAAAGAATATTGAATCTTCCTGTCCATGAGCATGGGATATTTTCCCATTTGTTTGTGTCATCAACAGTTTCTTTCATCAGTGTTTTGTAGTTCTCTTTCAGAGGCCTTTCACCTCTCTGATTAAATGTATTCCTAAGTACTTCTTTTGTGTGTGTGGTATTTGAAAATGGTATTGAATTCTTGATTTGTTTTTCAGCTTGGGCATCGTTGGTGTATAGAAAAGCAACTGGTTTTTCTGCATTAATTTTTTATCCTGAAATTTTATTGATGTTCTTTATCAGGTCTAGAAATATTTTAGAGGATCTTTAGAGTTCTCTAGGTACAGGGCCATGTGGCATATAATTTGACTTCTTCATTTCTCATCAGGATGCCTTTTATTTTATTTTATTTTATTTTTTTGTCTTGCCTGATTTCCCTGGCCATGACTTCTAGCACCAAGTTGAATTGGAGTGGTGAAAGTGGATGTCCTTATCTTGCTCCAGTTTTTAGAGGAAATGCTTTCAACTGTAGCCTGTTCAGTATGATGCTTGCTGTGAATTTGTCAAACTAATAATTATCGTTTTGAGGTATGTTCCTCTGATGCCTAGTTTGTTAAGGGATATGGATTTTCTTGAAGGCTTTTTCTGTGTATATTGAGATGATCATATGGTTTTTGTTTTTAATTCTGTTTATATGGTGAATCATACTTATTGGTTCGAGTCTACTGAATCATCCATGCATTCCAGGAATAAAACTCACTTGGTCATGATGAATTATTTTTTTTGATATGCTGTTGGATTCGCTTTGACAGTATTTTGTTGAAGATTTTTGTGTCTATGTTCATCATGGATATTGGCCTGTAGTTTTCTTTTTTTGTTGTATCATCACCAGATTTTGTTATTAGGATGATGCTGGCTTTGTAGAACGAGTTAGGGAGGAATCCCTCCTTGATTGTTTGGGAATATTTTCGGGAAGATTGATACCAGCTTTTTGTATGTCTAGTAGGATTTGGCTATAAATATATCTGATCCAGAGCTTTTTTGGTTGGTAGATTTTTTATTATTTAATCAATTTTATAATTCGCTATTGGCCTGTTCAGAATTTCAACTGCTTCCTGGTTCAGTCTTTGGAGGATGTACATTCTGAAAATTTGTCCATTTTCTCTAGTTTTTTGGTTTGTGTACATAGAGATGTTCATAGTTGTCTCTGAGGATCTTCTGTATTTCTGTGGTATAAGCAGTAATACCACCTTTGCCGTTTCTGATTGTGTTTGCATATTCTCTCTTTTTTATTGGTTATTATAGTTAGTGGCCTGCCAATTTTATTTATCCTTTCAAAGAAAGAAACAACTTTCATTTCATTAGCTTTCTATGATTTCTTTTGGTCTCAATCTCACTTAGTTCTGTTCTCATTTTTGTTATTTCTTTTCTGATAGTAGCTTGGGGTTTTATTGTACTTGTTTTTCTAGCTCCTTTGGGTGTGATATTAGGTTCTAAATTTGAGATCTTTTTTTTTTTTTTTTTTTTTTTTTTTTTTGTAGTACAAGCATTTAGTGCTATAAACTTTCCCGTTAACACTGCTTTTACTTTATCCCAGAGCTTTTGGTATGTTGTATCTCTATTTTCATTTGTTTCAATTTTTTTTTTAATTTCTGTCTTAGTTTTTTGTTTACCCAAAAGTCATCCAGGGCAAATTGTTTAGTTTCTATGTACTTCTGTGATTTTTGGAATTCTTCTTGGTGTTGATTTCTAATTTTATTCCACTGTGGTCTGAGAAGATACTTGATCTTGTTTTGATTTCTTTGAATTTATTCAGACTTCCTTTACAACTAAGCATACGGTCAATTTTAGAGAATGTTCCATGTGCAGATGAGAAAAATATATATTTTGCAGTTGTTGGGTGGAGTGTTCTATAGATGTCTATTAGGTCCATTTAGTCAAGAGTCCAACTGAAATCCAGAGTTTCTCTGTTAGTTTTGAGCCTCAATCATCTGTCTAGTGCTGTCAGTGGAGTGTTGAAGTCCTCAATCATTAATATATGGCTATCTCTTTTCTTAAGTCTAGTAGTATTTGTCTTATAAATCTGAATGCTCTGATGTTTGGTGCATATATATCTAGAATTATTAAATCTTATTGTGTTGAATGCTTTATTATTGTATACTGCCCTCTTTATCTTTAAAAAAATTTTTTTCTTAATGTTATAGAGGCTGAGAAATCGAATTGAGGGACTGCATATGGAGAAGGTCATCTTGCTGGAGGGGACTCTGCAGAGTCCTGAGGTAGCACAGGGCATCTCATGACAAGGGATCTGAGTATGTTAGCTTAGGTCTCTCTTCCTTTTCCTAAAAAGCCACAGGTCCCATTTCTGTGATCCATGAATGAATTAGTTCATTCATGAAAGCAGAGTCTCCATGACAAAATTACCTTTTTTTTTTTTTTTTTGAGACAGAGTCTCACTCTGTCACCCAGGCTGGAATGCAATGGGTTCTTATTGTGGATTTTATTGAAGGCTTTTTCTGTGCATATTGAGATGATCACTCCAACCTCCGCTTCCCATATTCAAGAGATTCTCATGCGTCAGCCTCCCGAGTAGCTGGGACTACAGGCGCCCACCACCACACCTGGCTAATTTCTTATATTTTTAGTAGAGATGGAGTTTCCCTATGTTGACCAGGCTGGTCTTGAAATCCTGAGCTCAGGCAATCTGCCCACCTTGGCCTCCCAAATTGCTAGGATTGCAGGCATGAGCCGCCGCCCAGCCACAATGAGCTCTTAAAAGCGTCACCTCTCACTTCTGCTACATTGGGAATTAAGTTTCATCATGAGTTTTAGAGGTGACAAACATCATGAGTTTTGGAGGAGACAAATATTACCATAATACTTTACTCTTTAAAAATAGTTCCGTCACCTGTGTTGCTGTATGAAATGGTTTTTATTCTATTTTTGTAGTTGTATTATTTTCCTTTGGGTAAATAGATAAAACATATTTGTTTATATTCCTGTTGGTGAACTTTTAGGTAAGGCTGTTATAAACAAGGCTTTTATGGATATCTTGTATATATCTTTGTGTTTGCAGCTGTGGATTCTCTCCAGAATTTTTTATTTTATGTTGAATGGGCAATACATAGGTGCTGCACAGTAGAAGGTAAAATTGTAATACCCTTCTCACATCATTTTTTCTTAAATCTAAAAGATTTTCTTAAGTGTGCTGTAGAAAACTAGTCTCACTAAGTGCACTTTCAAAATGTGTTCCAGGATGAGATAACATGGACAAGTACTCTATTCTGTATACCTCCTAGAAGGCTACAATAAATTTATCATATCTATGCCTCTGAGAAGTCCTATAATATAGAAAATATTTAATTCATTGAACTGTTTCTCATGATTTTTAATTATAAAATCCTTTTTTATCACATTCACTAATATTGGAACTAATATTACATTGAACATATTTTGGCATGCACTGATATATTGCATCAACACTATCTCTGTCTTTCTGTTGTATCCTTTAGATACATCATTGAAAATTGCTGTATCATCAGTGTCCTAGAATAGACAGGAAATATTCACAGAATAGTAGAAAATTATAGGAAAAATAGAAATTCTTACCTAAAATCAGGAATTCTGTCTGAGTATGTAATAATGGTGGTTGGCTGTAGTGAACTACGTTGTCCTAGGCCTATTCCCACTCTTTGAAGCAGTATGACCAATTCTCATTCTAGGAACATGGAGGAACTTTGAAACAGTATAGAGACAACCCTTGTCCAATGTCCTGCCTGAGTTTGAAAATAAACTCTTGCCCACTTATCCCTAGAATATCAAGACTTGCTCAGTGAGCCCAGCTTGTCTATCAATCTGCCATGGCAGAGGCTGGTATCCTTCCTAGATCCAGATATGTACTCTTAGGGCCATCTTCCTGATTACGTTAAGACTTCAGGCTTCTAGAAACAGTCACAATCACTCAATTCACTGGCACAGATAGTAACTCTTCTATATTGTACCATCTTCTACTCAAAACCTTTTAATTCATATCTATTTTCTCTTTCACTTAGTTTTTGGATTCTCCATTTTAACTCAGATTTTTGGCTTATTTTTATGGTATGCCCAACATTGAAACATTGTTTCAACACTTCTTTGGAATTTGTCCCTGGGGATTTTCTTTTCAACTTCTTGAAAGCTATTTAATAGCCCTTGGGGAAGTGAAACCTCATCTCTGAGTTTCTTGGAGCTGAAAATTCTAAGATGCTACAGACCATCTCAAGTTCAACATCCAAAGTCCACTTAGCTGAGGAATTGAGTACCAAGTTTTAGGATTTTTTTGTCTTCTTTCTACTCTTATAATCCCTAGTAACCGTTAGTATTATAAAACCTTACATTCCATCCAGCTGGCTAAGGCCTGTTTTCCCACCTTATCTAATTTGCCATACTCTGGATCTGTTCTTATTCCCCCCTTTCTTGGGTTTTGTGGATTTTCCAGAATGGCCCTTTTTTCTGGCAGACAGTACCTCTCTCTACCCTGTGGCACATACTTCAGTGTCCCACAGCAGCTTCCAGTGTATTTTTGAAAACATTATCTAAGGCCTCAATTTCATTGTCTTATAAATAATTGTGATAGGCCATACTAGGTGATACAAATGGTTTCTACAGTTCCTAGTCTTTGCCTGTAAGTTTGTGAAACATAGTCTCTTGAGTGAGCTTATCTCTGTGAATCTGTACTACAGATCACTGAATCTTCAAATGCAACAATGGATGCAGTGATTTGGTCAGAGACACATGTGTTTGAAGTACAATATGAACCCTGAAGAACATGCTGCAATTCTGCCTTCCTGATGATGTTGGCAGTATTCATGTAGGCAGACATTTCTCATGGCTATGCCCAATACGGATGGATTTTCACTGCTACCTTTTAATTCTTTATTTGACTCTGGTGAGTTTTCTTGTCCTTTCTCCCACCAATTATTCACAATTCTACCTAAATTCTCAATTTAACTTCCATTCTAACCCATTCTAATTGGGTAATCTTATCTTTTACTTCATCATGAAATCTAAATGTAGTCATTCTGCTCTTTCCACCTGTGAACTTAAAGACATGTATGACCAACCTTTCCACCTATTTTTTGCCTGATAAGATAAGCAGTTCTCCTTCATCCAAGTCAAATTCATTCCTTTGATCCCTACACTCCTCCCTCCTAGGGACTTGTCCTGCCAGTTACTACCTCTCTCTACTGCACTTTCTAGCATTCAGGTCAAGGCTTGTCTTGATCAGTTCAGGCTGTTATAACAAAACACCTTAAACTATGTAATTTACAAACAATAGACATTTATTGTTCAGTATTCTGGAGGCTGGGAGGTCCAAGATCAAGGTACCAGCAGATTTGGTGTCTGCTGAGGGCTGGTTCCTCATAGGTAGTGCTTTCTCTCCATCCTCACATGGTGGAAAAGGCAAACAATTTCCCTTCCACCTTCTTTAATCCTGTTCTAATCCTGTTCATGAAGGCAGTTGCAGAACTCTTGTGATCTCCCAAAGACTTTATCTTTTAATACCACCGTACTGGGGATTAAGGCTCAACATACGAATTTTGAGGGGATGCAAACATTCAGGCCATAGAAAGGCTTAAATGCAACTTGCTCAGAAAGGTCTTTCCTGTTTGCAAAGCTAGAGGAGCCCAGCTGGCCCTCACTACTCACTTCACATCACCCTATTTTATTGCTTTATTATTATTATTTTTATGGCATATAACATCAGCTAGTATGTCTTATGTGTTATCTATTGATTCTATCTTTTTTGATGTTTTTGGGATCTTGTCTATCTTGTTTATTCCAAAAGTGTCATGCCTAGAATAATGTTTGGAACATAGTATAAGTTCAACAAATATTGTTAAATAAAAGACTAGGTGCATTCTTTAATTTTACTGAGAGTTTATTTTTACTGACTTTTTTTCCTAGCTTATAAATATGTACATTACTTTCCCATTTTAAAAACAGCAAAAGTAAACAAATGAAAAAAAAAAATCTTTCCTTAATCCTTATTGTAATTGTCTAATCCAGGGGCTGGCACTTTATGACTCACCAGCAGGCCACCTGTTCTTATAAATAAAGTCATGGGAAAACCTCACCTCAGCCTTCTGAGTAACTGGGACTACAGGTGGATACCACCATGTCTGGCTAATTTTTGTAGAGACAGGGCTTTACTCTGTTGCCCAGGCTCATCTCGAACTCCTGAGTTCAAGCCATCCACCCACATTGGCCTCCCAAAATGCTGGGATTACAGGTATGAGCCACTGTGCCCAGCCTGGCCTCTTAAGAATTTATATAACCTCAGGATTCTGTCCTAAGCAAAAAGTTTCCATCTACATATTCTTCCTATGTAAACTCAGTCAACCCAAATGATTTGAATCCCCCTGCTTAAATTTAGGACCCATCATGTCTCCACTAGACCCTTGCAGCAGCCTCCTGACTGGTCCTCTTACATTTAGCCTTACCACATCAAAGCCACCAGAATGTTAATTTAAGTTAGTGGTTCCCAAACTTTACTTCACATCAGATTCACTTGGGGGGTTTGTTAACATACAAATTGCTGGGCTTTACTCATGGAGTTTGGACGCAACAAATCTCAGGTGGGAGCTGAGAATTTGCATTTCTTTGTTCCTGGGTGATACTGATGTTGCTATTATAAAGTGCATGATGAAATACAGTGATCTTAAGTTTGACTTGTCCACTTTCTTCTTAAGACTATGCAGTGATATTCCATAATCTACAGAATTGCATAGAAGCTATTACATTACATCATAATGCCCTCCAAGATCTTACTCTTTCTTTCCTACCAGAGTTCTCTCTTTCATTCTTTGACTCCCACTTGATTCTCTTATGACCTCAGACAGCAAATTTCAACATGTGTCCCTCATTGATCATACACCTCTTGGCTCTTGCTCATGCCTATAATTTGTGTGCCCTCTCTACCCACCATTCCCCTCTTTACCTTTATTGAGGTTTCTCAAATACGGTGCTACTTTCCAAGCTTCCACAATAGTCAGAGCACATTTCTTTCACTACATAGTTTCTCTGTTCATTCTCTGTCCACAATAGTGTTTTGCTGACAGTTATTTATATTTATTTTGCCCCTTCTAAACTGTAAGCCCAGCAGAATGCATAGATTCTATGACTCTTTTCTCTCAATTTCTCTTTTTGTCTTTCTCATATTAAAAAAGGAAGGCTCATTTTAAGTTATCAATTTAGAAATGTATTTCTCACCAAGGGTGAGAGCACAGAGAAATTACTGCTCTCATACATTACAGATCACACTGTAAATTGACCCCATACTTTCAGAAAGCAATTTGGCAAACTGCTGGAGAAGAAAAAATCTTTTATCTTCTTGGACTTAATCATTCCACTTCTGGGAATATGGTATAAGAAAATAATACTGAATATTCACAGAGATGCATATCACACTTTGCTTATAATAACAGAACAATGGGAAACACTGAATGCTCAACATTAGGTAGTGATTAAGATGGACCTAAATACTGAAATATTGCATATTTAAATGATGATTTTAAAGCTTATATGGCAAGCATGAAATTATATTTTGTTACAAAGTTAAGCAAAAAATAAGGGTACCAAATGTTAATATAAATGTGAATTCTAATTATAACATTTAAAGAAACAGTTTGAAAGGAAATACACTTAAATTCTAAGTTGAGAAATGCATGATATGACTTTATAATGTGGTTATATGTTAAAATAAACAAAAACAAAAATAAAAACTTATTTTAAGCATCTATGATGTTTTATGTTATGCAGCTGTCTTTAAAATTACAAGGATGAGTCAGTCATGGTTACACAGGCAATGCTGAGTTGAGCCTTCAATAAATAGCTATTCTTGTATCTGTTCCCCTGTAAATCACCACAGGATACAATTTTAGAAACTAAAAATATTAAGAACCTTGACACTGAATACTATTTTGACACATGTAACCTAAGCTGCATGTAACAGTCAAGGGTAAGATGATTTTTGTAAGAAGAGGAAGTTGAATATAACGTGAAGATACCAAGTTACAAACCAAAGCACAAGTCACCAATGGAATAAGGCAAGCATTACGGCATAGATTAGGGGTAAATGTGGAGTTGGTATAATATGGTTGTTACAGTTCTCACTTTAACACCAACACTCTAGATTTGAATCTGATTTTGCCTCTTACCAATTAGGTAGCTTTGTGCAAGTTTTTAACTTCTTGGAGTCTGTTTTCTCATCTGTGATATAAAGATAGAATGCTAGCTTCTGGGAGGCACTGCCGATTGCTTACCCGCTGCCATCCTAGTGTGCTCTCAGCTTGCCTCACACTAATTTGCTTGTTCTTGCTTTTAGACACATATACACACATGTGTTGTCAGAGTCTGCCTCTAATTCTAGAGGCTCCACATATCAGTTTCTTACTTTCTCAACCTCTCTTCAGTTGGATCAGGGTCATATGACCCAGGCCTGGTTACTTGGACCTAGGGAAGTACCACTGAATTCCTCCTGGGAAGGTTCTTTCTCCAAAAAGTATATTCATGGAAAAAAATGGCCATCTTTCCTTAGTATGTTCATTCCCAATTGTGATGTCTGAAATTGCTTTAGTCCTCTGATCTTGAGGGGAGGCATCACTGACCTACAGAGTGTGGCAGAGCAGAAAGATGGACAGTCTACATCCTTGATTACATCACCACCTGGAAGACTTTCTTTATGTGATATAGTACAGATGCTTATCATTTAAGTTCGTTTGAATTAGCTATTCTAGCACTTGCATTTAAAACCACCACTATATTTTGTATTAAATGAGAAAATAGGTGAAGTGGCTAATAAGGAAGTGGAGCATAGTGATCAAGAGTAGAGGCATTGGAGCCAGACTGAGTTTTAATCCAGTGCTAGCAATGTAACCTTGCACAAACGACTTAAACTCTGCAATGTCATATATTGAGAGGACAGAAAACGTGTTTTTGTTTTTATTTTTATTTTTTTTGAGATGGAGTTTTGCTCTTGTTGCCCAGGCTGAAGTACAATGGTGAGATTTCAGCTCACTGCAACCTCTGCCTCCCTGGTTCAAAGGATTCTCCTGCCTCAGCCTCCCAAGTAGCTGGGATTATAGGCATGCGCTACCATGCCCTGCTAATTTTGTATGTTTAGAAGGGACAGGGTTTCATCATGTTGGTCAGGCTGGTCTTGAACTCCCCACCTCAGGTGATCCACTTGCCTCGGCCTCCCAAAGTGCTGGGATTACAGCCATGAGCCACTGCGCCCGGCTCAGAAAAAGTTTTAACTCACAACTTAATAGGTACAAGTCATGCTGTGAAGATAATAATACAAGGAGATACGTTAGAGGATGACTGGGCAATGCAGTTGGCAACTTTAGATGAGGTGATCAGGGAAACCTCTCCAATGACAACGTTTGATCTGAAACCTAAATGATGAGAAAGGGCATACCTGTGGTTTTCTGGTGGGGGTGGGGGTAGAACCATAATAATTTGGGGAAGCTGTTTAAAAGTCTGAAAGTAGGAGATAATTTGGCATAATCCAACCAACCAACCAACAAAAAACATAAAGAAGTTTGAAATGCTTGAAGCATCACTAACAAAGAGGGAAATAGTTTTCACTGAAGTTGGTGTGGTCAATGAGGTAATCAGTTCATACAGATCCTAGATAGTGTGGAAAGTACTTGGAATTTTTCACTAAGAACAATTAGAAAGCTTTGGTATCTTATTCATGCAATAAATGAATAATCCTATGTAAGATGTTGAGTACTTACTGTGTTTTGATACTGTTTGAATATTTTACATGAATTACTCATTTAATATTTTTAACAAACTTTTGAGGAAACTGAGGTAAAGGTACATTGTGTAATCTTCCAAAACCTATACAGCTAAATGTGAGAGAGTCAGAATTTGAAGCTCGGAAGTCTAGCTGTGTGATTCGTGCTTACTCCATTAATCTTTTAGATTCCTTATTATGACTGTGTGACTACAGCCTGCTAATAAAGGTGACGAAATGCAGTTTGTTCCTTCTCCTTAAGCTAAGTACAACCTTATTTTACCTGTAATTTAATTCGATTTAGTCTGACAATAACTTATTGATGTCTAACTCAGTGCATGCTACTGGCTAAAGTTCTGGGGTATGGAAATGAATATACTGCTTTCCTCTTGAACTCACAGTTTAGCAAAAGGAGACAAGTAAATACATAAATATATTTAATGCAAGTCTCTCCGATACTTCATATGAGTGCTCACAAATACCCAGTCATCTTTTTTGAAGGCACACTTGCATTAAACGGGACAGTGTGACTAATTTTGCCCATAGATTCTCCGCACATCACTTCTGAGCTGAGTCATTCAAAGCCCCTGCACAAGTCTTCAGTTTATTTTGCCCTCCTGAGGTGGTTGAGGAAGCCTCATGTTTCCATATCAGAGACACAATTTGGAAGCAGCCTGGTGGACTAATGAAGTCATTTCATAGAGAATAGCCCTGGGAAGGTGCCAGACCTATCCGTATATTCTGTAAGCAAGAAACAAGCTTTGTTAGGTTAAATTGTTGTATTTTAGGCTTCAGTTGTTGTCACAGGAAGGCATAGACTCTACTGTGTTTTCTGCTATAAATGAAGCATATGTGAAGCACTCTGAGACACAAGAGAAAAAAAAGGCAATTAATTCTGAATGATAAAATGTAGATGTTTCCGCAGAAGAGCTAACATTTTAATTATGTATAAAAGATGAGGAAGATTTCCACAGTTAGAAAGATTAGTAGATGGACTTGAAGAGCGATCAGAAAGGGTATCAGGGAAAATGTATTAAGTGAAAAAATGTGTTTTGTGAAAGTAAAACAAATAAGTTTCAAAGACAGAAAATGAGGCCATGTAGCTGAAATATCTGGTAATTACTAGTAAAGTGGAAGGAAGATGTGAAGCTAATGGTAGAGAGATGTGAATAAAGAGAGAGATTCGAGACCACTTTGGTTCTGACAACTCTAAAGTTCTTGAACTTGAGTTCCTACAATCTGGGAGAACTGTTAGAAGCTTTTGATAGAGATATTTGCTGACAGCCACAAACAGACACGTATTGAAGAGACCATAGTAATGATGGTGTAGTCCCTGCCCTGTGTTGGTTGCAAACTATGATAGGAGATATTAGATTATTTTTAAAATCATTTGTTTAGGTGACATTAAGTGTAAATTCCATGAGATAAAACACTTTTAGAGAAACCGAGGTAACTTGACAGTGGAAGTTACATTTTCGCTGCGTCTTTGGTGTTCACAAGGTGGTTAAGACTTGAAGTGGGAAGCGAGAAGGAAGAGGTATGACTCTAGCATTGTCCAGGTGTGAAAATGTGAAGGGCTCCACTGGAGCAGTAGGAGCAGGCATAACTTATGTTGGATTGAATGGGTCAAGAGACTTCGTCAAGGTGCCTATCTTAGACAAGTAAAGGAAAGATGCATGTCATTAGTTGAAATTGAGAAGGTAAGAGAGGCAGCACACTGAGGAGCCGTAAAGCACCAGCTGCTTTGCTTCAGCCTGGGTCTGTAGGAGACTTTGTGGAGCCAGCTGAGTGAGAAACAGCACTGCTTCTTATCATAATACTCAGGTTTGTATTGAATCCTCTTTGAACACATGAAGAATTTTTATTTTATACATTTGTTCTTAATTTTATGGATACAATGTGAAGGATCTTAAGACAAAAATGAGCCCTCTGGAAAACAGTACTGATTTTCTCAAGAGAGAAAAGGAAAAGCAATGGATAGAGTTATTTGTTTGATAATATTAACAAATTCCTATGGGTACAAATCTCATTATGGAGTAAACATATTATTTTTTCAAATATATATAGATATTGATATTGTAGACAAAATATAAATCATTAGAAATGATACTGGATACTTAGTAACTTCTTGCCATCATTGTAATTCCTTAATCACCTTATAATAAAAATACAACTGTTACCAGGAGAAGAGGCTGCAAAGCTTTTGATATTAAAAAGAAAACCCTTGCTGGGCACGGTGGCTCATGCCTGTAATCACAGCAATTTGGGAGGCTGAGGCTGGCAGATCACCTGAGGTCAGGAGTTTGAGACCAGGTTGGTCATCATGATGAAACCCAGTCTCTGCTAAAAATACAAAACTTACCTGGGCATGGTGGCAGGCACCTGTAATCGCAGCTACTCAGGAGGCTGAGGCATGAGAATCACTTGAACTCCGGAGGCAGAGGTTGCAGTGAGCCGAGATTGTGTCACTGCACTCCAGCCTGGGGTATAGAACTAGAAAATCCTGTCCTTGGAAAAGCTGAGAATCTCTGCTCTATTTTCTGGAGAGTCACTTATATCACTGGCATATTAAATTACATATCTGAAGGAACCTGAAATTAATAAAATATAAATTCATTCTTTTACTTTGAATGTAAAGCAAAAGGATCAAAGGTCGATGGTTTTCATTTGACATAGTTGATAATATAAAGTTTGCACATCCAGAGAGGAAGAATGTTATCAGGAGTTCTGAAGAAGCTCCTAGAACATCAGGTCTTAGTCATCAGTTCTAGCGATTTTTAAGGATTCCAATGCTTTGCATGTAAGTGTGTGGGGGAGGGGTTAAAAGGATTAGGAGGGATGTACGCACGCTGCAATGAATGGGCTTCTCAGCCTGAAACTCTTGGGGTAGCCAAGAGTTTGCCAGCTGTTCACCTTATTTTCAGACGGGTTTTTCATTTGAAACCTGTGGATTCCATGCCTCATTTTTCTTGTGAAAGCATCTTTTACAAATTATGGTAAAAATTGTTACTTTTTCCCTATATGGAACTTTCATTCTTTATGAGAAATTAGTTTACTGCAAATATAGAATGGCTTTGCTGAAAGCATTTTGTTCAACTCAAGTACCAGAAGGTGATGCCCTTTACTGTTATTTCAGTGAAAAGTCAAGGAGGGTTTAAGTAAATGTTTTCCTAGTAAGTTGTATGGGGAATATGTAACTCTACTCAGTGGAAAAATCTAAAAAGCAATTAGCAAAGGCACTGGTTGTTAAGTACGACATTTTTCTGGAAGTCCATTGTTACTATCAGCATGAAAGTTTTCCTACTACTTATCCCCCTCTCTTTTGACTTGGAAATCGGTTAACACCAAGTAGCTTCTGATTTCATTTTGCAAAGCTTTCTATGTTAATATCTCCAGGTATTATATAAGGCTTTCCATTGGCATCAAAATTTAATTAACTATCATGAGTTTGCCTTCAGTTTGACTTTGATTATTTGAATTTCAACTGCCTTTAGGGAGAAAAATACGGAAGTATATTACTCACCACTTCACATCTGTTGCAGCTTAAAAGGCTCAGTTGCCAAGAATTTTATGAAGCATCACTTAGTAATGATTCAGGAAATGATTAGTCAATGCATCTTATTCTCAAAGTGAAGGGCACCCTCTGTTGTCCATCTTGCTATGATAAGGCCTTGATGTTTTCCAAGATATAGAATCAAGCTATAAATTTGCAATTTCTTCTTAGCTAGATATTGATAACTACATAGTGGTAAATGACACACATGAGGAAATCTTTCAATATTCTAGTTAAAGTGTTCAAGAATAGAGACAGGATCCCCCCAAAATAGACCCTGATGCTGATAATGAAAACAACAGCAAACTGGCTTCATTTTCTTCTTCCACCAATTAAGATTTCCACAGTCATTTGATATCTCTGTGTGTCAGTCTTCTGCTTTAGAAAATGAAGATGTTAATGACTGCACAATGTACAGTTACAAAGATTTTATTTTTGCTGCGGTGATTTAAATTTGAAGTGCAAATGAAGTTCCCAACATTTTGGGTGTTTTGTAATTTTATGATGCAATTATTATTGCAATTACGCTATGAAAAGGCTGGGGAACTGATGACTGTCTTGTACATTTAAGTCTTTGGCTGAAAACTAATACTTCAAGAAGTTACTTCTTTAAACCTTCTCCTTATATGACTCCCATGATTTTATTACCTCTTCTAAACATCTCTCACTTCTCTGAATGTTGTAATGGATATTTATTGTTATTTAGCCATGCTTTGATTCTTGATTTTTAATGGTTAGATCTCTGTAATTTTTCTTAACAAACAACACTTGAATATATATTCTTGTTTTCCAAAAGCTTCAGCATCTTATTTTCAGTTCCTATGTTGTTCTATCTGTGTAATACAGTATGTCGAAATCAAACTCATCATCTTTATCCAAAATCTACCTCAGGTTTGATGGTTTTAGGAAGGCTACGTGATGGTATTCTGTTTTTCCTTTGGTGGGAATATAATATTTGGTTTACTCGTTACAGTTCTATTGGTCATTATTTCTAGATCTTTTCAATAGACAGAGTTAAGCTTTTCAGAGCGGATCTTCTCAGTGGACAAGGCTAATGCATTTTATATGTGTGTGTACATGTGTACATATATAAAAATATACACATATGTATATGCATATTGTATATTTAATGAGTTTATATTGAAGACAAAATATCTCATAAATTCATGCTGGTACTTCCTATGCAAATGTTGGAGGACAAAGGTTTTACTTCATTTGTTTTATGTTACATCTGTATCTCTTCTCTTTCACATTAAGAAACTCAGTTCTCAAGGACACAGGGGATAATATGATTAGAATTTCTGAAAATTTCTCATTTCCTTTATCCCACATCACCTGCATAATTGTCTCAGGATAACAATTCTATTACCATCGATCTTATGAAAAAATAATTTTTTATTTGTTGTTTTCATTCTCCTTATCTTTTTTTTTTAAAAAATGTCTTACATTGTCCTGTATCTATGTATAGTATTGAATATTATAATCTCTCCTTTTTAGGTCTCTTTTAGTATTAATTTTACAAAAAATTATGTATTTAGTGCTCACCACTAGTTTTATGTCAGTGTCTCTCTAGTCATTTTGGTTGTGTGAAGTTTGTTCTCTGGTAGGTTTCTCAAGGCCTCGTGGGAACAATATTTCTAGAGTTCTTGAATGTTGGTAACTTGCAAATTTGCCTTTTCTTCCTTTTTTTCTTTTCCTAACTACTAGACCACCAGGAATGCCCTTTATTCTTGAAAGTCCCTTTGCTAGGTATAAAATCTTTGACCTACATTTTTACTCTTGAGTATCTTAAATGTATTATGCATTTACATTTGTTTTAAATTGTTGCTGTAGAAAAATTCAGTGATAACACAATTTTCTTTCCAAGTCTCTTGTCCAAAAGAGCTTGCCTTTACTTAGCTCAGAAAAATTTTAAAATATGTCTTGAAGCTGGTCATTCTGGGTTGTCATAAGTTGGATAAAAGCATATGTAATATGCTTTTTTGATATGTAATGCTGAATCTTTTTAATTTCAGAATTTTATTGTAGAATTTAGCATTTTTTCCCCTTGCATCAATTTTCTTATTCAGTGTCTCCTACTATGGATATACTTATTAATCTTTGCTTGTCTTCAGTATTTGTCACTTTTTTGGTCGTTTTTATAGCCTTCTTTACTCAATTGAAAATTTTTCTTTTTCACCTTTAGTTTCTCCTAAACTTTTATTATGTTTATTTTCTTTCATGCTCCTTCTAACATAGACTTCATTTCTGAAATTTTTTAAATTCCTGTTTCTTTCCTGAGTACTTTTCCTCACTTCCAAGATTTTCTAATTTTTAATTTATTTAGTTTTTTCATATATATATCATTTTCTTAATTATTTTTAGGTTTCTTTGAAATAGGTTACAGTTGATGCATTTTGTGGACTCATCTTTCTGTTATGCATTTATTGTCCATAGGGAGATTGTTTTGGTCATCATTTTCTTCTTATAACTTGTATGATATTTGACATTGAACTTTTTCTGTCGCTTAATTTTATGTATTTTTTTGAATTTTTAGAAGAAGATGTGGCTCAGGATATCTTTTATAACTTCATAGATTTGTCCCTTTGTCTTTTTCTCTAAAAGTGCTAAAAATATGATGTCATGCTAAGATTCTTCTGTGTATTATTTTCCTCTATTTATTCTTATCCTATGAAGAACTTTTCTTCCTTAATATTTATTCTTCCTGCCCTGCTCAAATTTGATTCTCTTCCACATTTTTCCTCAGGTTGGTCCTATCTTGGTTGAGTTTTCGATGACTAACATCGTGAGATGACATGATATAGTCTGTCCTAGTCCCTTCAGACATTATTGTGGGACTCTTGCAGTCATTTGTTATTAAACTGGACAAAATCTTCCTAGTTTCAACAGTCTTTTTTTTTTTTTTTTTTTTTTTGAGATGGAGTTTTGCTCTTGTTGCCCATACTGGAGTGCACTGGCATGATCTCGGCTCACTGCAACTTCCACCTCCCAGTTTCAAGCAATTCTCCTGCCTCAGCCTTCTGAGTAGCTGGGATTACAGGCATCTGCTACCACACCCAGCTAATTTTTTGTATTTTTAGTAGAGACAGGGTTTCTCCATGTTGGTCATGCTGGTCTCGAACTCCTGACCTCAGGCAATCCGCCTGCCTCGACCTCCCAAAGCGCTGAGATTACAGGTGTAAGCCACCATGCCCGGACCCCAATAATCACTTTTAAGTTGGCCAACCATGCTTTCCAGTAAATATCAGTTGGCTGTTGTGTTAGTCAAGGTTCTCCAGAGAAATAGAATCAACAGAATGTGTGCTTTTGTGCACAGCTCTCTCTCTTTCTCAATATCTATCTATCTTATTTATTTTAAGGTATTATCTTATGTGAGAGTGGGCTGGCAAGTGTAAGATCTGCAGGGCACATTGGGAAGCTGAAAATTTTTGCAAGAGTTGATGTTGAAGTCTTGAGTCCAAAGGCTGGAAACTGAAGCAGAACTTCTATGTTGCAGTCTGGAGGTAGAATTCCTTCCTCTTTGGAGGAACTCCATCTTTTTTTCTTATAGCCTCTGACTGACTGGATGAGGCCAACTCACATTACAAAGCATAATCTGCTTTACTCAAAGTCTGCTGATTTAAATGTTAGTCACATTTAAAGTCATGCTTTCCCAGCAACATGTAAGCTGGTGTTTGACTAAACAACTGTGCACCATAATCTGGCCCAAGTTAACTCATAAAATCAACCAAGATTGCTATTGTATAATGTTCTTGTTCCCAAGTCAGACTCACTGGTACTTTTCTTTACTTCCTCCTATCCAGGAGGCGATGCTGCACAGTTCTTGTGGTTGTCAGTCATTTATTTCCACCTACTTGTATTTTGGAATTCATGGGGATAATGTGTCACCTACTTTTGTTGTATGTGTTTTTTGTGTGTTTTGGGTTTTGTTTGATATTTAGTTGTTCTATCAGTTTTTACAAGGACATTTATGAAGATTCAACCACTTTGCCACTGGCATTTTCTCAGAATTATTCTTGTTTTTGAGAATAATTTTGAGAAAAAATTTGCTGAATGTCTCTTTTTATTTATTTATTTGTGTATGTATTTATTTATTTATTATTGGTCAACTTAACGCTCTCTTCAACTTTAGAAGAGGGTACCTTCAAGATATAAATGGATATTCAAGTGCAGATTTTGGAGTTGCCAAAATATGAAATTATAACTGAATATATATTATAAAAGTGTTCGGAAGTAGCAAAATGGAAAGAACAGTGAAATGACAAAGGGAGATGTACATTGTCATTGTGAATCTAAAATATTAAATAATATCTTCCTAATTAAGTTAATATATAGACTGAGTGGAATTCTTAATAAACGCACATAAGAGTAATTTAATAAATATTAGCTACTATTGACATGGTGATCATTTTGATGAAGATGATTATGATTTTGTTTATTTAAATGGACAGATTAAAAATGTACATACTTATCATGTACAATACGATGCTTTAAAGCAATGGCTCAACAATCCGGATGTGTTCCAAAAAATGTGTCAGGTGATTTTGTTGTGTTAATATCATAGCGCATACTTACACAAACCTAGATGAGATAGCCTGCTACCTTCTTGGGCTGTATACTGCAGTATTTCTCAGAACATATATGTAGTCCTTATATGTAGACAAACAGACCTGCTGTTTGTCTTTACCAAAACATCATTATGTGGCCCATGACTATATGCATGTATTTTGGAATAACTAAATCTAGTTAATGAATATATGCATTAACTCACACAGCTATCATTTTGTGGTGAAAACACCTTAGATCCACTCTTAGAAATTTTCAAGAATACAATATATTATTAACTATTCTATTATTTTGTACAATAGATCTCTTGAATTTATTCCTCCTATCTAACTGACATTTTGTATCTTTTGACCAACATCTTCCCAACCCTTTCTCCCCCTAACCACTCCAGCCCCCATTCTACTCTCTACTTCTATGAGATCAGCTTTTTAAGATTTCATATACGAGTGAGATCATGTGGTGTTTGTCTTTTTGTGCTTGGCTTATTTCAATTAGCATAGTGTCCTTTGTTTCATCCATGTTGTAAATGACAGGATTTTCTTCTTTTTTTAAGATTGAATAGTATTCCATTGTGTTTATATTACTGTATTTTCTTCATCCATACACTGATGGACATCTAAGTTGAGTCCATATCTTGGTTATTGTGAATAATGCTACAATCAAGATGGGATGCAGATATCTTTTTAACATACTGATTTCATTTTCTTTAGCTGTACACTCAGTAATGGGATTGGTGGATAATATGATATTTCTATTTTTAATGTTTTCAGGAGCTTCCATACTGTATTTCATAATGGCTATACTGATTTTCATTCCAACCAACAATGTATAAGGATCCTGTTTTCTCCACATTCTTAATAACATTCATTATCTTTTGCCATTTTGATTAGAACTATTCTAACAGATATGAAGTAATATTTGGTGATTTAAATTTGTAGTTCCTTGATGATTAGTGATGTTGGGTATTTTTAATATACTGTTGTTCTGCATACCTCATATTCCTTCGTGTCTTCTTTTGAGAAATATATATTTTGCCCATTTTTCCTTTGGGTTATTTGATTATTGCTGTTGAGTTGTTTGGGTTCTTATATATTTTGGATATTATCCTCTTATCAGATATATAGTTTGCAAATATTTTATTTCATTCTGTAGGTTGTCTCTTCATTTTGTTTATTGTTTCTTTTGCTGTGCAGAAGCTTTTAGTTTAATGTAATCCCATTTATCTATATTTGTTTTGGTTGCCCATGAATTTGAAATTTTATTCAAAAAAACTTTGCCTGGACTAGTGCCATGGAGGAGCTCTTTTCCTAAGCTTTCTTCTGGTAGTTTTATAGTTTTGGGTCTTACATTTAACTCTTTAATCGATTTTTGAGTTATTTGTTTGTATGTGGTTAGAAAGAAGAGTCTAGTTTCATTCCTCTGCCTGTGGAAATTGTTTCCCTACACCATTTATTGAAGAGACTGTCCTTTCCCTATTATGTATACTTTACACCTTTTTCTGAAAATCAGTTTGCTTTAGATGCATGGATTTATTTCTGGGCTCTCTATCCTACTCAGTTGGTCTCCATGTCTGCTTGTATGCCAGTACCACGTGGTTTTGGTTACCATAGCTGTGCAGCATTATTTTTTTTAATTATATTTTAGGTTCTGGGGTACATGTGCAGATCATGCAGGATTGTTGCATAGGTGCATACATGGAAAGGTGGTTTGCTGCCCCCATCCCCCCAATTACCTATATCTGGCATTCTCCTCATATTATCTCTCCCAAAGCTCCCCATCCCCCACTGTCCCTCCCCAGCCCACTGCAACAGACTCCAGTGTGTGATGCTCCCCTCCCTATGTCCATGTGTTCTCATTGTTCAACACCCACCTATGAGTGAGAACATATGGTGTTTGATTTTCTGTTCTTGTGTAAGTTTGCTGAGACTGATGGTTTCCAGATTCATCCATTTCCCTATGAAGGACATGAACTCATCATTTTTTATGGCTGCATAGTATTTCATGGTGTATATGTGCCACATTTTCCTTGTCCAGTCTATCATCGATGGGCATTTGGGTTGGCTCCAGGTCTTTGCTATTGTAAACAGTGCACAAATGAACATATGCGTGCATGTGTCTTTATAATACAATGATTTATAATCCTTTGGATATATAACCAGTAATTGGATTGCTGGGTCAAATGGAATTTCTATATCTAGGTCCCTGATGAATTGCCACACTGTCTGCCACAATGGTTGAACTAATTTACATTCCGAGGAACAGTGTAAAAGTGTTCCTATTTCTCCACATCCTCTCCAACATCTGTTGTCTCTAGATTTTTTAATGATCGCCATTCTAACTGGCGGGAGATGATATCTCAATGTGGTTTTGATTTGCATTTCTCTGATGACCAGTGATGATGAGCATTTTTTCATATGTTTGTTGGCCTTATATATGTCTTCTTTTGAAAAGTGTCTGTTCATATCCTTTGCCCACTTTTGAATGGGTTTGTTTGCTTTTTTCTTGTAAATCTGTTTTAGTTCTTCGTAGATTCTGGATATTAGCCTTTGTCAGATGGGTAGATTGTAAAAATTTTTTCCCACTCTGTTGGTTGCCAGTTCACTGTAATGACTGTTTCTTTTAAACTCTTAATAAACTAGGTATTGGTGGAACATATCTCAAAATAATAAAAGCTCTTTATGACAAACCCACAGACAATATCGTACTGAATGGGCAAAAACTGAAAGCATTCCCTTTGAAATCTGGCACTAGACAAGGATGCCGTCTCTCACTACTCCTATTCAATATAGTATTGAAGTTCTATCCAGAGCAATCAGGCAAGAAAAGGAAATAAAGGGTATTCAATTAGGAAAGGAGGAAGTCAAATTGTCTCTATTTGCAGATGACATGATTGTACATTTAGAAGACCGCATTGTCTCAGCCCAAAATCTCCTTAAGCTGTGTAGCATGTTTCAAAGTCAGATAGTGTAATGACACTAGCTTTGTTCTTTTTGCTCAAGATTGCTTTTGCTATTTGGAGTCTTTTGTGGTCAATATAAACTTTAGGACTGTTTTACTTATTTCTGTGAAGAATTTCATCAGTATTTTGAGAGGCGATCTATAGATCACTTTGGATAGTTTAAACACTTTAACAACATTAATTCTTCCAATCCATAAATACAGGCTGCCTTCCCATCTGCTTTTGTCTTCTTCAATTTCTTTAATCAAAATTTTATAGTTTTCAGGGTACAGGTCTTTCACCTTCTTGGTTAAATTTATTTGTTTTTCCTCTTTTGTAGCTATTGTTAATGTGAAAGCACACACAAAAACCATTTTTTTTTTTTGATGGCATCTTTAGAATTTTCTGTATCTAAATTTCTATAATGTGTAAACAGAGACTATTTTATTTTATTTTATTTTTTATTTTTGAGATGAAGTCTTGCTCTGTCACACAGGCTGGAGTGCAATGGCATGATCTTGGCTCACTACAACCTCTGCCTCCCAGGTTCAAGCAATTCTTCTGCCTCAGCCTCCAGAGTAGCTGGAACTGTAGGCACCGCCACCAGTCCTGGCTGTTTTTTTGTATTTTAGTAGAGATGGGGCTTCACCATGCTGGCCAGGCTGGTCTTGAACTCCTAACCTCAGGTAATCCACCCTGCTTTGGCCTCCCAAAGTGCTGGGATTACAGACATGAGCCACTATGCCTGGCCCAGGACAATTTACTAATACTTCTTCCTTTCCAATTTGGATGCCATTTATTTCTTTCTCTTGCCTAATATCTCTGGCTAGGGACTGCCAGTACTATATTTAATAGAAGTGATGAGAAGGGGCATCCTTGTCTTGTTCTAGATCTTAGAGGAAAAGCTTTCAACTTTTCCCTGATGAATATCATGTTAGTTATGGGTTTATAATATACGGCCTTTATTGTGTTGAGGAACAAATTTTTTATACAAAATTTGTTAAGAGTTTTCTCATGAAAGGATGTTGAATTTTTCAAATAATTTTCTGTATCTGTGGATGGCCACTGTCCTTCATACTGCTAATCGGATGTAGCACACTTATTGCTCTGTGTATGTTGAACCATACTTGTATCCCTGGGATGAATGCTACTTGATCATGATGAGTGATCTTTTCAATGTGCTGTTGAATTTGGTTTTCTGGTGTTTTGTTGAAGATTTTTGCACCTATTTTCATCAATGTTATTGGCCTCTAGTTCTTTTTTTGTAGTGCCTTTGTCTGGCTTTAATATGGTAATACTGGCCTCATAGTATAATTCCCCAGCTTCCATTTTTTTGGAATAATTTGAGAAGAATTGTTATTAGTTCTCTAAATATTTGAAGGATTCAGCAGTGAAGCCATTAGGTCCTTGGCTTTTCTTTGGTGAGAGACTTTAATACTAATTTAATGTCCTTACTTGTTATTATTTTGTTAAAATTTCCTATTTTTTATGATGCAGTCTTGATAGATTGTATGCATCACGAAATTTATCGATTATTTTTTAGGTTATCCAATTTATTGGCATGTAATTGTTTATAATAGTCTCTTGGGATTCTTTTACTTGCTATTGTATCAGTTGTAATATCTCTTTTTTCATTTTTGATTTTGTTCATTTGAGCCTTTTTGTTCTTAGTCTAGCTAAAGGTTTATTGTTGCTCATCTTTTCAGAAAACAACTCCTAGTTTCATTGATCTTTTCTATATTTTTTCTAGTCTCCATTTATTTTTGCTCTAATATTTGGATTTAATTTGTTCTTGGTTTTCTAGTTTTTCGAGATGCAACATTGTTTTTATTTAAGATCTTTCTTCTTTTTTTGATGTAGGCATTTATTGCTATAGTCATCTCCCTTAGAATTGCTTTTGCTACATCCCATAGGTTTTGGTATGTTGTGTTTCCATTTTTATTAATTACAAGAAAAATTTTAAATTCTCCTGTTAATTTTTTCATTGACTCATTGGTTGTCAATGAAGCACATTGTCTAATTTCCATTAAATGAACATGTTTAATTTCCATGTCTTTGTGAACTTTCTGAAGTTCCTCCTTTTACTGATTTCTAGTTTTATGCCCTTGTGGTAAGAAAAGATACTTGATGTAACTTTAATCTTCTTCAGTTGTTAAGACTTGTTTCATGTTCTAACATATATTGTATCCTAAAGAATGTTCCATACGCAGTTGAGAAGAACGTACATTCTATAGCTATTGCATGGAATGTTCTGTATGTCTGTTAAGCCTATTTGACTTAGAGTATAGTTTAGGTCCATGTTTCCTTACTGATTTTCTATCTGGATGACTTATTCATTGCTGAAAGTGGGGCATTTAAGTTCACTATTATTACTGTACTGCAGTATCTCTCTCTTCAGATCTATTAATATTTGCATATATATATATATATATATATATGCAGGTGTTCTGATGCTGAGTGCACATATATTTATAATTGTTATATCCTTTTGCTGAATTGACCCCTTTATCATTATATAATGACTTCTTTGTTGTTTCTTTTTATAATGTTTGACTTAAAGGTTATTTTATCTAAGTATAGCACCTCCTGATCTCTTTTGGTTTCCATTTACATGAAATATCTTTTCTCAGATCTTCATTTTCAGTCTATGTGTGACCTTACAGATAAATTGAGTATGTTGTAGGCAGCATGTAGTTGTGTTTTGTTTTTTGATCAATTCAGCCACTGTATCTATGTATTTTGATGAAAGAATTTGATATATTCGCATCCCAGGTAAATGTTAATAGAAAAGAACTTGCTATCGCCATTTTGCAAATTTCCTTTGTATCTTTCTTCCTCTCTTGATGTCTTCCTTTTAAGTGATTTTCCCTTGTGACATGTTTGTATTCCTTGTCTTTTACTTTTTGTGTATCTACTATAGGTTGTTGCTTCGTGGTTACCAAGTGACTTGGAAAACAACATCTAATAGTTATAATAGGTTACTTTAAGCTAATAACAAATTTGATTACACACAAAAAATTTTCCCACTTTTACTCCATTCCTTCTCCTAAATTTTGAGTTTTTGATATTACATTGTTTTGTAGTGGATATTCTTTAACACATTATTGTAGCTATTTTTTTAATAGTTTTGTTTTTTTTAGGCTTCATACTAAAGATATCCATGTTCTACACATCACCATTAAAGTATTAAGATATTTTGAATTTGGCTTTGCCTTTACTCTTAGCAGTTATTTGATGTTTGTACTTTAAGGTATTTATTGTTATGATGACAGGTGCAACACTGGGGTAGGCCAGAAGCTTTGGGCAGATGTAACTGGACTTGGAGCTGGGGCATGACAGAAGCTCAGGACCACGGAGGGCTACCTGCCTTTGAAGGCTGTCTGAAGCCCAGGGCCACTGAAGTCAGCCTAGTATTGGCACAAAGCATAGATGAAGTCCACCACACAAGCCTGAAGTCTGTGGCTATGTTGTCCCACTGATGCCAGAGCGAGTCTAGAGGCTTAGTCTTGGGTACCAGCCTGGAATATGGGGCTCTGGGGTCTGCCTGGTGCTGGTTTTTACTGTAACAGGTCCAGTGCTGGAGTTCAAGGCAATATCCTGTGCTCACTTCTCTCTCTTTCCCCCAATGTGGATAGTATCTCTCATCATGCTGTGCTCCCTGAGGTTGTGAAAGGGTGATGTGGGTAATGTAAAACTAACCTTCTTACCCTGTTTAATGCATCTTTTAAAAATCATTGCCCTAGAACTAGGTACTGTGATCTCTTTTCTGGTTTTCTTAGCACTTGTGGAGATAGTTTTGTGTTAATAGTTGTTAAAATAGATTTTTCCGTGGGGAGATGATTGCCAAAGAATCCTATTTTGCCATCTTGCCCTATCCTAACAACCTATCTTTATCTTTTTTTAAAAAAATTTCTTTTATTGCATTTTAGGTTTTGGGGTACATGTGAAGAACATGCAAGATTGTTGCATAGGTACACACGTGGCAGTGTGATTTGCTGCCTTCCTCCCCATCACCTATATCTGGCATTTCTCCCCATGCTATCTCTCTCCCAACTCCCCACCCACCACTGACCTTCCCCTATTTCCCCCCCAACAGACCCAAGTGTGTAGTGCTCCCCTCCCTGTGTCCATGTGTTCTCATTGTTCAACACCCGCCTGTGAGTGAGAACATGCCTGGGACAACCTATCTTTATCTTAAGGCCAGAGAAGCAAGTGTCAATCTTTTCCCTCCTTTTCTTCTTGATCATTCTTTGTTTTATCCTAGGAGACTTCCACAGAATCCAAAGAATTGTCAATATGCATAATTTGAGAAAGAAATAAACAAGGTGATTTTAAGGATTTCTTCCATCTTTGAAAGTGTAGTGTTTTTGAACGGTTGAAAATTTTAAGGTTAAAACAAACTTTAAAAATTTGTCTTAAAAATATTGAAACAATAATATAAAATTATTTAAATAAATATGTTTTAGCTTTTTGCCTACAATTTTAACAGTCTCACCATCAATGCCTTGGCTTTCTCATTAGAACCATTTGACTATATCTCAGAATTATAATGCAGACATACACTTGCATATACTTGTAGGCTGAAGATGGTCCATGATAAATAGTTATAGATACACAGATATGTACACTCAGGCATAACGGTTTTCTCCAATTTCTTTAGATGAGCAAGTAAATTTTAAAAACTTGTCTTTAGAGATCTGTGAGAAACAGTGAGAAGCTCATTGGATGAAACCATTTTTGCCAATTATTTTATCTTGTTTAGGCCAACTTTACTTTACTTTCTATACCTAGCAAATAATATATATTTTATTTTCTATACCTTGCAAAACATTTTTGTTTATTAAAGATGGCCAATTAAAAATAAAAGTTATTTATTCAATGGGTTTCATTTGCAGATATTTCTAGTAGGAGAGTGCAACCATTTTTAAATTGTTAGCTGCATAATGTTTCTCTTCTACTTGTCATTTTTCATTGAGTAGAGAGTTTGAGAAGGATGGACATGGAGCAGTGAAAGGAGACCAGCTTTACCAGTCAGATCAGCTAAGTCTCCCAGGGAAAGTACTGGTGACAGATTGTCTTGTATCAAAGTGGGCAGATTCAAGAACATCTTATCCTCAATTTCTGCAAATGTGTCTCATTTCCTGGGGAAAAATGTTGAATTATTTGTTGATCATAGTTACACCTGTTAGTCTCCAACTTTAATCCTAAATCTATATCTGCCTGAAGTAGTCTTATTTTGCCCTTAGGAAGCACTAAAATATTTTTAGCGGCTGCTTTAAAAAAAGCATTTGTAAAGGAAACTGATAATCAGAAGATATAGCGATAACATAAGCACAAGCTATTAATTTGTTAAATCACTATTTGACATTAGTCATTTCTTATATATTATCAAAAAGAACATGCATATAAATGTCTGTAAAAATTTTGTTTTTGATGGGGGGGAGGGTTGGGAAATGGAGTCTCGCTCTGCCGCCCAGCCTGGAGCACAGTGGCATGAATATGGGCTTTGTAACAGGCAGATCTGGGTTTCAATAATGCAAAAAGCAGACGTTTAATAATATATGTTCAATTAATGAAAAAAATCAATCAATCAGTCAGTCATTTAATGAATCCTTGTTGTATTTCTTATAGGTTTAATTAATGAAAGAATCAATTAATCACTTAGTCAGTTGATGAATCCTAGTTCTGTTCCTTATAAATTATATAACATTGAGCAAATCATTGGAAAATTAAAACACAGAAAGGTTATTTATAAGACAGGAAATACTGCACAGATTTGGAATGAAGACATGGCATATTGTTTGCATCTGAAAAAGTAGAGCATAATAATTGGTCAATAAACACTTATGTCTTTTGTTTTTCTTGAAGACTTTTTGGCTCCTTGCAGCAATATGCTGTCACAGATCTGTCAAATAATATGCAATTTACATAAGGGTACTTATTTATGCAATACCATAGAACTAGTATTTCAACCAGACGAAGTACTCACACTGTCTGAGACTTAATCTGGAAAATAGCTTGGAGTTTATCAGACTCAGTACCCCAAAGTTACTTGGAGAATTTTAGGACTCCAAGTGTATACTTAGCATTTTTTGAAAATCCTGAATAAAACATAATTTGAAATGTTTTAAGGGCACCAATACCAGAAAATTCACACAAGTAAAGATGACTTTTTCCATTGGATAGGCTTTCTTTTATGAAATAAGCATATATGTGCTGAACAAGTTTGAGTAATCATTTTTTCTGGATTTTGACATTTGTGCTTCCTGTGTTTGACAAAATCAGATCAGTGTAGGGGATTTGTAATGGCAGGTGATTTTTTTTAAATAGAAAAAATAGAGCACATTTTTCTTAGCATCTTGGTGTTTCATCTTTATTTCTCTACTTTCAACTATCCTTTGTGGCCAAACACGGTTCCCACTTTCCTTCTACCTTCTCCCCTATTACATGGTAGCATTAAAAACATTATTTATTTATTTATTTATTGCATTTTAGCTTTTGAGATACATGTGAAGAACATGTAAGATTGTTGCATAGGTACCCACATGGCAGTGTGATTTGCTGCCTTCCTCCCCATCACCTATATCTGGCATTTCTCCCCATGCTGTCTCTCCCCAACTCCCCATCCCCGCTGTCCCTCCTCTATTTCCCCTGACAGACCCCAGTGTGTGATGCTCCCCTCCCTATGTCCATGTGTTCTCATTGTTCAACACCCACCTATTAGTGAGAACATGTGGTGTTTGATTTTCTGTTCTTGTGTCAGTTTGCTGTGAATGATGGTTTCCAGTTTCATCCATGCCCCTACAAAGGACACAAACTCATTGTTGTTGATGTCTGCATAGTATTCCATGGTATATATGTGCCACATTTTCCCTGTCCAGCCTATCATAGATGGGCATTTGGGTTGGTTCCAGGTCTTTGCTATTGTAAACAGTGCTGCAATGAACATTCGTGTGCATGTGTTCTTATAATAGAACGATTTATAATCCTTTGGTTATATACTCAGTAATGGGATTGTTGGGTCAAATGGAATTTCTATTTCTAGGTCCGTGAGAAATTGCCACACTGTCTTCCACAATTGTTGAACTAATTAACATTCCCACCAACAGTGTAAAAGTGTTCCTATTTCTCCACATCCTCTCCAGCATCTGTTGTCTCCAGATTTTTTAATGATCTTCATTCTAACTGGTGTGAGATGGTATCTCAATGTAGTTTTGATTTGCATTTCTCTAATGACCAGTGATGATGAGCATTTTTTCATATGTT
Source organism: Sapajus apella (assembly GCF_009761245.1). Taxonomy (NCBI): domain Eukaryota; kingdom Metazoa; phylum Chordata; class Mammalia; order Primates; family Cebidae; genus Sapajus; species Sapajus apella. The sequence continues at coordinate 42,021,711 of NW_022436941.1, forward strand.
TGTTGGCCTCATGTATGTCTTCTTTTGTAAAATGTCTGTTCATATCCTTCACCCACTTTTGAATGGGCTTGTTTGTTTTTTTCTTGTAAATCTGTTTTAGTTCTTTGTAGATTCTGGATATTAGCCCTTAGTCAGATGGGTAGACTGCAAAAATTTTTTCCCAATCTGTTGGTTGCCAATTCACTCTAATGATTGTTTCTTTCGCTGTGCAGAAGCTGTGGAGCTTGATTAGGTCCCATTTGTCTATTTTGGCTTTTGTTGCCAATGCTTTTGGTGTTTTGGTCATGAAGTCCTTGCCTACGCCCATGTCCTGAATGGTTTTGCCTAGATTTTCTTCTAGGGTTTTTATGGTGGTAGGTCTTATGTTTAAGTCTTTAATCCATCTGGAGTTAATTTTAGTGTAAGGTGTCAGGAAGGGGTCCAGTTTCTGCTTTCTGCACATGGCTAGTCAGCTTTCCCAACACCATTTATTAAACAGGGAATCCTTTCCCCATTGCTTGTTTTTGTCAGGTTTGTCAAATATCAGGTGGTTGTAGATGTGTTGTGTTACCTCCGAGGCCTGTGTTCTGTTTCATTGGTCTAGATCTCTGTTTTGGTACCAGTACCATGCTGTTTTGATTACTGTAGCCTTGTAGTATAGTTTGAAGTCAGGTAGTGTGATGCCTCCCGCTTTGTTCCTTTTGCTTAGAATTGACTTGGCTATGCAGGTTCTCTTTTGGTTCCATATGAACTTTAAGGTGTTTTTTTCTAGTTCTGTGAAGAAGGTCATTGTAGCTTGATGGGGATAGCATTGAATCTGTAAATTACTTTGGGCAGTGTGGCCATTTTCACGATAGTGATTCTTTTTAACCATGAACATGGAATGTTTCTCCATCTGTTTGTGTCGTTTCTTACTTCGTTGAGCAGTGGTTTGTAGTTCTCCTGGAAGAGGTCCTTTACATTCCTTGTTAGTTGTATTCCTAGGTATTTTATTCTCTTTGTAGCAATTTCAGCAGTTCGTTCTTGATTTGGCTTTCTTTAAGTCTGTTAGTGGTGTATAGGAATGCTTGTGATTTTTGCACATTGATTTTGTATCCTGAGGCTTTGCTGAAGTTGCTTTTCAGTTTCAGGAGATTTGGGACTGATACGATGGGGTCTTCTAGATATACAATCATGTCATCTGCAAATAGAGACAATTTGACTTCTTCCTTTCCTGTTTGAATATGCTTTATTTCTTTTTCTTGCCTGATTGACATTATTTATTTTTTTTATGTCAAATCCAATGTCCTGTTCTTGTTCTTTAAATCTTAAACTTTCTACAAATTTTACTTCTATTGTATTTCTCTTCCTTCTTGAATCTTGGCTTCCAAAGTCCACCTGTATCTCTGTATACCTCTTAAATCTTCAGAAACTTTCACTCTGTTTTATCTTTCCTATTCAGATTCTTCAACGTAGTTTTCCTGGAATATTTTGTGCTTACTCATCCTAGTGGATGTGTGGTGTGCTACCAAGAACACAGGGAAGAACTAATTAATAACCTTGTTGCAGGGTGACTGCCAGAAGAAAATTGTCAACTGTCAGCACTTCTCAGGACTTATCTCAGATGAAGAGAGAGAGTTGCCTAGCCAAAGACAATGCTTTCTTTCCAAGGCAGCTGCTTCCCATGGCTGACTGGTACAGAGCCCAATCTCTACCCCAACTTGAGACTGCTCTAAAGGGTCATACTGTCTTTAGAACATCCTGTAGGACTAGCCGAAGCTTCCATTAAGACTGCTTTTCACCTTGACCTCTCCCTTTGCCAAATCTGTTGATCCCAAGCACATTCCATAGTAATCATCATGCTCAATAATCTTCATTTTAGAGCCTGCTTCCTTGAAACTCAATTTGTGACAGTCAACTTTTTTTCTCTTGTATACTCCTTGTTGATATAATCTCTGTACCTCAACTTGCATCACATAATTCCCAGCTCTTTCTTTTCCTCTGAGATCCTTTGTAATCCTCAGTACTTAATATAGTTTGGCTGTGTTCTCACCCAAATCTCTTCTTGAATTCCCACATGTAGTGGTGGGGGGGACCCAGTCAGAGGTAAATGAATCATGGGGACAGGTCTTTTCCATGCTGTTCTTGTGATAGTGAATAAGTGGTATGACATCTGATGGCTTTAAAAGGGGGAATTTCCCTGCACAAGCTCTCTTTCTCTTGTTTGCCACCATGTGAGATGTGCCATTTCCCTTAGGCCATGATTGAGGGGCCTCCCTCGCTACATAGAACTGTAAGTCCATTAAACCTCTTTCTTTTGTAAGTTGCCCAATCTCAGGTATGTCTTTATCAGCAGCATGAAAATAAACTAATATAGTAAATTGATGCCAGTAAAGTGGGGCATTGCTGAAAAGATATCCAAAAATGTGGAAGCAACTTTGGAACTGAGTAACAAGCAGAGGTTGGAACAGTTTGGAGGGCTCAGAAGAAGTCAGGAAAATGTGGGAAAGTTTGGAACTTCCTAGAGACTTGTTGAATGGCTTTGACAAAAATGCTGATAGTGATAAGAACAATAAGGTCCAGGCTGAGGTGGTCTCAGATGAAGATGAGGAACTTGTCGAGAACTGGAGCAAAGGTGATCTTGCTATGTTTTAGCAAAAAGGCTGATAGCATTTTCCGCTGCCCTAGAGATTTGTGAATTTTTGAACTTGAGAGAGATTGATTTAGGGTGTCTGGTGGAAGAAATTTATAAGCAGCAAAGCATTCAAGATGTGGCTTCGGTGCTATTAAAGGCATCCAATTTTATAAGGAAAGCAGAACATAAAAGTTTGGAAAATTTGCAGCTGGACAATGTGTTAGAAAATAAAATCCTGTTTTCTGAGAAATTCAAGCTGGATGTGGATATTTGCATAAGTAATGAGGAGCCTAATGTTAATCCCAAGATAATAGGGAAAATGTCTCCAGGGTATGTCAGAGGTCTTCATGGCAGCCTCTCCCATCACTGGCCCTGAGGTCTAGGAGGAAAAATGGTTTCGTGGGCTGGGCCCAGCGTCTCTGTGTTGTGGTGCAGTCTAGGGACTTGGTGCTTTGTCCCAACCACTCCAGCCATGTCTAAAAGTTACAGCTCAGGGCATGGTTTCAGAAGGTGCAAGCCCTAAGCCTTGGCAGCTTCCACGTGGTATTGAGCCTACAAGTGCACAGAAGTCAAGAATTGAGGTTTGGGAACGTCTGCCTCGATTTCAGAGGATGTATGGAAACACCTGGATGTCCAGGCATATGTTTGTTGCAGTGGCGGGGCCCTTATGGAGAACCTTTGATAGGGCAGTGGGGAAGAGAAGTGTGGGATTCAAGCCCCCACACAAAGTCCCTACTTGGGCACCATCTAGTGGAGCTGTGAGAAAGGGCCACTGTCCTCCAGACCCCAGAATAGAGGATCCATCAACAGCTTGCACTGTATACCTAGAAAAGCCACAGATGCTTGCTGCCAGCCTGTGAAAGCAGCGAGACAGAGGCTGTACCCTGCAAAGCCACAGGGACAGAGCTGCCCAAGACCATGGGAACCCACCTCTTGCATCAATATGACCTGCATGTGAAACATGGAGACAAAGGAGATCATTTTGGAGCTTTATGATTTGACTGCCCTGCTGGATTTTGGACTTGCATGGGGCCCGTAGCTCTTTCATTTTGGCCAAATTCTCCCATCTGGAATGGCTGTATTTATCCAATACCTGTACCCTTATTATATCTAGAAAGTAACTAACTTGCTTTTGATTTTACAGGCTCATAGGCAGAAGAGACTTGCCTTGTCTTAGATGAGACATTGAATGTGAACTTTTGAGCTAATGCTGAAATGCGTTAAGGCTTTGGTGGACTGTTGGGAAGGCATGATTGGTTTTGAAATGTGAGGACATGAGATTTGGGAGGGGCCAGGAGTGAAATGATATGGTTTGCCTCTGTGTCCCCACCCAAATCTCATCTTGCAATCCCATGTGTGGTGGGAGGGACCCAGTGGGGGCAGTAATTGAATCATAGGGGCAGAACTTTCCCATGCTTTTCTTGTGATAGAGAATAAGTCTCACAAGATCTGATGGTATTAAAAAGGGGAGTTTCCCTGCACAGGCTCTCTTGCTCTTGTCTACCACCATGTGAGGCAAGTTTTTTACCTTCTGCCATGATGATGAGGGCTCCCCAGCCACGTGGAACTGTAAGTCCATTAAACCTCTTTCTTTTGTAAATTGCCCAGTCTTGGGTATGTCTTTATCAGTAGCGTGAAAATGAACTGCAGTACTTTTCACACTTATGTGTGATACATCTTTATAAAGGTATCAGCTCGAATTCATTCTGATATCAAATATTCTCAACCTCTTATCCTATCATTATTTTGGTAACCTTTCTTCGAGTAAAAGACAAACATAAGCACCTGATATTTTAGAATTGCACTTTTTCTCAGTTACATTCATTTTTAAACTAGGATTTAAAAGAAAGCCTTGAAGCTAGTAAGTCAAAACAGACTACTCTTCTTACTATGTTTGGTAGTAAACAAGGGAACTGGGTATATTTGTGTTTGTTTGTTTGATTTCTCTTGTGGTGAAGGAGTTTCTGAGATTGTCTTAGCGATCAACTTTTAGCTGTTAATCCGGTTAGGTATATTCAAAATGCCACTATTTGAGTCAATGGCTTTATTTCATTTTTTTTGAGCTAGCTATGACGTTATCCACTTATTTGGAGTGGCATTTTTAAAAATGAAATAAAACACAGAAATACCTAGAAAAATATTGTGTGAACAAAAAGGTGACCCTGGCCAAAAAAAGGCTTTCCAAATCTTCAGAACAGTGCATTCATTTAACAACAATAATATTAATTTACTGAAAGCTCATTATGTATCAGCTCCTTCATATGGTTTATGTTATTTAGTTCTGTCAACAGCACAGGGATTTGTAATTATTAATATTATCATTTTTAAAGATGGCTAATGCTAAGAAAGGTTAAATAACATTCCCAAGGTGACACAATTTATGACTCATGAGTAAGACTCAAACTTTTTTTTGAGTATTAACTTGCATTATTTATTATTAGTTTTTTTAACCTTTTTAAAAATTGAGGTGCATTATACTTATAAAATTTACCGTTTTCACCATTCTAAGTGTAGAGTTCAGTGAAGATTCAAATTTGAAGTTAGTTCTCAAATTTGTGTTTTGAATCCCTGTATTATCCTACATTTAATCCAGAACATCAACTAAAAATACCTCAAATAGAACAAAATAGGTGTCAATTTTCACATAATAAAACCAAGGGTGAATCAACTTTAGAAAATTATAAAAGTACTATGTTATTCTAGAAAATTCAAAGAATTGTATAAGTAGAAGATAAACATAGTTAGTCATCTTTATATAACACCGGTTATACAATTTCTCATGGAAAATTAACTTGAACACCTTTTTTCTTCCCTACAGCATTGAACTTTATTTTTTAAAACATCCATTTGCCAAGTTCTGCTTTGGAGCCTGGAATATTAAACTGTCATCTCACAACCAAAAAAGGACAAGAGTAAAATGAAAATGGATCTCATCCCAAATAGCTAAAAGTTTTTTTGGCATTGTTTAATATTTGGAGGAAAATAAGTGTGCTGTAATATAACAGAGCAGAAAGCTCCTCGCTGTTGTGATTTGACTACTGCTTTTAACCCCAGAGCTAAACAGAACAGACAAAACACATTTCCTACAGCCCACAATGAAGTAACATTCAATATTGCAGCACTGTTTTTGGAGTCTAATACACTATCTTTAAATCTACTCTTTTTTGTCAAAACCCCTAAGCAGGAGACCTCATTCAGTCTATTGACATCACAGTCATTGTTATTTAAAGAACATTTCTTTTGCATTGGTGGGCTCTAGGTCCCTGCTGTGTTGAAATTTCAGAGTGAAATGTTCTTGAGGCCTATTCTATTTGGCAGATCAATGTTTTAAAAGAAATAATTCAGAGTAATGTTTCAAAAGATGGGATTTAGAGACTTGTAGCTGAATGCCATTTACATGGAACATACTGAGCCACCTGCTGCTGTGAAGAGATGTTTTTCCCACCCATTTGTAACTTTTCTTTTTAATTTAAAGAAATTGCTGCTGAGTAAGACTCTCTCTTGTCTTTCATGCCACATTTTCTTACCTTATTTTCTCCTTAGTTTGCATTTTAAGAGACATTTGCATGAGAACAAGTCCTCTTGATTTGAAGCTTTAGCTGCTTGAACTTCTGATGGATTGACCTCTAGTGATAATTATTGATGGAGAAGCTTCAAAAGGCTGCAATACCCCATCCTTTATCTTAAGCTCCATTCCCTTTATCTGATACATTCCTTGCTGTTAGCCTCAATGGCAGTCCTACCTTTCAATGACTCTAGAAAAGCCTCAGCTCCTTTTCCCCTTCTTTTGTCCTTTAGTCGGTGGCCTCATAATTCGCCTGAAATGGTTAGCTTTTCACTTGGCAATGTTTGGCAGCATTCATTTTGCTGGCTTTTCCCAGTTATTGCTGCCTTCAGACGTGCCTTCCTAGAAGGCCACTGGCTTCCCAGTGTGGCGGCAGTTTCATGTTTCCAGTGTCTAATGGCACCTGCTAACTTATAACCATTGTTGAAGAATTAACTCGTTTTTCTTGAGACGCTTCCTTGACCCTCCTAATCGGGCAGGTGTCTTTGCTTTGCACTACCATAGCGTCTTGTACTTCTACCATCATAAGGTTTGTCACATTGCTGCAATTGCTTAGTTAAATTTCCGTAAACTCCATAGAAGTAAAGATTTGTTAGCTTTTTTCTTTAAAATCATAAACAGTTAAATGGAAATGATGTTGATTTTTCCATAACGCCAGAGATTAAATAATTAATTTCCACTTACTAAGTTAAACACTTTTTATAGAACTCTTAGCCCATTTGTTTTTCCATTTCCACATGTTAAAAGAAAAAAATATATAGTAAATTTTACCTCTTGTTTATTTTTCTCTGTATGTGGTTGCTTACATGATACCAACCTAAAACTATTTGGTACACAAAAAAGTTCAGTTCTATTGTTTTACATCACCACCAGTTTGCTCCATAAATACCTCATACAAAATTTTTCAAAGTATATAATTTGTAGAATTGAATAATTTTACTTCAATCGAAGAGTAGCTCTTCCCTATAGAGCACTCTATTCTGTGTCCAAAAAATATGTAAAAGGACAAAATGAACAACTTTGGTACCAATCGGAACTCCTGCTCTTAACTCCCTTCATACTGTATGAGATCTTACACTTTGTACGGTATATGGCCCTGTAGGCACTTCAACTTAAAGACCTGATTTAGCTCAACTATTAAATATGCCCCTAAATCACATCTTCAAAGAATACATTTCCCTTTTGGGAGACTTAGGAGAAAAAAGAACTTATTATACTCTAGCAAGAGTTACATATACAGGAAAGCAGGGCAAGACCAAACAGGTAGTTAAGTGTAGACCAGCACTTGAGATGCTTTAAAACTTCCAGAGCCCGTCTTCTTGAGCAGAAATTGTTTTAGGGTAGAAGCCTTCAGGGCGTGAAAGGCAAAGGCTTCAAGCTGTTTTCTGCCAGGTCAAAGGGCTGATCACAGTTGGGAAAAGACATTTTCATTTTCAACCTCAAAATTGCTCTTCATTCCTGCAAAACAACATGGAAAGTGAAACTGGAAGCCAGCCAAGCACTTTGCTGGTTTTGCTTTGGGTGTGAATTTGTTCACATAGTTCTAAGTTCAGAACATAATGTTATGCTCTAGAAATGCCATCGGGCATTGTTGGAGAATGTAATGTCACACTGAGGACCACTATTTCACAAAAGGACTATTGCTAAAATGCAACCCAATGCTATATATATGTATGTGTGTATGTGCATGCGTGTGTTTACGTTATGTATATGTGAAAACACTCTAAATTTTTTATTTAAAGAGGTGAAAAGATAGCATCTTAAACAGCCACAGAACTAGAAAGCTAAATTCCTTCGCTTTTTTTAAGAGGCAGAATTTCTCTGAATACCTGATTTACCTCTAGAGGAGGAGAGAAGAGTATGAATCGTTCTTGGTGAATTCTTTCTCCCGCCATAACTATTGAGATTAATCACTGAATGAAATGCCCTTGTGTTTGCAACAAGGCCTACATTTCTGAGTTCCGGGTAAAACATGAATATTTTGTCAAAAACAGTTGAAATGACATAGTCTCTAGTTTTTTAATGTGTCATGCGTTTGTCCATGTTTTGTTAATGTCTCCCAGACCTACAGATAGCAGATTCTCAGCAGCATACTCAACATGGTGGCCTGTGGGGTAACCTGCCTCTTTTTTTTCACTTTCAGAGCATTGTGGTTGGAGAGAGGAGCTTCAGTGCAAAGCAATGGAGCTTAACACCCTGACTTGAGGTAGGACTCCTTTGTAGCACCCTTGTGCCATTTCATTACTATAGCTTTGCTCTTCTCAGCAGAGTTGCAGATTATTCCTGGGATTAGCTTGTCTTTTGTTTTTTTATCTCTTCCATACTTTTTCATAGCACTCAGGATATCTAAACACAGCAGGCATTGACGTATATGCTTAATAATTAAGGACATATTTTCAGTGTTGGTACAGTAAATCTTATATTCCAATCATCGTGGAAGGCTGAAAATTCTTTTGGTAGCTTGGCTGGCTCCTGCTAAAAAAGCTTCTGGGTGCTTGGGGTCCTCACCTTCCACTGGGATCTGGAGGAGACGTCTCCATCCTGTGGCACTTAGCCGTGAGACTAGCTGAATTCATTTTTGGACTGCCAATCCCAGAATTCAGCAACCCAGGCAGAACTAATGAAATTGGTCTTCCTAACCCTTGAAAAGCCCCCCAAAAATGCTAGAAAAATGACATTTGGACTTTAAAATGCATTTCTCATAATACTTCATGGGTGAAGTCTTCAAGAATAATCTTGTTCCAATTTTAAAAGCAAACAAACTCCTGGTTTGTTTGACAATTGAGCACTTCTTAGATCCAGGCATTTCCTCAGGACAGTCTTTGCTCTGGTCCCTCCCTTGCAAAGCAAACTTTCTCTGACCGGGGTTAACAGAGGTAACAAATGTGGAGGAGGAAGGCCCTTTCCTGAACTTCAAGCTGGGTGGTGGAAGAAAGAAAGCATGCGATTTCTATTTGGGAGTGTGGAGAGGGCCTGGTGAAGATTATATGTTTTAAATGACATTAAGGAAATATTCTGAAAAGCTCTTCACAAGAATATCCCTGGAAAGTACAATAGAAAAGTAGATAGAGTCATCTATTTTCTTAACATAAGCTCAAGATATATTTTTTCAGGTGATTCATAAACTTCATTAATTTACAAAATGTCTGTTAGTATTTCCTTTTCTATCTTCCTTTTACATTTTCTTTTCTTTTTCTTTCTTTCTTTTTTTTTTTTTTGAGAGATAGCGTCTTCCTCTGTCACCAAGACTGAAGTACAGTGGCTCAACCAAGGCTCACTGCAGCCTCGAGCTCCTAAGGTCAAGTGATCCTCTGCCTCAGCTTCCCAAATAGCTGAGACAACATGTGGACACCACTATGCTCGGCTAATTTTTTAATGTTTTGTAGGGACAGGGTCTCACTATGTTGCCTAGGCTGGTCTCAAACTTCTGGTCCCCAGCTATCCTCCTGCCTTGGCCTCTCAAAGTGTTGGGATTACTGGCACATGCTCTGAGCCTGGCTGATATTTTCTTTATGTTTTTAGTGTCATCAGCTTTTACATTAAATGTCACAAAACAATTTGCAGTTCCTCAGTTTCATATTTCCACAGTTCCTTCTTTTGGAATGTAACCTAAAATATTCAGCAAAGCCTCACTCAGTGAGTAGAGTGTAGTAGTACATTCAAAGCTAATTAAGTGAAAGAATGAATCCATTTTTTTAATCCACCAATAAGGACACCTGCACTGATAGGTGTAATCCATTCGTCAACCAACACAAGTGCTTGTCTTATGCGCAACTGGCAGTGTTATTCTGCAAGGCTTTTACATCTCTCTTTTGTTAATAGAAAAATCAAAGGAGTGTGATTTTTAGAAGGCACTGAGGCTATAGCTTAGCCAATCTGTTTTGCTGATCCAAGACAAATTCTTAATGCAAATTAGTTCACCACTACACATTCCGAAAGCTGACACCAAGTTTAATTTAGATGGGATAGTTTTTGCATCTTGGGGTCACTGTAGTATAGATACTAAAGGGGCATCTAAAAATATTTAAGCTTTCACAATTGGGAAATACTGGGTAGAGAAATCTGAGGGTGACATTTATAAAGTTCCTACGGGAAATTTTTGCATTGTGGTCAAGACTAGAGTTTCTCAAACTTTAGTGTGCATCTGAATGGTCTGAAAACCTTATTAAAATAGATTAATAAATCTCAATCTTACAGTATCCAATTTGGAAGGCGAGGTCTAAAGAATCTGTATTTCTAACAAGTTCCCAGGTGATGCTGCTCCTACTGGTCTTGGACTGCACCGTGAGACCCACTGGTCCCCATCCCACTATACCCCACTATATTCTAACCCCACTAAAGATTCCTCCCAGCCTCCTGGCAGATCTGGAAAAGTTGAAAGAAATAGGTGATAGAGTTAAATGGGATGAAGAGGTGCAGAGATGTTCTGGGCTGATTGGTAGGCCACACACAGAAATGGAGGAAACTACAAAAATCTAAAGACCTCTTTCTTTGCTACTGAGATTTATCTCTGCTTAGCTCTATAAAAGAAAGCAAAGTTGACATTTATGTGATGGCAAACCATAAGGCACCCGCTGCCAGCACGAGCAGTTCTGACTACCCACTGTTATTTTTAAATGTTTCAGACACCCTGGGAGAGAGTGCAAAAAAACAGACTCCTGATCTAAACAATATGAGGAAAAGGATTCCAGATAGTACATTTCACACAAAGGCATTCTTTTCCACTAATGCAGGTTAGAAGACACTGTAATGTAGCAGCAATTATTTTAGGGAGGAAAAAAAGATATAAAGAGGAGCCTTTTCATAAAGATTTTCAGACCTAAATATCTTACCACTATTTACCAGTGCAGCTGAATTGTGGGTTGTTTTGTTTGGGAACCTTTCTTGCTCATCAAGGAAAGGTAAGAAATGCTGTGTAAAACGTGATTTTTATAAAAAGGTACGTTTGTTCAAAACATCTAAACAAATTTGTGCCCACCCTGACGGACCTTCAGCCACCAAGGATGATGGTCTTTGTGCCCAAGGTAAGGTGCACATATGAACATTTTGTTTGCATTTTCTGGGTACCGTAAGTCCTAAAGGAGAACTCTGATTTACAGTCAAAAGTTCCAACAAGTGACCCTTGGCAGAAAGGGTCTGCTTTTTCAGCTGGCGCTGTTGTTGAAGTTCAGAGGAATAGCTCATCTGTCTCTATTTCAGGCGTCTGGCAAATGGTGAACTGTTTCAGCATTCTCCATTCCACTAAACGCTTACAGATGACTTTCATATTCTGGAGCATCTGCTGGTTATCTCATTTTGAGTTATTTTTCCCGTCTGAGCGTCTTTTGAAAAGACTCTCTCTCTAGTTTTTATTTTGTAAGCCCATTATTGCTGCTGTCTTTGTGTTTGGGGAAATCAACAGATGTGTCTGGTGTTACCTCAGGAGATAGGCCAGACCTGTGAACAATCTGAAGAGAGAAATATTGATTTTGTCAAAAAGGAAACAAAAAAATAAATAAGTTAAAAACTGAGCTGAATCACAATTGTAAAATACATTCAGGAAATGATTCATGCGCCAAAAGTAAACAGTCATCGATAATTTTAGGATCTTTTTTTGAAAGGTCTTATAAACAACACTGAAAGAACTTCTATACACTTACATAGTTGCTATGTGTGATGCATGTACATAATATAAATGTTATTTTGAATTTATTATTGTAAGTGAATGCACTCATTTTTATTCTTACTGATGCTTGCCAGGTTCAGTGCTTTGCTCTACACCTTGTAAAATATCGGAACAGCCAAATATCTGGGCTCTTCTTGAGGGAATTTTTCTTCATTTTCATAAAACATAGACACATATAACTCGTATTTATCCAAGCTCCTTCATTTGCCTTTTAGAGCACGTGAATGGTGTTCCGCATATATCAAGCCTTTTCTTACTTCCAGTTAATCAGATATATGGGGCACTTACACATGAATTTGAATATTAATGTGTTTATTTAAAAGCAGTGTGACTAGTACCATTAAAATCACAATTTTGAATTGATTAATGCCCAGTGAAGATTTCTTTGATGCAAGCTACTAATTGGACAACAAGGCAGGGTGTTCTAATTGCAATTATTTTCTTCAGAAAGCGAAAGCACAATGAGCATGTCATTAGCTAATAGCCTTGTTTTCTTAATTTTTGGAGATCTCCAAATGCAGAAAAGATTAAATAACAACATGAAACACCCATAATAACACATAATATTTAAAACTTAGCACTTAGTCATATTTTCCTCATCATTTTTAGAGAGACACACATTACAGATTTAGCCAAAGTCTCCACAACCACGTTTCACCATTCCATTATTTACTTTCTCTTCCCAGAGACAACAGCTATCATGAGGTTAATGTGCTTGCTTTCTAGTCCACTTCTTACACTTTTACATACATATTCTACATATGTATCCAAGGCAATATTCTTGACCAATATATTTTTTAAACCCTGTATATACAAAATAACTTGTATCTGTTATTTCATAAAGAATTAGATATTTTCTATTACTCAAGCCACAGAAAACTTAAAACTTCTAAGTAGTCACAGCTTTTCTTATTGTATAATCTTTAATAGAAAATTTGACAGTGAAAATCACAGAAACATCTGTCCAGTCTTCCTTGGGACTTCTTATTGGATGCAAAGATTAATTTAAGGTGTTGGCCTGCTACTTGGACACAGATCAGAGGACAAAGAATGAAGGCCAATCACATTCAAAAGTGTTGTCAGAGAAACAAAACCGTCATGTTCTTTATTTATGAGAATTAGGCAAAGTAGATTTTAGTAGCAGCTTGAGAAAACATTTTTGCCATCTTCAGAAGGGTTTGGGTTATTATACTGACATTACCTCCCACTCAGAGAAATATCAATTTCTGCCCTTTGTTTCAGAAGATGCCACCACTGATGGTAATCTCTGTCTTTGTATAGAGTGAAATTTAAAAGACTATCCAAGTGAGGCTGAGTGTCCTTGCCATATCCAGGGGAAAGATTGTCTTTGTTTGCAGTGGTCAGATGTTGTCTATAGCTTACACGTAGCCTAACAGAAGAGATCCTCTGCATTTCTGATTGCTCTGTGTCTTACTCATTACTGTTCTGCTGAGTATTTCAAGGAACTGACACTTTGCTAAAAATGATAAACAATGTCTATCTAGTACACCTAGTACAGGGATTCCAACCCCCAGGCCATGGACCAATAACAGTCCATGGCATGTTGGGAACTGGGCTGCACAGCAGGAGGTGAGTGATGGGCGAGCAAGCAAAGCTTCGTCTGTATTTAAAGCTGCTCCCCATCACTCGCATTACTGCCTGAGCTCCGCCTCCTGTCAGATCAGTGGCAGCATTAGATTCTTATAGGAGCATGAATCCTATTGTGAACTGTACATGTGCAAGATCTAGATTGCACACTCATCATGAGAATCTCATGCCTGGTGATCTGTCACTGTCTCCCATCACCCCCAGAAGGGACTGTCTAGTTGCAGAAAAATAAGCTCAGGGCTCCCATTAATTCTACATGATGTGAGCTGTATAATTATTTAATTACATATTACAGTATAATAATAGTAGAAATAGAGTACACAATAAATGTGATGTGCTTGAATCCATCCTGAAACCATCCCTCTGCACTTCTCCCAAACCATGGAAAAATTGTCTTTCACGAAACCAGTCCCTGGTGCCAAAAAGGTTGGGGATTACTAATCTAGTGGAACTCCTCATACGGGAGCTGAATTAACTTCTGTGATCATAACTGCTTGGGCAATGGACTTTTCTCGTCGTAATAATCTTGTCTCAGTAGTAAGTATGGATTGTATGAGTGATAGAAAAAAAAAAAAGAGAAAGATTTATCAGAATAGATCAGGAATAAAAAGCGAATGCCTCCTGGGAGCTAATACCCAACAAGAAGCTTACTTATTCAGTCATCCAGCTTGCTATTTTTGAAAACCAAAAGAAAAAAAAAGTTTCTCTTTATTTCCTCTATGAATAAAGCTAATAGTTAAAAGGTTGCTTTTGATCACTCATTTTTGTTAGCTATAGAAAAGCCGCCATGAATTTTATCTGTATATGTTTATATAATCTGTACTGTGTTCTAACAATTCAAACAGCAAGAAAACACCTTGTCAATAGGCTATAGGGACACAGACAATTTAGATTTGAAAAGTTCTATTATGAGAATTGATGACAATTCTAGGTCTATACTTATTGATATATTTCGAAGGTGCATTTACATATGTCAATCAGAGAAACCAAAAGAGAGCCATGTTTTTAAATGTAAGACAGTAAGCTCCAAAAAGAGTAGTGAAGTGGATAGAATCTGTGGCCATATTCTAAAACTCCTTGAGTAGGTAAAGAAACTTACCTACTCATTTATATGATTCTTTTTCTCTAACTGTGTTGAATCCAACTTGCTAGGCATGCTTGAAAACATTACATGGAGGTCTGATGTTACTGAAAAAATATTTTTAAAAGACTATAAACTTTGGTCTTAGACTTTTTTGGATACTTCATGGTTGAAAATTTCAGTATACGGCTTTTTGGTCCTGAGTTTTTATTTATATTAAACCTCCCTTTGCCAAGCTTAATAAAGGATCACCTTTCATCTGATTTGTCCTCTCATTGTAACTATGTGACATGGTAAATCTTGTGTTCACAAATACAAACATGGTAAGTCTTATGCTCACAAACAAACTTCTTGGAAAACTCTTAGACAAAGACACTCTTGGATTTTAAATTTCATTTGTTTTTGTTTATCACCAAGGAAAACTGAGCACGAACCCCAAATTCCAGGACTGTAATTTCTGATGGAATACCCTGCCAATGTAGACTACTGCCTTAGATATTTCGGTGGCTAGGAAGATCTGATCATCCCATGAGATTCTTTACTGTTCTTGATGATGCCTGGAATTTCAGCTTTGTTTTTAAATTCAGGCTTCTTGAATGCTACATCTTTACTTCACCACTAATTTATTCCAAATACAAAACATGGCACAGCCTGCCTTAGAGGTTTTGACTAGTTTGAATTTAATTGAGTAATTGGAAGAATTTGGAGATTGAGGGCACAAGGATAAATATTTGCATAATATACTTCATCCTACATTTGGAGTCATGGGTTTAGTGAATATTATTTAAAGCTCTGCTGTCTTTTTCTGAATTGTTAGAATACATGTATCACATTGTATTCCATTTTAGTGATACCTGTCTTAAGGTATCTCACTTTTCACCTACAGATTTTCTCAGAAGTGTCTTCAATTTCACGAGTTTTTAAACTCTCTTTTCATTAGTTTTTAAGCAAACCATTTAGCATGCGAGTGGGGAAGCTTCAACCTTGGGGCACGTATTAGACTCACTGAAAGTTTTGAGAAGAAGAAAAAAGCCACAACACTCTAGTTTTCCATTGTAGTCCAATTAAATTAGAATTGAGGGGGGGATGGATGAGGCCTGTGCATTTTATTTAAATAAAAATGCTGCTGTTGATTCTAAAATCCAGCTAGGTTTGAGAACTCCTGTCTGACTACTGAAGTTTCATTGTATTATTTATACATTGTAGTTACTCTTCTACCTTAAAAGATGAGCTTATGATATATTTACATATCTGACTCCACCAATATAGAAAAATAATCTTAAGACATAAAATATAGCTTACTATATTTCATATTTGCTCCAGTGTCTGGGTCTTAATAAATGTTTGAATGAACAAATCAATTACAATGCAAGCCATATGACCCTGTTTTTATTTGCATAAGGTAATCAACAGAAGTTTTTAAAATGAGTGAACGGAAGGGAAAAGCAGATCTTCACTTTTATCAGTGTTTGGCACAGATCTCATGGACTGTTATCAGTAAACACCAGATAATATTTCCGTTGTTTGTGTATTTATCTCTATAATTTTAAGTATAAGAAAAAAGGCTCCAATTATTTTGTTGAGTTTACCGCTTTTTATAATTTTTTAGTATGTCTTGCTGCGGAAAATTTTACCTGACAAGAAACCCAAGCGGCACTCAGGGAAACGGAGGAACACACTTTATTATGCCAGTGGGCCCAGAAGGGTTCACATCCAAAAGTCTGGACCCTGGCTAAGAAAAGTACACAGTTTTTATAGGTGAAGGGGCAGGGGAAGTAACTCAGAACTTTAGACAATGCAGCAGGTTTTAGACGATGCAGCAGTTTTCCTTAAGGTTTTTGGCCACTAAGCAATAAGCTGAGGTACAGAAGCAGAAAGAGACAGTTATTAGCAGAAAAACAGGGGAAGTTTTAAAATAGTGAAGTTGCTGACTACGTGCTAACAAAATCCTGGGCAAAACTTCCATTTCATCCTAGCATCAATGACTGTCAAATGTGTATTGTTGACTGACTAAAATTGATATAAATAAGTAAATTGATATAAATAAGTAAATCTTCCAATATTTAAAATTTTTTAAAAACCTATACCTTTTTTTAACCTGCAAGAACATTTTTTCAGTCCCCCAACCTTAAAAACAATGAGCAAGTTCCTTTATTACTTGACTTGGGTATAAATCTTTTTCTATATTATGAAGGGTCTGTCAAGATACCTAGAAGTAACAAGAATGCAGCAATTTTGCACAGTCCTTGCTCAATAATTCAAACTACCAATTCTAATTCTCTACTGAATTTCATTTTTCTACTTCATGTGGGTAAAAGGAAATTTATCTGCTTCACTCTGATATCCCACATAACTGGGATTCAAATAACTGTGCAGTGAACAGTGAATGTTACACCTTGTACTTACAAAAATTCACTCTGACAAACTCAAAGAGCTTTAAAACGTGATCGTGTTAATCTTCACAATATCCCTTCTAGGAAGTAACATGACATTTTAATGTAAGAAAATCCAGGTGCAGTGTGAAAAATGCCAACCTGCCTTCTGGAGGGAATTTTTTGAAGACTTAAAATCTCTTTTAAGATTTTTTTGTTTATATATTTCAGACCTTAGACTTTTCAGTGCTGCATTTTGTACCTGGTAAGTTTGAAATGATCCAGATGTTATTTTTAACTGAAAGGACACTTGTTTTTCTTTTAACAGAGACTTCACTACGCATATATTTTTTAAAATTTCCTTAAAATTATTGTATGCAGATGGTTTGACTGTAGGTGTAACCTTACTGACCTTTGGGATTTTTACTAATTTTAGCTGTTAATAAAGATGTGGCTTTCTGATGTGCAAAGACCAGTTTAAGTTATAATGAAAATGAAAATCATAATGAATAATTCTTCTGCCCCCCATTTTATTGGTTCAATAATTTTATTTTTCTCTTTGCCTTCAGTTTAATCATATTCCAAATCTATTGTCAACACTACTGTATGAATGCTGTTTCCAAAATGCTTGAATATTTCAGGACGGCCTTGCATGCCAGAGTGTTGTGCTGAAGACACCCACACACCCACCGTGACCTGCCTTTAAGCAGTTGTTCTGCCACCCACAAACCTATACTCAAATGCCTCATCGTTTATTGATTTCAGATATAGTCACTGCTACTTGAATAATCTATGAATTCTATTGAATTCTTCCATGCATTCACACCAACTGTTTCCTCTCCCTGCAATGCACATATGCCTTTTCTTCAACTAACTAAATTCTACTCAGCTTTCAAGATTCAAATTAAGAGACATACATACTATAAAAGATGACTATATAGTAATTGTTATTTACTCCAGTAGACACTGGCTTCTTTAGGGAAGAAACAATATGTTATTTATGTTTCAATGTCAATATCTAGTATAACAACTTCCATATAGTAGAGATGCTAAAAAATGTATCTGTTAAATGAATAATTTTCTTCTTATAATGTATATGCTTAAAGTTTCAAGTAAGTATTACCAATATTACCCATCTAATTTCTATATTAATGGTAATACTTAAAAAAATTGAGAGAGAATATTTTGACACAGTGATTTTCTTCATTATAGTAGAATTGTCATATGGTAGAAGTTGATGTTATGCGAGCAATACAGAAGTGTTGAGCTCTTTACTACATTGTAGACCTTATTCACCGAATGGAACTAATATTCATTAATATAAAACACATTTTGGACTTTAATTAAAAGATAATGCCTCAGGGCTCAATTAATATTGTAATTCTATGCAGATTTTCTAGTAAAATCTTGACCCTTTCACAAGTTTTCCTTTAGCCTACCTCCATTTGAAGGTGGGAGGTCAACTCTTCAAATAGAAATCTTCTGTAATATTCTTAAAAGGATGTCATCCTTACTCCTGACTTGGCATAATATCAGATTGTATTCATCTGCCCCGAATCGGCAATGTGAAACATCTTATCAAACATTTAGGGATAAGAACTAATGCTTATGGAGTACTGCTTGAAATATTTGAAGGCATCTACTCTTAGTTTAGATGCCATCTGAGAGTCAAGCCATGCCACTGGGATGCAGTGTTATTTTCAATTCAGGGTTATTACAAACAAAGCTGCTGTGAACATCTGTGTACAGAATCAGCAGTGTATTAGTTCTAGGACCCCCTTGGATACTGTTTTGGGCCCTCATAGATTTGTTAGCTTGTGCTTTCACGTGATACCTTCAACACTGTAGAAAATTGTTGTGTGGAACCTGCTGTCATCTTCACTGCCAAGTGCTGCTCTTAGGGACATCATACATTATATGGGGATATTTCAAATATGACTGCTCATGAGAACCACTTGGGGAGATTGCTAATACAGAGATCTCTGTGCTCCACTTTAGACCTGCTGAATTAGAATCTCTGGGAGTAGTCCTGGAGATGAGTATTTTTTTCTTAAACTTTTTATCTTGAAATAATTTAGATTCACATAGAAGTTTCAAAAATAGTATAGAGAGTTCCTTCATTCTAGTCTCTCAGTTTTACCCAATGATAACGTCTTAATAACTTTAATACAATAACCTAATACGGAAAATTGACAATGGCATAATACTGTTAACTACAGACCTTAATTTGGATTTCAGGAGTTTTTACTGAAGCTATTTTTGGTGTATATTTTATAAAATATTACCACAGTTATAGATTTATATACCACCACAATAAAGCCACAGAATGGTTTCATCAACCTCAAAAACTCCCTCGTGTTATCTTTTATCCTTACACTCTACCATCGATCTTAATCCTTGGTGACCACTAATCTCTTGCCTAGTTCTGTAGTTTTGTCATATCAAGAAAGCTATATAAATGGAATCATGAAGTATGTAACCTTTTGGGATAGGCTTTTTTTACTCAGCATAATGCCCTTGAGATCCATCCAAGTTATTGTCGTATCTATCAAAACTTTGCTCCTTTTATTGCTGAGTAGTATTCTGTTGTATGAATGTACCACGATTTGTTTATCCATTCACCCAGTGAAGTATATTTATTTCCAGTTTGATATTATGACAAAGCAGCAGTGAACATTTGTGTACAGTAGTTCCTCAGTATCTTTGGGGGATTCGTTCCAGGACAAAATGGAGAAATCATAAAGTAAAGTAATTGGTTAGTCAAGCTAGGTGTAATTATTGAAGGAAATTGCTAAAAGTAGAACCACTGAAAAATTACTAGAACTAGCACACATTTGTACCTGTAGGTAAGACAGATAGGTGAGACAGACCAAGGATTTTTAAAATGAAAATGAAATAATAACTTTTGCACTTTTATGTTATGCTGAACATACACCATCCTGGCAACTTGCAAAGTATTAAGATTCTAGTTTCATAAACAGGTGAAGTATAATAGATTTTAGATGATTACAAATCATTTCACATGTGATTTGGCAGTTACTTATCAGATTAACAAATCATGTAAAAATGATTTAACCATTGCATATTAAAAGCTTGGACACCTTGGAGATAAAGCTGATTGTATCTGTTTCACTGAGTTTAGAAAGATTTTCTATAACCGTTCACACAGTCCTACAACATTACACACAATTTTCATAAGTTATAGTGGAAATACAAAATAAAGACTTATATCACTAATACATCATTGGAGAAAACATGGAAAGTGCTTTAAAATGCTATTTTTGTTCAGGCATTATGTGAATAAGAATGTCTTAGATGTTAGAAATTGTGGTCATTCTCATTTCTTTTTTTTTTTTATTTTTGACACTGAGTCTCACTCCATCACCAGGCTGGAGTGCAGTGGCATGATATTGGCTCACTGCAGCCTCTGCCTCCAGGGTTCAAGTGATTCCCCTGTCTCAGACTCCTGAGTAGCTGGGACTACAGGCATGGCCCACCATCCCCAGCTAATTTTTATATTTTAGCAGAGATGGGGTTTCACCATGTTGGCCAGGATGGTCTCAATCTCTTGACCTTGTGATTCACCTGCCTTGGCCTCCCAAAGTGCTGGGATTACAGGCATGAGCCACCACGCCTAGCCCATTCTCATTTCTAAAGAATACCAGTGAGTCATATTTTTGCAAGCTGATCTCAATTAATTTGTCTAAGAGATTGAATGTATTAAATTGGTTATTTAAAGCTTCATTTGTTATTTAGTAGAGTTGGGTTGTGTTTTACAAAATATTATTATAAATGATAGGGTGGATAATAATAAGAATAAATAACTGTTAGTTTCTATGTTCCACCTTCTCTTCATTCAAGCCTCTCAATACGTATTGAACATGATAGCTCTAGCTAAGCAACCAAAATATAACTTAAACAATTGCTTATTTAGAAATGTTTCTATCAAAATAGTAGCCTAACTCCTAGAACATTAAAAAAAAATGGCTAATTATTGAAATAAGCAGCTCTTAAACGTCAGAATCTTATTTCAGTGAAGATTTGTTGCTTGCTTACATCACATAGCCCATGGCAGTCTGGCATCTCTCTTCAAAGTAGTGATGCAGAAGCTTATCCTATCCCTTCATCTTTTCGTGCCTCTTAACATGACATTGATGTTTGCCTCAGAAGTGGAAAGAGAGTAGAAGATTGCTTGTGGGAGATTTAAGGGAGCAGGCATTGAAATGGCACCTATTCCATTAACCAAAGTGGAGTCAAATGGCCCCACCAATTTTAAGGAGGGGAAATATTGTCCTCAGGAGAGGCAGGAAAAAGATACAGGTTTAGTAAGAACATAGCAGCATTTGAGTTTTGCTCTTTAATTAAGTCAAAGTATTAACATTCAGACGACATTGGCCATGGAAGTAGGTCACACAAGTCTCCTTTAAGAGGACCTGATGAGAGGAGCACAGTTGATTGACAGCCCCAGCTGTTACACATTTGAGTCAATACCTCAAGCTGCTGTGAATCAATGAGTGAGCTTGGTAGGGGTGTAAGAACCAGACCATTAATGCTTAAAGTGAGATTTCTCCAACAGCAACCTGCTTGGAGTCCACCATTGACCTGGCCTAGATGTTCTCAGAACTACACTGTTTTCAGAGATTGCTTCTAATCAACTCTTTCTTCCCTCTCTTCTTTCACAATGGTCAGACCTACAGAGTGGTCTAAAGGCTCTTCTTGTCACTCTTACTCCCACTTTTATCTTTCACAGAGCCACCACAATAAATCTTTTGACCGTCTAATATTGTTTTGATTTTTCCTTACTGGAGGACCTGAACAGACACAAATGGTACTAGGATTGATTGATTGAGAAAATAATATGAGTTTTGAGAATCAGTTACTCTCTACCTGGTTAACAAAGATGAGCTTATCTTAAGGGGAATGTGCAGCATGGATAACCCCTGGCATAAAATAGTGGCCTAATTCCTGAAGTTTTCAGTAACAGGGTCCTGGGAAAATTTCCTGGTATACAGAAATAATTTTGCGGGTGCAATGTTTCAGGCATTTGGTAACTTATAAAAATCCCCTCATCTTCTGTAGAAAGACCAGATGAATGATCTATTAGATCATTAATAGAATGCCACAGGCTGCATGACTTAAATAAACAACATAAATTTATTTCTCAAAGTCTAATGACTGGAAGTTCAAAATCACAGTGCCAGTGGGATTGGTGTTTGATGAGAGCACTCTCCTTGGCTTGCAGATGACCAACCAGTTTCTTGCTGTGTCCTCACATGGCCTTTCCTGTGTGCATGGTCAGAGATTAATTTTAGATTAGATATGTTTTTTAGATCAAGGGGAGGAGAATATAAGGTAGGATAATTGAAAATTCATTTACTTGGTGGTACTTTTTCAGGAGATATGATTTGGGATCTTGCAAGAACTGAAGGGAATGAGGAAAACTTACTGCTGAGGTGGCCATTCAATGTATGGATAATCAAAGGTGCATGCTGAGTGAAGGAGAAATTCCTTAATTTTCTTGCTATATTGTAGAAAAAGGAATAAAGTTTCAGGGATGTGGACATACTGAAATGACTATATTGTGCAAGGCCAGAAGGCCACCAGATAATTATGTTCTATCACTAAGGCCATGAGGAATGTTCTGGTGAGGGGGCACTAACATCATGAGAAGTTCAGGAGTGTATCTTCTTTTAGGTTAGGGCTGATAGCAGGTGAGGGGCCAACAGACCTAGGCTCTTTAATAACCATGTGGATAATGAGGCACCAAATAATAAACACCAGGGGGTACTATTGAAAATCAGAAACCAGGCGGTTACAATTTCTATAACAATCAGAAAGTTCAGAGGGACAGTCAAGATTCAGAGAGACAGTTAATAGAGATGTCTACAGAAGAAAAATAGATGGGCAGCCAACATGGGTGCTGCTTAATATCTACAACCAGAGCATGGTAAGAAAGGAAGAGCAGGAGGCTGAGGGGAGTCACTTTAATAAGCGATCATCATTCCTTGCTCAGTTTCCAGATCTGAGAAATTTCCAAATATAGCAACTATTGACAGACGAGGTAGCCAGATTTTCTGGAGGGAAGAACTGCCAGTATGTACTGCAATGACTCTCCCAGTTCAACTTCCAAAGGGCCCATGATCACTTGAGTGCCTTCACACTGGAGAAAGGATCACACCTGGACATTTTTAGAATTATTTTACACAGAATTCAAGTTGATATCCATACTAGGAGACTCAAAGCTCATTATGGTCCCATGAGAGCGTAGGGAGTAACAAGGGCCAAGTAATAAATGGAGTCCTGGCTTGGTGTTAAGCTACTGGGTTCCTGGGTAGAAGTACCTAATTATTATTTCCCTGGTCTTCCAGTGTATAATAGGAAATTATACTCTTGGCAGTTGGATAACATCCACCTGAGTCTTTGACCTGTGGAGTAAGAGTTTTCACAGTGAATACCAGTGCCAAGTGGAAAAATCTGCAACTGCTCTTCACAGCCCCCTGACCAAGATATTAAACTGAAAAAAAAAAGTAACATCTTGCAGGCAATGGTGGGGATTAGTGCTTCAGTTCAGATCTAAAAATTACAGGGAATATATAATTTTTATATCACCATTTAATTTTCCAGCATTCATCCATTTTATGTAGGGGCTGATAGTCAAATTAAATGGTGACTATTACTTTGTTCAACTTGTTGTAGACTATCACAAACTCAATAAAGTAACATTCCATTTACAGCTTCCATGCTGACTGTGGTATTGCTAGAAGAGATTACTAAGTACTTAGATATACAGAATTCAGCCATTGACTTGGGGAATGCCTTCTTGAAATGGAGTCTTGCTCTGTTGCAATGGAGTGCAATGGTGTGATCTCTGCTCACCACAACTTCCGCCTCCTGGGTACAAGCAATTCAGCTGCCTCAGCCTCCAGAGTAGCTGGGATTACAGGTGCGTGCCACCATGCCCTACTAATTTTTTGTATTTTTTAGCAGAGACAGAGTTTCACCATGTTGGCCAGGCTGGTCTTGAACTCCTGACCTCATGATTAACTCACCTTGGACTCCCAAAGTGGTGGGATTACAGGCATGAGCCAGCACAACCAGCCTGCCTTCCTTTTTATTTCAACTAGAAAGAAGGATTAGAAAAGTTCAAGTTTGTGTAGAATGAACACCGGTATTCACTTACAGATTTGCTCCAGCATTATGTCAGTATGTGTCTTCTCTGACACATATATTCCAAAGAGATATGGACTCCCTGACACCTCACAAAATGTCACATTGATCCATTATACATTGATGACATCATGCTGACTGGACTAGATAAGCAGGAGTGATTAGTTCCCTGGAGACCTTGGTAAGATACATGAACTCCAGAGGAAGGGAGAAGAGTCTGGTGAGATTCAGGGCCAAGTCTTCTGCAACAGAAAATTATACGCCTTTTCAGAAACAGTTCCTGAAAATGTCTGTGCTTCTTTTAAATTGAATGTTAGCGTGGTGTGGTATACATTATTGCAGAGGTTAAGCAACTTTTTCTGTGAAAGGCCAGATAGTGAACCTTTCAGCGTTGTGGCCTATATGGTCTTATTTGCACCTACACAGCTCTGATGTCATAGTTCAAAAGGCACTACAGGCAATTTGTAAACAAATACACATAGCTGTATTCCAATAAAATTTTATCTACCAAAACATGTGGTGGCCACATTTGGCCTATTGGTTGTCATTTGTTGACCTACATATCGTTGAATTACATTATCCTTTATAAGCTTTTGAACTTCTCTGTTCAGCAAATATATATTGAATACATACTGTGTGCCGGCTCTTCTAAGGACACATTGGTGGACAAAACAGACAATTAAAAAAAATGTTTCTGCCTTGATAAACAAACAATAAATAAGTGCATATAAAAAGAAAGAAAAGAGAAAGAGGAGAAAAAATAAAAAGAAACAGATAAAGCAAAAACCGTGCAAACAAGCAGGAAAAAAACAAGAAATAAAAGGTGGCAGTGGTGGGGAGACAAGATAGAGAACTCAGACGGTAGGACAGACAACATTTGATAGCATTGCCAGCAGACACTTTTCCATTGTCAGTAATAATTGAGAAGGTTTCAAACTATGTGAGGATCTGGGGAAAATGTTCCAGGAATGGGACAAAGCAAATTCAAAGTGCGTGTGGTGTGATAGAGGAAAGAGAGAAGTGCAGTGTTGCTAAATGAATTGACTACCAGGGAGGGTGGCAGGACTTGTGGTGGGAGAGGAAAGTGTGAGAATTGTAAAGCATTTCAATTTTGTTGTAAGTGTGATGAGGAGACATTGGAGAGTTCTAAGTGAGAGATTACATTTTCTGATTTACGTTTTTAAATAGATCACTCTGGTCCTATTTGGAGAGTGGATCTGGGGAGAAAAAGTATAACACGGGAGACCATTGCTGTAACTCTGGAAAGAACTCGTTTTTTCTTTTAGAAGAATAGGTTTATAAACCTATTCTTGACTCTCCCAGTTCAATTTCCAAAGGGCCCATGATCACTTGAGTGCCTTTATGCTGGAGAAAGGGTCAGGCCTGGACATTTTAAAAATTATTTAACACAGAATTCAAGTGATATCATTCAAGTGATTCTTCGTAATAAAGAATAGGTTTATAAAGAATAGGCTTATAAACCTATTCCTTATCAATCTTTGTAGGTTTATAAGCCTATTCTTTATCAACCTATAAACCTCATTTTTTCTAAGATAACCCCCCCCCCACCCACCTATGTTCATCAACTGCTGATTGTCTTCAACTAACCCCAAAGATATTGGAACACTGTACCTGCTATTCAGCACATTGGCGGGAATTGTAGGCACTGCCTTAAGCCTTCTAATTTGAGCAGAACTAGGCCAACCAGGAACTCTGCTAGATGATCAGATCTATAATGTTATTGTTACTGCCCGCACAGTCATTATAATCTTCTTTATGGTGATACCAATCATAATTGGGGGTTTCGACAACTGGCTAGTCCCTCTGATAACTGGTACACCCAACATGGCATTCCCCTGGATAAACAGTATGAGCTGACTTCTCCCCGATCTCTTCTACTTCTACTTGCATCTTCAATAATAGAAGCCGGAGCTGGAACTGGCAGGACAGTTTATCCGCCTTTAGCAGAAAACCTAGCACATGTAGGAGCCTCTGTGGACCCGACCATCTTCTTGCTCCACTTGGCAGGTGTCTCTTCTATTTTAGGGGCCATTAACTTTATTACCACAATTATTGACCTAAAACCCCCAGCTATACCCCAATGTCAAACACCCCTCTTCATCTGATCAGTCCTCACAATGGCAGTCTTTCTATTCCTTTCCCTCCCAATCCTAGCTGCCGGTGTTACTATACACTTAAATGACTGTAACCTCAACACTACTTTTTTTTGACCAAAAGCGAATACATTTTTTGAATCAAAAGCTAATATATTTGACATTTACTCTTACCAAGATAGGAAAGACTGAGGGAATAGCAGTCTTTTTAGAATCACGGAGGACATTGGTATGTGCCAGTTTGATAAGCAAAATACATGAATACAGGAAAGCAGTAAAATGCGAAAGCCTGAAATTTGAGATGAAGTCAGAGATGGAGGTCATTAGTTTGTAGAAAGTATGTGGTGACGCTTAGGGAAAAGGTCATACAAAAGGGAAGAGGGCTCAGGAATGCACATTGTGCCATGTCAACACATATCGCAAAGTAAAGTAAGAACATGGTAGCTGTGGTGCGAGAGATGGGGGAAGCAAAATAGAAGCAGGAGGTCTAATTAGAAAACAAAAAAGGGAAGGCACTTCAATGGGGTTTGAGGGAGAATAGGAGAGTGCAGTGTTAAAGTTAAAAGGCAACATTTCAAGAAGGAGGTTAACAGGCAGGTAAAGAAAGAAATTACAATCAGAAGATAGCATCTGTAACCACGACCTAGCAGTTACTTTCTCTAAAAATAGTCGCTAGGAACCCATGTAAGGGTTGGAAATTTGGGATGAAGTTAGAGATGGAGGTCATTAATTTATAGAAAGTATGTGACCCTTAGGAAAATGATCATAGAAGGAGAAGAGAGTTCAGGGAATATCAACCTATTCCCTGATTCATGTAAGGGTCTTTTATTGACTATTTTTTAAGAAAGTAACTACTAGGTCATGGTTATGTATGCTACCTTCTGATTATAGTTTTTCCCTTTCCTGTGTAATATGCGAAATTAGGCTAGTCTGGCCAGTGGGATTATAATGAACTAGGAAGGAAACAGAAAGAGAGTGTGTCATGTGAGATGAGAGATATGAAAACCTGAGGAGTCAGCAAAGCTGAAACCAGCCAGAGCTGCAACTAGAGTTTGAGAAGTCAGAAGGGAGCATTTGGATGATTACCAAGCTCCAGGGACCAGAATCGGATATCAAAGCTGAGTTATGGAGCCAGACAAACAGAAACTACAAAGACTAGAACAAGAACAGGCAAGCTGAGAATAGAAGGGAGGTGTCTAGGACTTTTTCCCAGATCAGGATCTTTTAAAAATGTAACAGCCCAGGTATAGCAGCACTGGGTCAGGCTCAGAGGAATAGCAGACGTTGGTTCCATCATCTGTAGGCTCTCTTCTCCAGTTGGAGTGTGCTGAGGCTTCTGTGGATTGTTGAGAAGAAAGGCCTCTCATGTTCTGGTGGATTCTTGGTGATAACTGGTAATTTGGGAAGTGGAAAATGATTTCCCATAGTCAGGGCTGGCTTTCCACGTGTGCAGCCTATGTAGTTGCATAGGGCCCTGTGCTTGGAAGGGCCCCAGGTTTGGTTTAATGCTCTGCTCTCACCATCTTGACATTCTTACAGTGTTTGACCTAGGGCCTCCACATTGTTAGTTTATACTGGACTCATAAATGATGTAGGCAGTTTTGCAATAATTGCTTTGCTAGCCACATAGCTCACATTTTTTTTCTGACCATGGCATTAATTTGAGTGGAGTCTCTTTCTGCGACATGTTTGGGTTAACTTTCTGCATCTGGTCGTAGGTTTCTATCTAAAGATAAACAGACAGAAGAATACAAAAGCCAAATAATTCAATGCTTTTTATAGCAGTTTTTTAAACTGGGAGTCATAGTCGTAGCCCAGGTGTCTGGATGGAATACAGAAGACGACTTCCTTGGTGAACAGTGCAGTGGTGGCTAGATCAGAAGGAGGCAAGGTGTGGGATGAGGGCCAACATGTTGGTGAGTAGCCCACCACCACCCAGAAGACAGCAAGTAATGGTGGAGAGGCAAATCCTCGGCACAAATCCTGTGGTGTTAGTCTATTCTCATACTGCTAATAAAGACATGCCTGAGACGGTAATTTATAAAGAAAAAAAAAGAGGCTTAATGGACTCACAGTTCCACATGGCTAGGGAGGCCTCACAGTCATGGTGGAAGGTGAAAATCATGGCAGCAGGCAAGAGAGAGCTTGTACAGGGAAACTCCCTATGATAAAACCATCAGATCTGGTGAGACTTATTCACTATCACAAGAACAGCACGTGAAAGACCTACCTCCGTGATTCACTTACCTCTCACCAGGTCCCTCCCACAACACATGGAATCATGGGAGCTACAATTCAAGGTGAGACTTGGGTGGGGACATAGCTAAACCATATCACCCAGGAATAAGCAGTAGCAGCAAGGTTTTATTAGCCATTGTGCTTTCACCTCTATCCTTGGCCAGGACGGCAAGAAGCCACACTATTCCATGGATATTATATTGAGAAAACGGGGGCTGTAGGGCAACCTCTTCCACTCTGTTTTGTCTCTTGTGAAACTTTGCTTTTCCATGATGGTTTATGCAGTCTGACCCATAAATGGTTTGAGAGTAGAAATATTTAAAAATGATTCCCATCTTACCCGGCAGGGGACTCAGTATACCTGCCCTTGCCTCGGTACTCAAGGCTGAAGTGATAAGATTGTGCCAGTATGAAAGAGTATCTGACTTTCATGTCTCAAAGGCAGCTCTAATGACCCGTAACTCTTACTTTCTCATAAAGCAGTTGCCCATGACCAAGATCTTGAAGAGGCAGGCCCAGTGTGTACCTCCACCAGTGAGGAGATAGGATGGTCTCCACTCTGATGTTGGGGCGAACAGTTTCATCTCGTGTGTCCTGGATTGGATCAGAGTAGCATAAAGTCAGGGTGAGACAGACAGGGATTCCAATTACTCAAATATTTTGTGTTTGAGTAAATATATAATAAATCTCTTTCCTTTCAGAAGAACCTGTGAGCGACAAGATAAATTGAGCACTTAAGGTAGTCACTTAATGCAAACCAAAGAACACTGTACATCCTTGATTGTTTGGTGTTCTGACATTCAGAACTGTTAGTCACTTGTCGACAAGCATGTAAATCTCTAAGCCAATACTGCAAGGCAGAAATTCAATGTTCATGGTCTTGAATATACGTCTCAGTACTTGGCTTGAGTGAGTGGCCCAAACAAGGGACTTGAGGGAGGTGGCATCAATCCACTCTGTTAATATGTCATTTAAGTTTTAGATGTGGCCATGGACCAGGAGGTAAGATAGTATTCCATTCAATTAAAGTTATATGTAGGCTCCATGAAAACTGTATGACATTCTACTCAAACTACATGGGAAAAACCTGTAAGAGTATCTTCTTTGTCTTGATGGTTTTGCAAGTCTAAACTGTTTTAATCAATATAGTTGTTTCATGTATCCCTGGGCTCCCTAGGCTCAGGTGCTGGGACTCACGGGCAACATGGGGACTCTCCCATGGTTGTCTCATTGGGCTGTTGTTCTTTTGCATGTTTGAAGCTCTCTAGGGTTTGAAGAACGAAAGTGACAGAGGGCCTGAGACCCCTTTCCAGCTGTGTCTGCAGAGGCTAGAGCTATGTGTCTTCAGAGGTCCTTGAACCTGGCAGGAAAAAAAAGGCTGTATCACTATTAGGTCTACCATGTGAATGCTCTCCAGATGCAGGGGGAGTTTGTGAACATACCCGCTGAAAGGCAGCACATCTGCCCTGCAGTGGGCTGGTTAAAGAACATAACTGGGGATGGCATTCCTTCAGAGTTGCAGGCAGTGTTGACAGTAATGCTCAAAGAAGTTTAGCTTGTGGGTCCTCCAGGTGAGGATGCTGTCATGGATGTCCAGTGAGGAGACATTGAGGACCAGAGAAAATGTGGAAAACCCTTGGTGGACAGGAATTATGGCCCCCTGAGTCCAGCCTCATGAGGACGCTTATATAGGGACAGGTCCTTCTGAAGGTAGGTGCCATTGGCAGAGACTTGAGCTTAATATGGTTGATTATGGGAGGTTGTGGAGTCACCAGGGGCTTCTCCTTACCCTTGCAGACTAAGAAATAGAGTGCTGTGGGATTCAGGACAAGACTCTGCCAGATTCTTGTTGAGCATTAAATCACAGAAGTCTTTTTCCGTTTACGTAGTGGTGTTCATGCTGGGAGTGCTCACTCGGAGTGCCTTCCCTGCCATGGAATAGGCACAGCAGCCCTTTCTGCCAGTGAGCCTCTCTTTGGGGTCAGCTGGAAGAACGGGTAGGCACCTGAAGGCAATGTACACATCACTACTTTTAGCTTCTAGACTTTTTTTTTGCCTATAGAGTTCTGAGTCTTTTGCTAAATTAAGCCTCCCAAGCCAAACCATTGAAACCCAGTGATGAGCTGAAAATGCCCTCTGCCTACCAACATCCCTCCCCAGCAGTTAGTGGCACTCCTCTAATGTACTATAATACACTTTCATTTTTGGGATTTTTACAAAGTCCCCTTGGAGACTTCTTTTTTGTGAGAAGGAGGTCTGCCAACTATTCATCTCCCATGCACAAGTGGTTCTGTAAATGCTGCAGTAAAATGTCTTCTAAATAAAATAATTAAAACCACAGTCATTAGAAATATGTTAAAGTTTGTCTCATAAATTAGTTTTGATTTTGAAATTACGTGGAATAGTTGTGGAAGAGGTATACATATTTTGTAAAATAAGTACTTTTGTCTTCCAAGTAACCAACATGAGCTCTTAGAACCTTGTTTGAAATTTCATTTCATGGTCCATTCAGCATGTAATGAAAAGTTCAGGGAAGGATTGGAGTGCATAACTTGGGCCATGGGAGATGTGGATATGTTTCATATTTCTTAATTTATACTTATTTGTAGAAATGGGTGAATAATCCTAATTTTCTGCGGGAATAGAACCACAGTATAATCTTCCCCCTACCACCACCACCAAAAAAAAAAAAAAAAACAAAAAAAAACCCATGGGTTGCTATGGAAATGGTGATGCTTACAGTCCCCAGGTTCTGCCCACTGGGGATCCCAGGGACTAGCTGCTGCCAGGGCTTGTCCCCTCTCTGTCCCTTGGTAGAGGATCTGTACCCCAGCTGATGCTCGGGCTCTGCTCCCAGCCCCACTTCCACCTGGAGGAGGGAGAGGTCTTCTTGGGAAGGAACCTGCTCTTAGTCCAGCTCTTTCATCATGTGGAAGTGGTGCCTCTCTCTGTATTTGGAGAACTGGGTTGGCTACATGCTTGTTAGAAAAGCTTCAAGACCTTTAACCTATCATGGAATACTTCTAAAAATGCTGATAGACTCATCCCTATTTCTTTTATAACTATTTTAGTTTCATATTACTGCTGTAATGAATTACCACAAATTACCTGGGGGCTTAAAACAACATGAATTTAGTCTCTTACCATTTTGGAGGCCAGAAGTTCAAAATCAGTTTCACTGGACTAAAGTCAGGGTGTCAGCAAGGCTGGTTCCTTCTAGAAGATCTAGGGGTGAATCCATCTCCTTGTCTTCTTTAGCTTCTGGAGGCCCTAGTATTTCCTAGCCGTGGCCTCTTTCCTCCATCTTTAATGTCAACAGTGCGTCATCTCCAAATCTCTTTCTTTCTGTCCCTCTGCCTATATCACCACCTGGTTTTGTTTCTCACTGTGAGACATCTCTCTCTCTCTCTCTCTCTCTCTCTCTCTCTCTCTCTCTCTCCCTCCCTCCCTCTCTCTTCGAGACGGAGTCTTGCCCTGTTGTCTAGGCTGGAGTGCAGTGATGCAATTTTGACTCACTGCAACCTCCACCTCCCAGGTTCAGGCAATTCTCCTGCCTGTCTCCTAAGTAGCTGGGATTACAGGTGCACTACCACCACACCCAGCTAATTTTTGTATTTTTAGTAGAGACAGGGTTTTACCATGTTGATTAGGCTGGTCTTGAACTCCTGACCTTGTGATCTGCCCACCTTAGCCTCCCAAAGTGCTGGGATTACAGGCATGAGCCACCATGCCCGGCCACACCTCCCTCATGATTACACTGAGCCCATTCAGATAATCCAAAATAATCTCCCTATCTCAAGACCTTTAATTTGCTTATGTCTGCAGTCTCTTTTGCCATGTAAGGCCATCTATTCATTGTCCGTATTCCATATAAGGCCACAGATCCCAAGGTTTACAATATGACATCTCTAGGGTTGGGTGGAAGGTGTTATTCAGCTTACAACAATTAAGAATGAGTATAGAAATATGAAGTTGGTGGCCTTATTTGCAGTATGTCTTTATGCAAAGCCTTTTACAAATCATTTCCAGGAAAGTCCTTGGCTTCGGCAGAGACCTTTTATAAAAGACATTTCAGTATAAAATTGTCTTATTTTGCCACTGCCAAGTTAACCGGCAGTTTAACCACAGGCTGCTTTGCAAACATGATTTTAAATAGCCAATTACTTTGGATATATTTGTTATTTTGCTCTTCATTGTAATGGCAATGAGTTCAATGAATTAATATTCACATAATTATCACATGCCATTTCTAAAGAGTTCTCCTTTAGCCCAATACTCATTAGAATTTCCTAATAAACACTACAAAGTGACTATCCTGAAATATTATCAAATTACAATGGAAAAAAATCACAGACACAAAATCTATGTCACCAGGCATAGGAATTCTGAGCATCTCTTTCCCTCTTTCTGTCTTTCTCTCTGTGTGTCTCTCTGTCTGTGTCTCTGTCTGTATGAGTCTCTCTCTCTTCCTCTGTCTCAGTGTTTTTGAGCCCTTACTCCGAAGGAAGCCGCTACCATGTTGTGAGCAACTCTTACAGGGAGACTTAATTGAGGAGGAACTGACGTCTTCAGTCTAGAGTCAGCAATGACCTGAGTGTGAAGTTGGAAGCAATTCGAACAAATATCCTAAAAACATTTATTCAAATTAAAGCTGCTGAGAAAAGGAAGTAAATAAAGAAGAGCTCCTTGGTACCAAAGAAGCTGAAGATTACGAAATGTCTTTTGTTAGTGTTAAGAATAAGGGGAAAATGAAAATACTCTTTCTCAGTGCAAAGAATTAGTGAAAAGACTATTAAATTTGACATGAATTAGGAAGTAGAAAAGTCTGCTTGATGCATTAATTTTATGATATATGTAATCAATATCTAATTTGGCATAACATTGAAAATGTTTTTTAAAAAGGTATCTGAATTGACTTTGGAGATGATAACTGCGTCCCTGGCCAACACCTTGATTGCAGCCTTATGAGAGGCTCTGAGACAGACCCAGCTAGCTAAGCTGCTTCCAGGTGCCTGACTCATGGAGCCTGTAAGATAACAAATGCCTGTTGTTTGTAGTCATGGCATTTTGGGGTAATTTGTGATGCAGCATAGATAACTCATACACCAGGCTGGAGCATCTTAAAGTCTCATAAAAAAAATATTAGTAACCTACTCAAGACTGCCTTCAACCAACTGTTGAAGTTAGCAAGGGCAGAGGTGGAGGAAGGAGAGAGCTGAGCAGAAGATAAAATCTCTGTTCACCTTAAACGCTGGACGTGCATATACCTCTGACACTGATAAAGTAGACTTGCTGAGAATACATTTGCACAGGACACCTCAAAGCATCCTGGGAATAAACTCTTCCTAAAAAGGTTTCTTGTATTAGTGAAGTCGTAGTGTTAGAAAAGGAGTGAACACAGCTTGATGCTCCACTTAGATGGACTGCTTGGCCTGGACAAACAGGAATGTGGAGAAAGCTGCTTTGGGAAAAATGAAATGAAGTTTTCTAGAAAAGACAAGTATTACCAAAATTTCTGGGAGATGATATACTGACCACAGAGCCGCTCTACTTTGTGCTCACAGCGTGTAACTCTGTCATGAGGAAAGGGGCTTGCCTGGGTAATTGGAGCATGCAGAGTACCTTGGACTGCAGAGGGTGTAAGTGTGAAATGGCACTACCTCTGTGCCTATGGAAAGGGTCCCAGAAGGGGTTTCACAGACAGAAGCCCTCTGGGTGCCACAGTGTGTCAGAGCCAAAGCAGGACAGGAGGGGCTGGCAGAGGCAATGTGGGAGCTCAGAAGTTTCTTCTTACCTGCACCAAAGAAAAGGAAGTCTGCAAATTCCACAGTCATGAGACTGAGCCAAAGTATAGAAATAATATACTGCCATTGTGATTTTTCTTATTTCTCAGGCTGGTGTGCTTTGTGAAACAAAAATTATATTCCTTGGGTTTCTCTGGGTACTTAGCAATTCTAGTATAGCATGTATTTATAGCTTGCACTAATTGCTACCCAAAGATTAGAACTGCCTTGTATTAAATAGATAATAGCATGAGCATGGAGAAAATACTGTGTACTGCCAGAGATTATTCATATATCCCCAAGCCTTGGCATAGCCATAGAAAACTGAGCTAGAAATATAGTTGCAGCTAATAGAAAAGGCTGTTTAGTTTCCAAGGGAAAAGCAGTGGTCTTCTCTGGAGACCAGAGGGTCCCTGCCAGCATTAGGCAAAGAATGTTTTAACCTTAGCTTGAACTTTCCACCAAGGCATTATGTGAAAGGAGGTAGGAATGGAAAATAGAAAAGTGTGTTGATTGAAGCCTATAGGATCCATAGGGAATAACATCTACTCTATCAAGGCAAAGAATGTCTTACAATTGTGAGGGAATGGTTGGTGATGTGAACACAGGTGTTTTAAACCAAGGAAAAAGCCACGCAAGACCATATGGATTGCATTTTTTTTTTTTTTTTTTTTTGAGATGGAGTTTCACTCTTGTTACCCAGGCTGGAGTGCAATGGCGCGATCTCGGCTCACCGCAACCTCCGCCTCACGGGTTCAGGCAATTCTCCTGCCTCAACCTCCTGATTAGCTGGGATTACAGTCACGCGCCACCATGCCCAGCTAATGTTTTGTATTTTTAGTAGAGACGGGGTTTCACCTTGTTGACCAGGATGGTCTCGATCTCTTGACCTCGTGATCCACCCGCCTCGGCCTCCCAAAGTGCTGGGATTACAGGCTTGAGCCACCGCGCCCGGTCTGGATTACATTTTTAAAGATGTATCAGACTGTAGGAAATTTGTGCTTGTAATTGTGGAAATAAAGCTTTTTTATAGACAGAAATAGTGGGTGAGATGAGGTTCACTCTAAGCAAATGATTGTTATAGCAAAATATTTTAATGGTGGCTAGGATAATAGGAAAGAAAGTATGTTTCCCATACTTAATGCATATTGATAGATGAGGAGAAACAGAAAGTTATTTATAGCATAAAGATGGGCAAAACCCAAGAGGGGGAAGCACTAATCATTGGAACAGCTACCGAATTATCCAACACTGCAAGGCACTGTCCTGGAAGTACATTTGAGGTGACCCAAACTAGTGGCTGATAATTAAGTTCTTCCCTAATATTGTGTGTAATAAACATATAGAACTGTGAATTCGAACAAGCAACCATTTTATTACTTTTTCATTAATAGCATTTTTTCTTGTGGCACATGACCACAGCAAAAGCCAAATTTTAAAAGTCCAGTTTTTGCTCAGTAAGCCATGTCAAGCCTAGCTTTTCTGTTTATTTTTGTTTGTTTGTTGTCAGACAGAGTCTCATTCTGTTGCCAGACTGGAATGTAGTGGTGTGATCTTGGCTCACTGCAACCTCTCTCTCCTAGGTTCGAGTGATTCTCCTGCCTTAGCCTCCCCAAAGTAGATGGAATTACAGGCATGTGCCACCATGCCCAGCTAATGTTTTTTTTTTTTGTACTTTTAGTAGAGATGGGGTTTCACCACGTTGGCCAGGGTGGTCTTGATCTCCGGACCTCATGATCTGTCCTCCTTGGCTTCCCAAAGTGCTGGGATTACAGGCATGAGCCACTGCGCCTGGCCACTTTTCTGGTCTTTTAAAGATGAGGCTTAATTAATGATGGTTTGATTCCATGAATCCCAAACTTTTTGTGCAGTACGGTGGTGCTACTTAAAGTTTGGATCCAAGCTCTCTGCACATTGATCACCTTAGAAGTGTGTTGAGGGGAAGAAAACCCACACATATATGTTTATGTGTGTCATATATATACATATATATAAATATGGAGAGAGAGAGAAAGAGAGAGAGATTGAGAGAGAGAGAAAGAGAGAGAGATTTGGGGGTAGGGCCTAGGAATCTTAATTTCAACTATCACGCTTCCCTTCTTGAAGTGGTAAGTGCTGTGGGGACTGCACTTTGAGAAGCATAGTTCCAGGGAGATTTTTGATTAAGAATCCTGAGGAAACGCAAGGGGAGGAAGACGACCACCAAGAAGGAAGATGCAGAGCAGCGAACGTAGTCAGAAACTCCAGAAACTTGCCTTTCAAATTGATTCAAATTGATTTCAAATTTGATACCGACAATGGAGTTTTGTCTATTCCAGGTTCCATAATAACACCTGGAAGTAAGTTGAGACTCACTCTTCCACTTGCTTGAGTCTTGAATATCCAAAATTAAAATTTGACTCTGGGGACAGAGGGTACTGTTGATGTTATGGCATGGAAAATCAGCTACAGGCTGGACCTCAGTCCACTGTTAGTCCCTAAGTTACAAAAGGGAGTTTTACAGAATGATGAGAAGCCTTGTTAAAGGACAGTATCAATAACTATTAGGATGATAATAATAAAAGTGAATGTTTCTATCATTTATTTTAAAACACAGTCTTGAACAGTCTTAGGTAATTCTTATGATAACCATATGACATCAGATGGGGAAAGTCAGACTAAGTAACTTACCAAGTGTATTTTGCGGCTATGTGGACAAACTGATCTTTTAGTTTCAGCCTGTTTTTTTTCAAAACCTACAAATTATGTCTCTTTGCCTCCCTAAGTGATACCGTGAGGGAATGGATGAAGCTATTCCAAATTAACTTTTCACAAGAGACATTAAATCAACGTTGATTACGCTACTTCTGTCATCAGAGCTTCCGGAATGTCTACACAGGTGGCTCTTAGCTATTTATTGTGTAGGTAACAGCATCCTTCACAGTCAAACCTAGGAAAAGATTCAGTTTATTCCAATAAAAAGATTTTCCATTTCTGGGACTAGAGACCTTTTAAGGATATCAGCAGGAGGAGTGTAGTTGGAGTCCCAACTGAACCTGAGTTAAATGCACTTTGGGACTCGTAGAGACAGATTTGTATGAGAAAGCAAATGTCTTGGGGAATAACTAGGATAGAGAACTAACAAGGGAGAAATAAATCTGGCACAGAGATATGCCCAATAATATGATAGGTATTGGAAGTGAAGAGCTCTTTTTAGTATAAGATAATGCCTATCACTCCGCTCATCCTTCAGTCTGGAAGGACTCAAGTCAAGTGCTAAGAAAACTGAGGTAACACATGAAAGGATCTTTTATTAAAAGGTCTGAAATTGGCCGGGCGCGGTGGCTCAAGCCTGTAATCCCAGCACTTTGGGAGGCCGAGGCGGGTGGATCACGAGGTCAAGAGATCGAGACCATCCTGGTCAACATGGTGAAACCCCGTCTCTACTAAAAATACAAAAAATTAGCTGGGCATGGTGGTGCGTGCCTATAATCCCAGCTACTCAGGAGGTTGAGGCAGGAGAATTGCCTGAACCTAGGAGGCAGAGGTTGCGGTGAGCCGAGATCGCGCCATTGCACTCCAGCCTGGGTAACAAGAGTGAAACTCTGTCTCAAAAAAAAAAAAAAAAAAAAAAGGTCTGAAATCACTGGGAGCTTCATAACCACATAATGTACTGTGCCACACTGGCTGACTTCCTGGGATTCATTCTCCCCTACGTGTGCAGAGAATAGATAACAGAGCATGCCTGGCACTTGATGGCATCAAGCACATGGGAGGCCTCCCAAGGTCTGCACCTTTGGGTACCACATCCTGTTTGGCAGAGCAGAAAGGATTTGGCCCAGCAGAGCACATGCATAGTGCATACTCAGTCACAATGATCAGGATTTGTGCCAGATATTGAAGAAAGGGGCCTTCGTGGGATTTTATAAGCCTGAAGCAAAAAGAGAGAAAATAAATGGCAATGATCGCATGGTATCTAAGAGAACTTTGCTTGACTCCATATGAAATACGTTTAGAAATAATAAAGGAAAACGTTGAGGGACTCCAGGTATTTCAAATAGTGGGTAGAAGCGGGCCCTAAAGAGGCTATTTATTACAATTAATGCTGTGGTATCCAGCCTCCCAGGGGCCTCCCAACAGCCCTTGGGTAGAGCTCATATACATTAATTAGGACTGATCCATGTGACCAGTAGAATACTGTGGAAGTGATGCTGTGTGATATCTGAGGTTAGGACCGAAAAGGCAATGCAGCTTCCACCTTGGTTTTTTGGATTGATCACTGTGGGAGAAACTAGACTCCATGTTTTAAGGAAAATCAAGCAGCCCTATGGAAGCCCTCCACAAGGAGGGTAACTGAGATCTCCCACCAAAAACCTGTATTTGCCATTCATTTGAGTGAGCAGATCTTTCACACATAGTTGAGTCTTCAGATGACTATGTCCTGACCCACATCTGACTGTAGCCTCAAGAGATATTGAGCCAGAACTTCTCAGATGACCCTCTTCCATGTTCCTAATACAAGAAACAAAGGGAAATACTAATAAGTGTGATTTAAAGTTTTTTTTAAAGTCACTAAGTTATAGAATGATATGTTATGCAGATATATGAAACTCATTTTTACTGGTAGGATAGAAAGATCTGGGGAGAGTTTGGGTAAGACTTGAATTGCTCCGTAAGTAAAGGGTGAGATTTGGCTGGGTGCTGAAACAATGAGAAACCTTTCTTGAAAGAGGGTTGAAAATTGCTAAAGTCAGAAAGGCAGATACGTCTGTATTCAAAGGGACAGATTTGTTCAGGTTTGGGTCATAATCCTGAAATACAGAATCCTGAATACTATAAGATCCCAAAAGATCAAATTCCCTAAAGATCAAAATCCCTAAAGTCTAAAATTGCTGATGTCTAAAATCATGAAAATCATAATCATAAGATAGTTGCATTGTTAGGCAGAATAATTACCTTGTTACTGTCTTTTTGCAGAAGAAAATGAATTTAAATTGAATCCCCAAACTATAAGTCAGATTTAGAGCTAGGTGCAATCAAGGCTTTAAAAGTGAATTTCAAGGTGTTACCAATAAAGTTTGTTTTTTCCATTCAGCCAATGCATTTGGCAGAAAATTTAGATGAGAGGATTGGCCACGTTACAGCAGCAATGAGAACTTCAGTTTAAAAATGCATCATTGCCTGTGTTGGCATTTCCTTCCGGCTGATGACATTCCAGGAGGTAATGAATTGAAGCTGCATTTGCCTGAGGAAGTTAGTGAAGTTGCTGATGGATTCATAAATAATTATGTGCATGGTAGGATAAGAAGACACTTAAGCAATGGTGTTGCTGTTTGATCACCAGTATTGTTTGTGCCAAATTATGGTCTGTATATGAGTGTTTGTGGAATAGATTCCTATGTATGCAAAACAACACAAAAACCTGGCACAGATGATAGGAAAATATAGAAAATGTTCATGTCTATGGATATCACATCATAGAAGAATCTCAAAAAGAGCAGCACCAACTAGAAAGTGAAGGTGAACATATTCTCTGAGAAAAGCCGTGTCCTGAAAGAAAACAAATCAGCTACTCATTGTGATGCTAGGGCACAAAATATTGTTAATGCCGTGAAAGTCAGCCAGCTGTTATGAATACGATCTCTGTGCAATTGCCCATCATCTATCTTTGTAACACACATTTTCAAATGTTAAATTTCCTTTTTATTTTTCTGGTTTTTTTTTTCCTTTCTTTTTCTTTTTCAGTTTTTTTCCCAGTATTTTACATTGTCAGCAGTTTTTTTGTTTTGCAACTCTCTATGATATGTATTTTATCATTGCATCATTTCCAATACTGGAGGTGTAAATTGTATAGAGACTTCTAGAAGGTTCTAATTTGTTTTATGCATTTTTTGCAAATGTGATTCCATGAAAGTGCATTATCGCAACGTTGACTTTGTGTGTAAGCATTGGTGGATGTACATAAAAACATTGGAATTTCCTTAGTAAACGAAGAGACTTTTTGTACATTGCATTTGTGAAAGATAAAATTTTTTGAGATCTTGGCTCTTTGGTTGGTTGGTGCAGGGGTGACCCATCCTGGTTTTTGATCCAACATGTCCAAAGACTTAGTTGTCCTTCCCTCATTGTAATTCAGATGACAGCAGTCTTAAAACACACTATTACCAACCATAGTGATAGATATTCATGCATTTAGTTTTTGACCTATTTTTTATGAATACAGTCCATCTGCTCATAACTGTTGTATCAGTATGACTATCATTAGTATACCTGAATGTTCATACATGAAATCTGTGTTATTATTGCCTATGTTATTGGGTAAAGCAGCTTATGGAGTGTTCTGCTGTGTTTTGAATGTTTCTCAAATAAATCTCCTTTCAAAAATGTAAATAAATATCTTTTAAATAATTTTAAAATTACTTTTTGCCGAACTATACTGTCAGGATTTTGATCTGTTGTGAGTTCAACATTTGGATTTACGGCGTTTGGGGGTGTGTCTTTTGGGATTATGATTGGATTTATTTGTCCACAGTGTTGAACACACAGTAGAGTAAGGAATGAGGTGAGATAGATTGGCTAGATCCAGGTTAGGGAAACCTTTATTTCTAATTTTAGGCCTTGGA
The DNA here is from genome assembly GCF_009761245.1 of Sapajus apella. Classification (NCBI taxonomy): domain Eukaryota; kingdom Metazoa; phylum Chordata; class Mammalia; order Primates; family Cebidae; genus Sapajus; species Sapajus apella. The sequence continues at coordinate 42,062,499 of NW_022436941.1, forward strand.
TGTAAATTAGAAAGCACTGGATATATGAGCTATAATAATAATAAAATAAATATTGGTTTTCCAGAATACTTACTGTCTCATCTGGTGATTGGGCATTGAATGAATTAGAAGCAATAAGACATAAAGAAGCAATAAAGAAATTGTTTGAATAATTTAATAATTGCAGATGGTGAATATGAATGAACTAACAAAATACGTTAGAGAAACTGGACTTTATGTATTTTCAAATATAACCTTACTTTATAAGACTAGGTCATATTAAACATTTCTTGTAAATCTTTAGAAGATTTTTATGCATTCATTAACAAAATATTTATTATAAGTTGTACATATATTATTAAAAATTTAATTCAGAAATATTATAATTAATCTTTCTTTGCATAATGTCAGCAACATAGGGACAATTATTAAATAGTTTAAATGATTTATTGTCCTCTGAATTTATAGATTAAAAATTCTAAGAAAATGAAGAGAAGCATTTCTCCTTTATAGTTGCTGTCAGTGATTTTGTTGTTTGTTAATTTCTACTTTGAAACTGCAAGCAGATGTCTGGGAAGGAATTTCACTTTTCTCTGTCAAGATAGGTACTGACCTGGCTAGATAATCTCATTTTCTGGGTCTGGGAAAGGAGAGATTAGTTATTACTTTTATCTTTTTTCAACTGTATCTCATAGTCTTCCTTTTTAGTTCTATCTCTTACTTTACTGTTTTTCTCAAGACTCTCATCTCTTGGGGTGGGGGGTGGAATATCAATATTTGTGCCCATACCTAATAGTTGCCTGAGTCTACAGCTCTGAATCAAAACTAATATATCACACACCCAAAAGATGAAGTACTTATATCACCATTATAGGCAAAGTATTCATGTCTATAACTACAAATCTAATCATTTAACTGAGGTGAAAAGTGATAGATTTTGGGAATCTGTAAGGAATTTCTAGAGAAAAGAATATATTTAAGAATAGCTCATTTCTAATTTATATCATCTTTTTTTTTTGAGACAGAGTCTTGCTCTGTTGCCCAGGCTAGAGTACAGTGGAGTGATCTCGGCTCACTGCAACCTCCACCTCCTTAGTTCAAGCAATTCTCCTGCCTCAGCCTCCCGAGGAGCTGGGACTACAGGTGCCTGCCATTATGCCTGGCTAAGTTTTGTATTTTTAGTAAAGACAGGGTTTCATCATGTTGGCCAGGCTGGTCTTGAATTCCTGACCTTGTGATCCACCCGTCTTGGCCTCCCAAAGTGCTGAGATTACAGATATAAGCCCCTGTGTCCAGCCAATATCATCATTGTTCTAAGGTTCATGACATTAAAAAATTTAAAGGCTGTGATCATTAATGATTGTGAAATTAATTTGGTGTTATGATAAGCATTTGTAAAACATGAAATAAAATAGTATTTAACAAAAAATGTCAAAACTAGTTTTACATAGCAAGGATAGGTACTACTTAAGAAAGCTTTTGATTCATGTTTTATACATGTTTGTTTGTGTGGGCCACGCTGTAAAATTACCACTTATCATGGGTCATAGTTAACATTTTTGAAAGCTACTGATATTTTGGGATACAAATCCTAAAGTATAAAAAGATTTTTCAGTTTAGTAGTAATTTTCTGAACAATTTTTCTTCCAAATTAGAAATAGTTGTTAACAGAAAATGAAAACATATAAGTAGGTACAAGAAGTAATACACTACTGTAAACTACACTATGACCTGTAGTTATGTACAAAATAAAAGTTCATAATTCCAGCAGTAGCTCCAAAAATAATAAAATTATTGACTTCAGGACAACAATATCAAAATTTCCTGTGCAGTTCTCTTTATCTAAAACTATATAAGAAAACTGTAGTAGTAAATATCTTTTCAGAAGATTGTTGCAGTATGTGACACAAAATGACTAGAACGACTTGTGGGTACAACATGTTTAGCATTGTGAAACAGTATGCTTTAGTTAAGTTCCTGAGAAAGTTACTTTTATTCCTTATATATATATCTCTGCCAACAAATTAATTATCCACTTTTTCAATGAAGTCCAAAGCAAACTATATTTTATGACACAAAGCCATTAAAAGCTATGATCCAGGACAAAACCTACAAAATAAAAGTAATAATAAGAATGAGAACATCAAAAATGCTCGTTAGAGTAACATTTTAATGAATTCAATATGATAAATTTTCCCCATGACCTGTGATATTTGCATTCATTACTGCATCTATAACCTTGCATAGCAATATCTGGCTACTTGGAAGTACATGCTTTGGGGTCTGCACTTCATTTTATACCCTGATGGCCTCAGATTTCCTGTCATCCTACCCTTCAGCAGGATAGCAATATTGATCATATTGACAAACTTTCAAATTATGGTAGAATAGAAATGTAGAAAGAGCAAATTGGCTTAAATTTACAACCATATGCATGTCCTGGTAATTGATATGAACACCTGGAGTTTGAGCAGTGACTTGCTAATTAACTCCCATGTAACTTGGACTTTTCTTGAACATTTACAATCCACATTTCAATGCAAATTAATTCAGTTCAACCCAGTAAATATTTATTGATTCTCACTTAAATAGCAAGCGCTGTTATTTTGCTGTTATGCTTCCTGCTCTCAAGGTGTTTATAATCAGAAAAAAGAGATAAGCAAGCACATAACTCAGAAATCAAGGCAGAATATGCTTAATGCCTTGGAAAAAATTACCAACAGAGTACTTTAGAGTGCTTATTCAAACAGAAGAAGGTAGCAGCATGAGTTTTGACAGAACATATATTTCTGAGGGGTTATCGTAAGGATTAGATGCAACATGTAATCCAGAGGGAGCAACTGCGACACATTAAGTGTCAGCAGATATTACCTATCATTATTTTCATTTTTATAGTTGCTGCTATTTTTATTTTCCAGTGTAGCTTATTTAAATAAGAATGATCACATTTGTGTAGCTATCTGCATTTGCTATTTTGATTGCCTTGAATTTACTCGGTCAGAGAACTAACTTAATCAATTATATTGATTTTGAATCAATACGTAAGTAGGGCATGGTAGATTTTTAACACGTGCAGTGCATTAATTGTACCTGGTTGTTGCTATCACCAGCTCTTCCACAACTCCCTCTTCAGGTTCGTTGGGGTTTCCAAGAGAAGAAACATCTGGGAGTGAAAATTATTTCCTTGGTTTCCCTAGAGACTTCATTGCTCCTGTTGAGATTCCTCTCTCCCTTTGCTGAGGAATTTCACAGCAAACTTTCCTAGCTCATGAACTCTGTCATTCTTCTTAAAGCTTAGCCACACAAAGATCACACGATAGCTCATCAGAGGACTGTGTCCTCTGTCTGTGATATCCAGCTTAAGGGACTCTGGAGACTGAGCTTTGATTTTTATAATTATTTTAACTATAGTTGGAAACTTTTTATATCCTATCTTCTCAGTTAAACGCTTTGGGGAGTAGGAGGAACTTATCAGTTACTTAAACACTGACATTTTTAATGTTCAGTTGCTATTATGCATTTAAGGTGTGGCAATACAAAAATCAGTCTTTCTTTAGTGGGCTGTGATGAATGTCCCTATGTGCTTCACAGAGTATGAACAACCAAATCTCACTTTACCTATATGAAGATGAAAACCTGTTTCTATATCTCTGTTGCACACATAGTCTGGCAGAGTTGATTCTCAATCAAGGGTTGTGAAGGACTATATGAAGGCAATATATTATTTTTTATTTACTCCTATCTTTGCACTTAATTCAAATTATGTGCATGATAGCAAATTCTCTTAAGAAATCATTGCACTGATCAATTATCAATTTATTGTGATAATGCCAAAAGTTGTTGGTGTCTTTTAATCAATGGCCTTCTTTGGGGATATTCAGATTATTCCATGTTTGTCTTGGACAAATATTCATATTTTTCCATTTAAAGGCAAAAAGGATGTATCCTGCAAAATGAACAGATATAGCAAGGTTCATAGGGTTGCATTTTAACCATTCAATTAGATTGCTGTAATAGGAGGCAGTTCCATGTGATTCAGAGAGCCCTGGAACTCAGGACTGAGACTAGTTCCAGATTTGCTACTCCCTAGTTGCATGACTTTAGACAACTCTGTTATTAATTCCATATAACCTCAATGTTCTCATCTGGGGAACAAAGAAATGCATCCAGTGAAACTTGAAGCTGCCTGTGGGCTCTACAATTGCACAAATCTAACAAGCTATTACCAGAAAGATAAAATTAACTGGGGTTGGAATTTTATACAATATCTAGCACATACTAAGGAAAAGACAAGGTAGGGAGCTTGAATTATTAATTTCTTGGGTATACTGAGTATTTACTATGTCCATGACATTGGGCTAGATGCCATGTGTGATGTGCAGGGTGTGTGTGTGTGTGTGTATGTGTGTGTGTGTATGTGTGTGTGTGTTGAGTGTGGCAGGAATCCTAACCTTAAGGGACTTGGAGTCACCCAGTGAGGAAGACTGGGTATTTGCATGAGTAATCCCATGCTAGATACAGATAAGAACCCTTCATTTTTAGGAAATTAACTAGGCAATTGAGGCACAATTCATTTCATCTTTTAAGACAGCACTTGATATTCTGTGATAAATGGCTCAATCTAAAATTGCTTCAGAGTGAAAATAATTTTACTGCATATCAGAGCATCACCATTTGTAGGCAAAAGGCTTGCCAAGTCCACAGGAATGTGTGGGTGTGCCTGTTTAAAAAACACATAATTAGGCCAGAAAATCCTTTCTGGTTCTGTTTTTCCTGAAGACAAATAAACCAATCCCAATCCCTGATTGATAATAATTTGTAAAAGAGGTGGTAGGGCTGAACAGACAGATTAGGGATAGATGTTAAGCAAATTTACACTGGTGTGTTTTTATAGGAAACCAGCAAGGAAATGGCTAGAGTTTGGTGCTTCTGGGTTCTATTAGGTAAATTTTTAGCTTTGATTAATTATGCTACCAGGCAACATTTTCTAACCACATGTAACATGTTAGAAACCTGTATCTTCACATAGGATCTTCCCGTTTTTATTGCAAATTGTTCATGGTATCCTCATTTCTGAGGCAGCCAGGCACTTAGAAAGATTTTCTCAGTTCAGGTTTTGATTTTTCTTAAATGCTCAATAAGAGATAAAAATAAGCTCATAAATAAACTGTTCTTGCTTCAGTATATCAACAGTAAGCTAATTTGTCATAGAAACAAGCAGATTTTTTTTTGAAAATATGTATTTACTGCACAGTTCACATACTGAGACTGAGGAATGCCAAGTGGTTTACAAACACAGACTTCTTGTAGACATATATGAAACATTGATGGCTGTTTATCAGGAAGAGAGGAACATGATTAGACTGGTGTTTTAGAAAGGTAATATGGGATGAGAAAGAAAAAATGGGAAAATAATTTCAAAATATGTTAACTTCAATGATTCAAGTGAATGGCTATCAATATTTGTGCTAGGAGATTTGGAGGTGAAGCAAGAGGGCCAAGTAGAATCATCCAGTGATCATCCCCCACCCCTTGCAGGAACCAAATGGAGTTATCCACAAAAGAAAGCACCTTTATGCCAGGGACGGTGGCTCCCACCTGTAATCCCGCCACTTTGAGAGGTTGAGGCAGGTGGATGACTTGAGCCCAGGAGTTTGAGACCAGCCTGGGCAACATGGCAAAACCCCATCTATACAAAAGATACGAAAATCAGCCAGGCACAGTGGTGCATGCCTGTAGTCCCAGCTACTTGGGATATTGAGATGGGAGGATCACTTGAGCCAGGAGGCAGGGGTTACAGTGAGCTGAGATTGTGTCACTGCACTCCAGCCTTGGTGAAAATGCAAGGTCCTGTCTCAGAATGCAGCTTTATAAGAACCAAAAAGCATGTGAGTTATCATAGTACTTGGGCAGGAAAAACAGTCTTGAATCGCCTGGACTATTCCTCCTCCATCTTTCAGCTGCACAGTGTGGCACTGAGAGAGAATCTGTGTGCTTGACAGAAGGGAAGTGCAGTGATTGTGGGGCTTTGCCTTGGAACTCAGCACCACCTGTTACAGTAAAAAGCAATACAGGGCAGAACTCAACTGGTGCCCATAGGGGGAGCATTTAGACCAGCCCTAGGCAGAGGGAAATCACTCATCCCAGTGCTTGGAAACTGAGTTCCAGCCAGCCCCACTATCTAGAATGCTAAATAAACTCGAAAGGTAGTCTAGGCCAAAAGGACTGCAAGTCCTGGTGCTGTTTCGGGCTTAGAGACAGTGAACTTGGGGTACACATGTCCTAGTGAGCTACCAGCTAGGAGCAGGCCAACAGAGTGCTTGCTTAACTACTCCCCCAACCACAGGCAGCATAGCTTGCAGCTCCAGGAAAGACTCTTTCCCTCTGCTTAAGGAGAGGAGAGGGGAGCACAAAGAAGACTTTGTCTTGTAACTTGGATACCAGCTCAGCCAAAGTGGAATAGGGCACCAAGCAGGGTCCTGAAGCCCACATTCCAGGCCTTAGCTCCCAGATGACATTTCTGGACACACTGTGGGCCAGAAGGGAACCTGTTGCCTTGGAGGGAAGGACTCAGTTCTCTCAAAATTCATCATCTGCTTATTAAGGAGCCATTGGGCCTTAAATAAACATCAGCAGAATCCAACAAGCCCTTTGCATGGGTGCTTACTTGAGTGAGACCATGTACTGTGCTGCCTTCAGGTGTGACATAGTGGATTCCCAGCTGTAGTGGCCATAGAGACACTTCTTTTGCTTTGTGAAAGAAGAAGGAGGAGTGAAAAGGGTTTTGTTTTGCAGCTTGAACCGGCTCAGCTACAGTAAAACAAAATACCAAGCAGATTCATAAAATCCCCAGTTCCAGATTTTAGCTCCTGGACAGCATTTCTAGACCCATCCTGGGGCAGAAAGAAACCCACTTCCTGAAAGAAGAGAGCCAGGCCTGGCAAAATTTACCAAGTGCAGATTAAAGAGCCCTTGGGCATTGAAAAGAACATCGGTGGTAGCCAGGCATTACTTACCACAGGGAAAGTGGTGGCCATGAGGAGAGACTCCTGTTTGAGGAAAAGAGAGGGGAAAAAAAAAGAACCTTCTCCAACAACCTGGGTATCAGCTCAGTCACAGTAAAATAAAGTACTAAGTAGATCCCTAACATTTCCACCTCCAGGTCCTAGCTCCTGGACACCATTTCTAGACAAACAGTGGGCTAGGAGGGAACTTTCTACTGTAAAGGGAAAGACACAAGCTAGGCTTGATTCGCCACCTGCTGACTAAGGAGCCCCTGGGCTTTAAGTAAACATCAGTGGAAGATAGACAATAGTCACCGCAGGCCTTGGGTAAGACCCAGTACTGTGCTGATTTCTGCCTGACCCAGCATAGTCCCAGTGGTGCCACAGGGGTGCTTGTGTCACCCCTCCCTCAACTCCAGGCAGCTCAGCACAGAGAGAAAGAAACTTCGTTGGTTTGGGGGATACTAAGGGAAGAAAACAAGAGTCTCTGCCAGGTAATCCAAGTAATTTTCCCAGATCTTTCCCAAGACAACCAAGGTAGTATCTCTCTATGTGTCTGCAAGAGTCACAGCATTACTGGGTTTGGGAAGGCTTCTGATGTAGATATGGCTGCATTGACCAAAGACTTAGATCATGCACCCGATTTCCTTGGAATACTTGGAAATCTTTCCTAAGAAGAATGGGTACAAAATAGCCCAGACTATAATAAATACCTAACTCTTCAATGCCGAGACATTGATGAGCATCCAAAAGTGTCAAGACCATCTGGGAAATCATGATCTCACCAAACAAACTAAATAAGCCATCAGAGACCAATCCCAGAGTGACAGAGGTATGTGACCTTCCAGACAAAGTATTCAAAATAGCTGCATTGAGGAAGTTGAACAAAATTTAAGGCAACACAGAGAGAAATTCAGAATCCCATAAGATACATTTACAAAGATATTAAAATTATTTTTAAAAATCAATCAGAAATTATGAGCTAAAATGTTCAACTAACAGAGTGAAGAATGTATCAGACTCTCTCAACAGCAGAGTTGTTTGAGTAGAAGAAGAATTAGTGAATCTGAAGACAGGTTATTTGAAAATATACAGTCAGTGGTTGCATAAAAGATTAAAAAACAATAAAGCATACCTACAAGATCTAAAAAATAGGCCCAAAAGGGCAAATTTAAGAGTTGTTGCCCTTAAGAAGCTAGCGAAAGAGATGGAGGTAGAAAATTTATTCAAAGAAATGATAACGATAACTTTCAAAACCTAAAGAAAGATATCAAAATTCAAATATAAGAAAGTTATAGAACACCAATTAGATCTAATCTAAATAAAACTACATCAAAACTTTTAATAATCAAACTCGCAAACTTCAAGGATGAAAAATCATAAAAGCAGAAAGAGAAAAGAAACAAATAACATACATAGGATCTCCAATACATCAACAGACTTCTGAGTAGAAACCTAACAGCCTAGGGGAGAGTGGCATGGAATATTTAAAGTGCTGAAAGAAAAAACAAAACAAACAATCAAACAAATAAACTTTTTATCCTGGAATAGTATATCCAGTGAAAATATGCTTCAAACATGAAGAAGAAATAAATATTTCTCCAGACAAACAAAAGATGCAGGATTTCATCAAAATCAGACCTTTCCTATAAGAAATGCTGAAGGGAATTCTTCAAGCTAAAAGAAAAGGATATTAATGAGCAATAAGAAATCATCTGAAAGGTATAAAACTCACTGGTAATGGTAAGCACCCAGACATACGTAGAATAGTATAATACTAATTGTGGTGTGTTAACTACTCAAATCTTGAGTAAAAAGACTACAATATGAACCCCTCCCTAGTTCCTGCCTCAGCGTCCCGAGTAGCTGGGATTACAGGCATGTGCCACCATGCGCAGCTAGTTTGGTATTTTTGGTGGAGACAGGGTTTCTCCATGTTGGTCAGGCTGATCTTGAACTCTTGATCTCAGGTGATCCACCAGTCTCAGCCTCCCAAAGTGCTGGGATTATAGGCATGAGCTACGGTGCCAGGCAAGAATGTGCATTCTTTTACTTAGCACACAGATCATATTTAAGGATAGGCCATAAGTTAGGCCATGGAACAAGTCTTTAAAAAATTTAAAAAAATTTGTGTCAAGTATCTTCTCTGACCATAATGGAATAAAATTGGAAATCAATTATAAGAGGAGGGTAGCAGACCCAAATGGTGGAATAGAAGCCTACAGAGTTTGTCTCCCTACAGGAGCACTGAATTTCAACAACTATCTGCACAGAGAAAAGCACCATCACAAGAATCAAATATCAGATGAACAATCACAGTACCTGGATTTAACTTCACATCACTGAAAGAAGCATTGAAGTGAGTAGGAGAGACAGTCTTGCATTGCCAACACTACCAGTCTTCTTTTCACCAGCAGTGGGTGTGTGGTGTGGAAAATGAGTCAGAATTCTCTCAGATAAATTTAACAAAGAAATTGAAATATTAATAATTGAAAATAAACAGAAATTCTAGAGTTGAAAGATATACTAAATAATGCATCAAAATATCTTAATAGCAGAATTGATTAAGCAGAAATAATTAGTGAGTTTGAAGACAGATTATTTGAAAATACGCAGAGGATACAAAAGAAAAACAAAAAAATCATACCTGTAAGATCTAGAAAATACCTTCAAAAGGATAAATCTAAGAATTATTGGCCTTAAAGAGCAGCTAGAGAAAGAGATAGGAATAGGAAGTTTATTCAAAGTGATCATAACTATTTAAAAATTAATATGAAACCAAAACAAAAGCTCGAATAGCCAAGACAATCCTAAGCAAAAAGAGCAAACCTGGAGACATCACAATACTTGACTTCAAACTATATTACAGGGTTACGGTAACCCAAACTGTGTGGTACTAATACAAAAACACACACATAGACCAATGGAACAGAATAGAAAACTGAGAAATAAGATTGCCGCCTACTACTATCTGATCTTTGACAAATCTGACAAAAACAAACAATAGGGAAGCAATTCCCTATTAAATAAATGGTGCTGGGATAACTGCTAACCATATGCGTAAGATTGATACTGGATCCTTCCCTTATGCCATATGCAAAAATTAACTCAAGAGGAATTAAAGATTTAAATGTGAAACCAAAAGCTATACAAACCCTGGAAGACAACATAGGCAATATCATTCAGGAGCGAGGCCTGGGCAAAGATTTCAAGACAAAGACACCAAAAGCAACTGCAACAAAAGCAAAAATTGACAAATGGGATCTAATTAAGCTAAAGAGCTTCTGCACAGCAAAAAACACTGTCAGCAGAGTAAACAGACAACTTCAGAAGGGGAGAAAATTTTTACAAAGTATGCATTTAATAAAGATCTAATATTGAGCATCAGGAAATTAAACAAGTGTACAAGAAAAAACTGAACCCCATAATAAAAGTGGGCAAAGGACATAAACAGACTCTTCAAGAGATGATGTACATGAAGCCAACAATCACATGAACAAAAACTCAACATCGCTGATCATTAGAGAAATGCAAATCAAAACCACAATGATGTGCCATCTAACAACAATCAGAATGACTATGATTAAAAAGTGAAAAAAGAACAGTTGCTGGCAAGGTTGTGGAGAAGAAGGAGCACTTATACACTGTTGGTGGGAGTGTAAATTAGTTCAGCCATGAGGAAGACTGTGTGATGATTCCTCAAAGACCTAAAGACAGAAATATCATTGGACCCAGCAATCCCATTACTGGCTGTATACCCAACGGAATATAAATAGTTCTATTATAAAGACACATGTACATGTATTTTCATTGCAGCACTATTCACAATAGCAAAGACATGGAATAAACCTAAATGCCTATCGGTGATAGACTGGATAAAGCAAAAGTGGTAAATAAACACCATGGAATACTATGAAGTCATAAAAAAAATGAGATTATGTCCTTCACAGGGACATGGATGGAGCTGGAGACCATTATCCTTAACAAAGTAACATATGAACAGAAAACCAAATACTGCATATTCTCACTTATAAGTGGGACTAAATGAAGAGAACACATGAACACTTGATGAAGAACAACACATACCAGGGCCTTTCAGAGAGTGGACGCTGGGAGGAGGGAGAGATTGGGAAACATAACTAATGGGTACTAGGCTTAATATCTGGGCGATGAAATAATCTCTCCAACAACCCGCCACAACACAAGTTTACCTATGTAACAAACGCGTACTTGTGTCTCTGAACTTAAATGTGACAAAAAAGAGACATTACAATTGATACTACATAAATTCAAAGGATCATTAGTGGCTACTATGAGCAACTATGTGCCAATAAATTGAAGAATCTAGAGAAAATGCGTAAATTTCTAGACATATAAAATCTACCAAGATTGAACTTTGAAGAAATCTAAAACTTGAGCACACCAATAGCAAGCTGTAATAAAAAGTCTTCGAGTGAAGAAAATCCCACTGCTGAATTCTACCGGTTAAAGAACTAATACCAATTCTACTCAAACTATTATGAAAAACAAAGGATATACTTCCAGCCTCATTCGACAAGGCCAGTATTAACTTGATAGCAAATCAAAGACACATCAAAAAAGGAGCCAATAACCCTGATGAACATTGATGCCAAAATCTCAACAAAATACTAGAAAATCAAATTCAGCAGTACACTGAAAATACTATTTATCAGAACCAAGTGGGGTTTATCCCAAGTATGCAAGAATTGTTCAACATATGCAAATCAATCAGTGTGATACATCTTATCAACAGAATTAAGGACAAAAATTATATGATCATTTAAATTGATGCTAAAAAGGCATTTAGTAAAATTCAACATCTCTTGATGATAAAAAAAACTTTAAAAACTTGGTATAGAAAGAATATACCTTAACACAACAGAAACCATATATGAGAGACTCATAGCTAGTACACCAAATGGGATAAACCTAAACTATTAAGAGTAATAAATAAATTCATTATAATTGCAGGATACAAAATCAACATACAAAAATCAGTAGCATTTCTATATACCAATTGTGAACAATCTGAAAAAGAAAGTACTCCCATTTACAATAGCTACAAATAAATACCTAGGGAAAAAACTCAACTAAAGTCAAAGATCTGTACAATAACAACTATAAAAATCAATGTAGCAATTTGAAGAGGACAAAAAAAATTGAAAGCTACTCTGTTTTCATACACTAGAAGAATCAATATTGTTAAAATGTCCATAGTACCCAAAGCAATCTACAGATTCAATGTGTACCGTATCAAAATACTGATGATGTTCTTCACAATAATAGAAAAAATATGCTAAAATTTATATGGAACCACAAAAGACTCAGAATATCCAAATCTGTCCTGAGCAAAAAGAGCAAAACTGGAGGAATCATGTTATCTGACTTCAGAGTATTCTTCTGAGCGATTGTAACCAAAACTGTGTGGTTCTGGCATAAAAACAGACACATAGACCAATGGAACACAATAGAGAAACAGGAACTAAATCCATACATCCAGAGTGAACTCATTTTGGACAAAGGTGACAAAAACATACGTTGGGAAAAGGACAGCCTCTTCAATAAATGGAGCTGGGAAAACTGGATATCTACATACAGATGAAATGAAACTTGACCCCTATCTCTTGCCATATACAAAAATCAAATCAAAATTGTCTAATGACTTAAATCTGTGACCTCCAACTATGAAACTATTGAAGAAAACATTGGGGGAAAATCTCCAGGACATTGGCCTTGGCAAAGATTTCTTGAGGAACACTCCACAGACACAGGCAACCATACCAAAAATGGACCAATAAGATTACATCAAGTTAAAAAACTTTGCTGCACAGTAAAGGAACTGATCAACAAAGTGAAGCGATAACCCACAGAATAGGAGAAAATATTTGAATCTATCAATTTGACAATGGATTAAAAATCAGAATATATAAGGAGCTCAAACCACTCTATATGAAAAAAATCAATAATTCAATCAAAAAATGGAAAAAAGATCTGAATAGGAATATCTCAAAGAAAATATACAAATGGCATGGCCCATAGGTATATGAAAATCAACATCACTGATGTTTAGAGAAATGCAAGTCAGAATTACAATAAGATATCATCTCACCCCAGCTAAAATAAATTTTTTGTTTGTTTGGTTTTTTTTTTTTGAACTTTATTAAAAAATTATACTTTAAGTTCTGGGATATGTGTGCCGATCTCGCAGTATTGTTACATAAGTATACAGATGCCGTGGTGGTTTGCTGCCTCCATTGCCCCATCACCTATATTACGTATTTCTCCTAATGTTATCTCTCCCCAATCTCCCAACCCATGTTATCCCTCCCCTAACCCCCCCACCCCACAACAGACTCCATTGTGTGATATTCCACTCCCTGTGTCCATGTGTTCTCATTGTTTGACACCGACTTATGAGTGAGAACATGTGATGTTTGGTTTTCTGTTCTTGTCAGTTTGCTGAACAATGATGGTTTCCAGCTTCATCCACGTCCCTGCCTGCAAAGGACATGAACTCATCCTTTTTTATGACTGGATAGTATTCCATGGTGTATATGTGCCACATTTTCTTTATCCAGTCTATCATTGATGGCCATTTTGGTTGGTTCCAAGTCTTTGCTATTGTAAACAGTGCTGCAATGAACATACGTGTGCATGTGTCTTTCTAATGGAACAATTTATAATCTTTTGGGTATATACCCAGCAATGGGATATCTGGTTAAATGGTATTTCTATTTCTAGATCCTTGAGGAATCTCCACAGTGTTTTCCACAATGGTTGAACTGATTTACACTCCCACCAACAGTGTATGTGTTCCTATTTCTCCACATCCTTTCCAGCATCTGTTGTCTCTAGATTTTTTAATAATCACCATTCTAACTGGCGTGAGATGGTGTCTCAATGTGGTTTTGATTTGCATTTCTCTAATGACCAGTGTTGATGAGCATTTTTTCATATGTTTGTTGGCCTCATAAATATCTTCTTTTGAAAAATGTCTGTTCATATCCTTTGCCCACTTTATGATGAAATTGCTTGGTTTTTTTTTTCTTGTAAATTTGTTTTAGTTCTTTGTAGATTCTGGATATTAGCCCTTTTTCCAATGGGTAGCTTGCAAAAATTTTTCCCATTCTGTTGGTTGCTGGTTCAGTCTAATGATTGTTTCTTTTGCTGTGCAGAAGCTCTTAAGTTTAATTAGATCCTGTTTGTCTATTTTGGCTTTTGTTGCCATTGCTTTTGATGTTTTAGTAATGAAGTCCTTGCCTATGCCTATGTCCTGAATGGTTTTGCCTAGGTTTTCTTCTAGGATTTTTATGGTGTTAGGCCTTATGTTTAAATTTTTAATCCATCTGGAGTTAATTTTAGTGTAAGATTTCAGGAAGGGGTCCAGTTTCAGCTTTCTGCACATGGCTAGCCAGTTTTCCTAACACCATTTATTAAACAGGGAATCCTTTCTCCATTACTTGTTTTTGTCAGGTTTGTCAAAGATCAGATGGTTGTAGATATGTGGCATTACTTCTGAGGCTTCTGGTTTGTTCCATCTCTGTTTTGATACCAGTACCATTCTGTTTTGATTATTGTAACCTTGTAATATAGTTTGAAGTCAGGTAGCATGGTGCCCCCAGCTTTGTTCTTTTTGCTTAGGATTGTCTTGGCTATATGGGCTCATTTTTGGTTCCATGTGAAGTTTAAGGTGGTTTTTTCTAGTTCTATGAAGAAGGTCAGTGGTAGCTTGATGGGGATAGCATTGAATCTATAAATTACTTTGGGCAGTAAGGCCTTTTTCACAATATTGATTCTTCTTATCCTTTCATCTCTTTATGTCCTCTCTTATTTCCTTTAGCTGTGATTTATAGTTCTCCTTGAAGAGGTCCTTCACATCCTTTGTTAGTTGTATTCTTAGGTATTTTATTCTCTTTGTAGCAATTGTGAATGGGAGTTCACTCATGATTTGGCTCTCTGTTAGTCTGTTATTGGTGTATAGGAATACTTGTGATTTCTGCACGTTGATTTTGAATCCTGAGACTTTGCTGAAGTTGCTTATCAGCTTAAGGAGATTTTGGGCTGAGACAATGGGTCTTCTAAATATACAACCATGTCATCTGCAAATAGAGACAATTAGACTTCCTCCTTTCCTAATTGCATACCCTTTATTTCTTTCTCTTGCCTGATTGCTCTGGCTAGAACTGCTAGTACTATATTGAATAGGAGAGATGAGAGAGGGCATCCTTGTCTAGTGCCAGTTTTCAAAGGGAATGCTTCCAGTTTTTGCCCATTCAGTATGATATTGGCTGTGGGTTTGTCTTAAATAGCTTTTATTATTTTGAGATACATTCCGTTGATACCTAGTTTATTGAGAGTTTTTAGCATAAAGGGCTGTTGAATTTTGTCGAAGGCCTTCTCTGCATCTATTGAGATAATCATGTGGTTTTTGTCTTTGGTTCTGTTTATGTAATGGATTACATTTATATATTTGCATATATATATTGAACTAGCCTTGCATCCCTAAGATGAAACCAACTTGATTGTGATGAATTAGCTTTTTGATGTGCTGTTGCATTTGGCTTGCTAGTATTTTATTGAAGTTTTATGCACTGATGTTCATCATGTATATTGGCCTGAAATCTTCATTTTTAGTTGTGTCTCTGCCATGTTTTGTTATCAGGATGATGTTGGTCTTGTAATATGTGTTCGGGAGGATTCCCTCTTTTTGTATTGTTTGGAATAATATTAGAAGGAATGGTACCAGCTCCTCTTTGTACAACTGGTAGAATTCATCTGTGAACCCATCAGGACCTGGACTTTTTTTGGTTGGTAGGCTATTAATTGCTGCTTCAACTTCAGACCTTGTTACTGATCTATTCAGGGATCAACTTCTTCCTGGTTTAATCTTGGGAGTGTATAAGGGTCCAGGAATTTATCTATTTCTTCTAGATATACTGGTTTATGTGCATAGAGTTGTTTGTAGTAATCTCTGATGGTAGTTTGTATTTCTGTGGGATTGGTGGTGATATCTCTTTTATCATTTTTTATTTCATCTATTCAATTCTTCTCTCTCTAGTTTTTTTTTTTTTTAATTAGTCTGGCTTGTGGTCTATCTATGCTTTTGATCTTTTCAAAAAACCAGCTCCTGGATTTATTGATTTTTTGAAGGTTATTTTTGTGTGTGTGTCTCTATCTCCTTTAGTTCTGCTCTGATCTTAATTATTTCTTGTCTTCTGCTAGCTTTTGAATTTGTTTGATCTTGCTTCTCTAGTTCTTTTAATTGTGATGATAGAGTGTCAATTTTAGATGTTTCCTTGCTTCTCATGTGGGCATTTATTGCTATAAACTTCCCTTTAGACACTTGTTTAAATGTGTCCCAGAGATTTTGGTACGTTGTGTCTTCATTCTCATTGGTTTCAAAAAACATCTTTATTTCTGCCTTCATTTCATTATTTATCCAGTAGACATTCAGGAGCAGGTTGTTCAGTTTCCATGTAGTTGTTCAGTTTTGAGTGAGTTTTTTAATCTTGAGTTCTAATTTGTTTGCACTGTTGTCTGAGAGACTGGTTGTTATGATTTCCATTCTTTTGCTCTTGCTGAGGAGTGATTTACTTCCAATTTTGTGGTCAATTTTAGAATAAGTGTGATGTGGTGCTGAGAAGAATGTATATTCTGTTGATTTGGGGTGAAGAGTTCTGTAGATATCTATTAGGTCTCCTTGGCCCAGAGCTGAGTTTGAGTCCTGAATATCCTTGTTATTTTTCTGACTTGTTGATCTGTCTAATATTGACAGTGGGCGTTAAAGGCTCCCACTACTATTGTGAGGAAGTCTAAGTCTCTGTGTAAGTCTCTAAGAACTTGCTTTATGAATCTGGGTGCTCCTGTATTGGGTGCATATATATTTAGGATCGTTAGCTCTTCTTGGTACCTTGATCCCTTTACCATTATGTAATGCCCTTCTTTATCTCTTTTGATCGTTGTTGGTTTAAAGTTTGTTTTATCTAGACTAGGATTGCAATCGTTGCTATTTTTTTTTGCTCTCCATTTGCTTGGTAAATCTTCCTCCATCCTTTTATTTTGAGTCTATGTGTGTCTTTGTATGTGACGTGGGTCTCCTGAATACAACACACTTGTGGATCTTGACTTTTTATGCAATTTGCCAGGCTGTGTCTTTTGATTGGGACATTTAGCCTGTTTACATTTAAGGTTAATTTTTTTATGTTTGGATTTGATCCTGCCATTTTGCTACTAGCTGTTTATTGCAGCACTATTTATAATAGGAAAGCTTTGAAAGCAATCAGTGTCCATCAACAGACAAATGGATAAAGAAAATGTGATACATACACACAATGGAGTACTATTCAGCCATAAAAAATAAATTATGTCATTTGCAACATGGATGGATCTGGAAGACATTATATTAAGCACAATTAACCAGGGAGAGAAAGCCATTACTTTGCATATTCTTCTCATTTGTGGTAGCTAAAAATTAAAACAATTGAACTAATGGGAATAGAGAATAGCATGATGATTACCAGAGGCAGGAAAGAGCAGTGTGGGGTAGTGGAGCATGTTAATGGGTGCAAAATGTATTTAGATAGAATAAATACAGTCTAATAGTTGATAACACAACAAGGTGACTTAGGTCAACATGAATATATTGTGTATTTAAAAATTACTAAATGAGTATAATTGGAATGTTTTTAACACAAAGAAATGAGAAATGCTTGAGGTGATGAATATTCCATTTACTCTGGTGTGATTTTTATACATTGTGTGCCTGTATCAAAATATCTTATGTGCCGCCTACATATATAAGCCTCCTATGTATTTACAAAATTTTTATTATTCCAGTTGCTCCCTGTCAGAAATATCTTTTCTCAAGAATTATGCCTGCCATCTTAGAGAAAGGTGTCTAGTGTAATTGGTCTCATTGTTTGATTCAAATGCCCATATCAAACCATATGCTCAATAGTATTACTAGGTCCCCTAATTGGAGGCTTAATCAAAGGGTGATAAATTATATTTTCAAAACTGAAAATAAGTCATAGGCTTTTGGTTTTTGGCTTGGAATCTCTGAGAAGTAATAGGTAGATCTTGGAGAGGTTTGAATGGAAGGGAGGAGGAAGAAAGTGATCTCTCTCTGTAATTCACCGATTATTGGCATCAGGTTTTGTGATTTATTGTCTATTTGATGTCTAGCATGGTGCTCTGAACTAGATTGCATAGTTTCTTTCAATCTATAACCTCTAATATAATCTCCTTATATTTTAATTTTAATTCTTGTTGATCAATAACTATTGGTTCCAAAATCATGGTAAAACTTGAGAAATTCAAAAAGAAGTGTCAATAATGGTATTATACAAGATTATGAACAAGACTAGTCCTTTATTTTTATTTTTCTCTTTTAAAAAGTTATCGGTATCTAGTAAGAAATTACAACTCTGCCAAAGAGAATATATACAACAAAACAAATGCAAACTTCTTATCTCTAGTCCTTTAGTTTTCTCTCTAAAGTCAACCAGATTTTTGATTCTTGTGTATACATATTCAGAGATATTCTAGTCTCTCCAAGCATCATGTATGTAAATATCTATATCTTATACTTTATTTTTTCCCACTTAGTAGTATCTGATTCTTTTGTGTACTTTGTTATTTATGTTTATTTTAAAAAAACTTGATCTATCTCAGTATATATTCAGTATATACAAATACAGATACATATATACAGTATATATACACATATATGAATACACACACACACACACACACACAGATATGTATCTATTTCATGTAACAGTTGTGTAGTATTTCATTACATACCTGGACCGTGACTCAACTGAATTCTTACTGATTGACATACCAACTGGTGAACAACACTGTTTCTAGTTATAAAAATGCAACAGAACTTTGTAGGTGGGGATACTAGGTCATAAGGCTATCTCTGGGTTTGATTCTTTATATTCTGGGTGGTTTTGAGTCTATTTACTGTCTTTCTATGTTTCTCCCTATGTTTTTTCCCATTTATCTCAGTTTCTTTCTGTCTACACACATACATTTCTAGTCACTTTTGTGTATCTCACTGTTATGTGAACATACTTTAGAGTTTAAATGTGGAATAGTAGGAACCATGGTGAGTGGAACTGGGACTCAGTTCTGGTTCTGCCACTAACCAGATTTCAGACATTTTCTTTTTATACCTAAAGTCATTGATTTTCCCATTTGTTGAGCTACGTAAAATTTAAAGCTCCCCTTTCTATTATTTTGTACATTTTTTCATTTACTTATCTGTTTATTCAGTCATTGTTTAATAAATTTTATTGAGAATCTTCTATTTATCAGGTCTTGTGGAAAGCACTTATCAGTGGGGAAAATTGTAAAGATAAATAAATATTTCTTGGTTTTAACTCAATCCAAAGGAATATACAGATAGAAACAAATAAGTACATTGCATGTAACTGTATTTATTAAAGGAAGTTTAAAGGTTTTATTTTCCTATTTTTTGAAGTGGAGCAATGGAATATTGATATGCATCTATTTAAAATTTCTTTTTTAATTGTAAGTGATTGAATATTTCCTGACGACCAGGAAACAATAGAGCAATTTCTGATTATATTATTTCAAAAGGAGAAGTGCTCGATATTTTGCATAATGGACGATTTTATATTTTAACTGTTTCTTTTCCGTTCTTATTCACATGTAGTAATTCACATGCTTATGTGAAATAGGTGCATATCTCATTCTGATTAGTAAGGGATGGATGATGTGCCACGTATGGGTCGAGTCATAGACTGGCCATGAGGGAGAGACTTTCTGTTACTGATGGAAGCCAGGGTGAGAAAATAAGATCTGAAGATCACTTAGGCTCCTTACTACATAGGAGCAGGGACAACATGCCAGAATCATAAAGAGTAAAACATCACCTTTATGGGAATAGTAAAATGTAATGCCTTCTTGGAGTCCTGCTTCATTTAAAATTAAATACAGAGAATCTGTTCAGAACTAATTGCATGCTTCTCTTCTGTCAATTCTGTGCCACTAACCTATATCAGATTCTTTAAAAAATATTTTAAATGGTAAATATTTAATCAGGAAATTAATATTTGTATTCAAAAAAAACAATGTAACCCCATTTATAGGAAGGTTTAGATAATGAAAATGTGAGTGAGAGGACATTTCACAGCTCATTGGCTGAAATATCATTAATATTTTATCTCACATAGTTTTGTTGTCATGGTTAGTTTTATTTTTCTCCTAAGAAAAACTGAGAAAATGACCTGTAAGTTCGAAGGCTAAATTTATTCCTGTGGACAAGATGACTAATCAAATTAAAGATGAAATTGCATCAATCAAGTTTAGCAACAAAAACATAAACAGTATCTTCTAGAAGTGGCTCCCATCTCTCTTTAATGTTTATTCATTGGACTCACCTTTGCTTGAATCCTGATCTTTGCCCAGTAGTGTTCCTCCTTCTCACTAACCCCAGCCTTCTCCCCTCTTTCTTGTTTTTTTCTACCTTTCTCCCTCCTGCAGTGAAAAGAGTAGTATGAAACTCCCCTCTAGAGACCCTCCACTCAAATGGCCATATGGTTTAATGTATAATGCATGCAAAACAGCGTGAGTTGCAGATGATTCAAAAGAGAAGGCTCTGAGGCTGGGCTCAGGAGGCATCCTTTAATAATAATTACAATATCAAACAGCTTCTTACTGTTATTCTAGTCATTTCATTGGAGTGTAATAACCCTGGCTCAAATAGAGCCAGGGAGTAGTATATCTCTATAATGCAACCTTCTCAACACAATTATTGGGCAAATGCACTTATTCATAAGTAATAGGTTCATTGTCCTTAGAATTTCCTACTTTGATTTGACTGGAACTCTATGGACACCTCTCTAACATGAGCTGTATCACTAAGGTCTCAGGTAGACACAAAATAATCTGAGGTTTAATTTAGATGTTAATTTTTCAGTAACATATTAAGAAACTATTTTGGGAGAGGCAGTTAGGGCAAGACTTGGGCCCGGTCTTTCAGCTAGTGATGTCAACTTGTAAGAGAATGTCTTTTTTCTTTGCTTCTGGCCCAGGAATAATATTTGAAATTAAGACTTGTGAACTTTTTCTTTGCCACCATTCTCCAAATTTTCACGTATAATCAGGGTTTTAAAAAACCCTAAAAAGTAGTAGAATGTAGAAATATTTATTGGGCATTTAATATGAGTAATGAGCTCTTGGTAAGTTATGAACAAACAAATAAAGCTATTCTCCAAATAAATCAGTGTGCATGACTTCACTTTTTATGTCTACATCTTTTAGGACAGTTCTGCAATCCTTTGGAAAATTCTTTCTGGAGATACATTATTTATTGGACAAAATTGGTCCAGAAGTTTTCTAAGGTGAGCAAAATATTTGGGACAGTTCACCTCATTTACCAAGGAGCTGCAGTCAAGACTCTTTGGGTATTTTATGAATGAAGATATATGGATAATTACTTTGTAAGGTTCTAGGGCTATGACATTTGATCCAATTTTAGGAATATTCTATAAAGGAGAGAAGACTAAATACTTAAAAAAATCAGAGTTTCTGGCTGGGTGTGATAGCTCATGCCTGTAATCCCAGCACTTTGGGAGGCTGAGGCAGGCGGATCACGAGGTCAAGAGATTGAGATCATCCTGGTCAACATGATAAAACCCCATCTTTACTAAAAATACAAAAATTAGCTGGGCATGGTGGTGCGTGCCTGTAGTTCCAGGCACTAGGGAGGCTGAGGCAGGAGAATCTCTTGAACCCAGGAGGTAGAGGTTGTATTGAGCTGAATTGCACCAGTGCACTCCAGCCTGGCAACAGAGCAAGACTCCGTCTCAAAAACAAACAAGCAAAAAAACCCCCAACAAATCAGGGTTCTTTAAGCTGGAAGGAAAGTTAGATGGCACAAATTTAAAGAATCCCTGAACTTAATCTGATGTAGGGCCTAGACAGTAGATAGCATGATTCTCTTATACTTTGTATGAAAGAACTGAGGACAGGTTTTCCACCATACACTTATTATATGGGATCGATCAGGTGGACATTCAACCTCTGCTTAAACACTTCCAGTGACAGAAAGCTCACTTTTCTTGTGGCTACTCTTCCAGTATTGAATATCTTAAATTGTTATGCAAATTCTTATGCAAATTTCCGTTTACAAATTTTTCATTTACAAAATTCGCATTTCATTATTTTTTTCTTGCTCGGCTTGTCAGAAGTGAACCATAAAGTGATATGTTATCAAAAAATTGACCTCTTTAGCACTTAATTTTTGCTAGCACAATGGTACTTTGATGTTGCAGCACAAATACATGGGAAAGAATAGCTTGTTGATGATGTGAGGAAGACTGTTTCTCTATATAGATAGAGTACCTTATAATTTATACCTAATTAAATACCTACATGTGAAAAGTGATTGTATAAAGTAAGAGAAGATAATTCATGATAATATTTTTGTGATTTAGGAGCAGGATAGGCATTTTAAAACACAACTTTTAAACTGTAAAGCATAAGAAGAAAACGAATCATATTTTTTATCAGAATTAAGGATCTGTTCAATGAAGAACATCGCAGAGAAAGATAATGTACAGGTAATAGGATGGCAAAAGGAGGGAACCATTTGTAATATCTACAAGTAATAAGACATTAATAGCTAGACTAGAAAATAAATTCTTGCAAATTAACAAGAAGCTGACAAAAACCCCAATAAAAAGTGGGCATGGGGTTAGAAAGGCAGCTTACAAAGCAGAGTCTCAAGAGGTTAACAAGCAAAGAGATGCTCAAATTCATTTGTAATGCTGAAAATGCAAATCAAAAGAATGATTTTATACCTGTGCTCCAGGCAATAAGTAGAAAGGTAAATAATGCCAACTATTGACAAGTTTGTAGATGTATAGGAATCCATATTTATTGCTGGTGGGAGATAAAACTAATGTATCTACTCAGAAGAGCAATATGAGCTCATTTATTCAAATAAATGTCCTCATATCTTGTGTCTAAATTATTTCTTTCTTCAATATACATCTCAAGAAAAGTCTCTCACAGATTCATTAAGGGACATGTACAAGGATGTTTGTTGCTGTATTATTTTTGGCGGGGGGAGTTGAACCAATCATCACTGGCAGAGCAGATAGTAGAATGTGTTGGGTGTATATTATGGAATACTATATAGTGGTTAGAAATAATAAATTATGTTCATATAGCAAATATATATAGATTTTAAAAACATAGTGCTTAGTGAACACACAAAATATATATTTGAAATCATAATTTGAATTCATGTATTTAAAACAAAAAAAATCACATTTTTATAGTAAAACATATAAAGAAAAAGAAACACATTGAACAGAATGAAATGACTGCCTAGAGAGGGAGTAGTGAATAGCATGCAGGAAAGGGAATAAAAGGAACCAAATAAAGAAAAGGGACTTTTTAAAAAGCCCAATGTAATAACATGCCCTGGCCTACAGAGCCTGATTAACTCAACACTTTGCATCTGAAAGTCAAAGGAAAAAGATACCTAATAACAATGCCTTGAAGAGTCCTTTGAATCATGCAAAAAAATCCTAAACATATTTAGTAACAGTAACATTTTATCATAATCTAAATATTTGCCATTAGACTACTGCATGTGAATATAGGGAACTTAAAATTAACCAAAAATATTTTGGCTAATCAAATATCCTGGTTAATTATGAAGTTTTTATTAAACAGGTACATTTGGAAAAAACAAAGCTACAAACCTTACTAATAAATGAGGAACATTTATTCTTGTCACTTCCCCACTGCATTTTTCACTGTTTCACATTCTTAACCTTATTTAGGAACTGGTCACTTTTCAATTGTTACACCTCTGCTTCTCTTTTCCTTCCCCCAACTATGTCGTATGTAACAGGCCAGAAGCCTGCTTAAAAAAATCCTGTCATTATTATTGTTATTATTATTGAATCGTTTTGGAATGGAGCCATTTCTAAATTACTTCCTATTCAGGATCAGAAGTAAATGCTGGTAGGTATTTGACAGCATGACTATAGGGTGGGGTTCCTTGGAAAGTGACCTGGGCGTCACATAGGGCTTCATTCTCAGAAGAGACCTGGGCTTGTTTTCATGCTGTGTAGTCAGCATCCTGAAATTTTTAATAATGTTCTTAAAAGGGGCTGCTTATTATCATTATACACTGGATTCTTGCTCTCAAATTATATAGCTAGCCCTGCAGAAGTAGTTGCAGAATTCAATTTATTTAGCAGTGCTTTGTTGCACACTGGCAGCTCAAAGGTGAATAAGGAATTCTTCTTTTTGGGAGTTACTTAAAACAAAGGAGACACACATATCAACAACTAATTTATAGAGCAATACATATTCACAGTTGTGAAAGCCTGCTTCAGATGTTTGGGAGGTATGGGGATTTGCAAATGAACAAAGGGGTTAGAAGTATGTTTCACATAGATGCATAGAATCAAATAGATATCAGAATTATTTCATTTAAAACACAATGGCACTAAATTCTATCCAGAAATGCTCTGTAATTTTATATGAAATTAGTACTGAATGTTATTTCAAGGAGAATTTCTGAAATGCCAAGCTACTTAGTTTTTGCTTTTTAACTAAATGGTGATTTTGATAGCAAATAAAAACTGGGTCCTGTTTCACTGGCTTTGTTAATGCATGTCTTCAGTCAATTCATTTCATTTCCATTGCATTTTCAGTTTCTAATTTCTTATTTTTCTCCTCCATGCTACATTAATTTACCTTGTAGGCTTCTTTTTGCAAAATTTGATTTTTAACGTTTTGATGACGTTATTGTCACTCTTCCAGTGAATTTGTAATACGTTAAATCTCTTATTTCTACCATTTAATTATCACTTGAACCTCATTAAGCATTCTGGCTTAAGAAGTAGAATTGGCTCAGGGGTGAAATAATGCCATAGCTTTTCTCTAATTCTCTTCCAGGGCTAAGTTTTACCAGTATTTCAAAACCAAGATGGTAGCAATTGCATCTATCATCCAATTGAATATAAAACTTATTACATTTATTCTTGACATAGAGAGAAAAAATAAAATTTTGCTTTAAAAGCAATAAATGAAAGCTTAGAATCTGTTCTTAGGTTCATCCTCATTGGGTTATTTTGGTACAAAACAGCCAATCAGTTCTACTTCATTTTTCCAAGTTTTGTTGTTTTCCTAATTTTAACCATAATGTTAGCTAGACTAATTTACTTTAAAAAATTAAAAATAACTAAAATTAACTCCAGATGGATTAAAGGCTTAAACATAAGGCCTGACACCATAAAAACCCTAGAAGAAAACCTAGACAAAACCATTCAGGACATAGGCATAGGTAAGGACTTCATGACTAAAACACTAAAAGCATTGGCAACAAAGGCCAAAATAGACAAATGAGATCTAATTAAGCTTCAGAGCTTCTGTACAGCAAAATAAACAATCATTAGAGTGAACCAGCAACCAACAGAATGGGCAAAAACTTTCGCAGTCTACCAATCTGACAAAGGGCTAATATCCAGAATCGACAAAGAACTCAAACAGATTTACAAGAAAAAAACAAACAAGCCCATTCAAAAGTGGGCGAAGGACATGAACAGACACTTTTCAAAAGAAGACATTTATGAGGCCAACAAACATATGAAAAAATGCTCATCACTGGTCATTAGAGAAATGCAAATCAAAACCACATTGAGATACAATCTCATGCCAGTTAGAATGGCCATCATTAAAAAATCTAGAGACAACAGATGCTGGAGAGGATGTGCAGAAATAGCAACACTTTTACACTGTTGGTGGGAGTGTAAATTAGTTCAACCATTGTGGAAGACAGTGTGACAATTCCTCAAGGACATAAAAATAGAAATACCATTTGACCCAGCAATCCCATTACTGGGTATTTATCCAAAGGATTATAAATCATTCTGTTATAAAGACACATGCACACGTATGTTCATTGCAGCACTGCTTACAATAACAAAGACCTGGATCCAACCCAAATGCCCATTGATGATCGACTGGACAGGGAAAATGTGGCACATATACACCATGGAATACTATGCAGCCATAAAAAAAGATGAGTTTGTGTTCTTTGTAGGGACATGGATGAATCTGGAAACCATCATTCTCAGCACACTGACACAAGAGCAGAAAAACAAACACCGCATGTTCACACTCACAGGCAGGTGTTGAACAATGAAAACATATGGACACAGGGAGGGGAGCATCATACACTGGGGTCTGTTGGGGGGAATAGGAGAAGGACAGTGAGGGGTAGGGAGGTTGGGAAGGGATAACAGGGGGAGAAATGCCAGATATAGATGACAGGGGTATGGAGGCAGCAAACCACATTGCCATGTATGTACCTATGCAACAATCCTGCATGTTTTGCACATGTACTGCAGAACCTAAAGTACAATAATATATATAAATATAAGATTATTAACCTAAAAAATAACTTTATAGAGGTATAATTTACTAACAATAAGCATTTCTAATGAGTTTTATTTGTTGCTGAAGGTCCAGGTTTCCCTCTGACATCATTTCCTTTAGCTTTGTTTAGTGTTTCTAATAAGTAGGTCTGGTGTACACATATATATATATTTTTATTTTGTCTTAAAATGTCTTCGTTTCTTCTTTACTTTTAAAGGATATTTTCACTTGTAGAATTCTGGGTTGGCAGTTTTGTTCTTTCAGTACTTTAAAGATGTTGTTTCCTGTCTTCTAGACTTCCTGCTTTCTGATAGGAGAAAGCTTGTGTCCATTCAATTCTTTCTTCCACTGTATGTGATGTTTCTGATTGTCTTTTGCTTTTGAAATTTTCTCTTTGCCTTTAGTTTTCAATAATTCGATGTGTCTAGGCATGGCTTTCTTCATATTTATGGTGTTTGGGGATTTGGACTTCTTAGATTTATAAATTCATAACTTTACCTAATTTGGTAAATCTAGGTAAAAATACAAATTTATATATATTTAATAATGAGATGCAAGTTTTATATATTTATAGACATTATTTCTTTGAATATATGTATGTGTGTACATATGTACACACATACATATATTCAAAGATTCAAAGAAATAATGTAATAGTGAGATTCATGTCTCACTATTCTCCTTCTGAGACTCTAGTTACCACTTTGATATTGTCCCACAGAATTGAGGCTTTTAAAATTTATTTTATATTTTTTTCTGTTTGTCAGAATTGATAATTTATTTTAATCTATTATGTAGACAGATTCCTTCATTTGTTGTCTTAATTCTGCTATGAAGCCAAATTTTAAATTTTCACCTGTAATGTTTTTTGAGTTCTAAAATTTCCATGTGTTTTTATTAGCTTGCCTATTTCGGTGCTATTTTCCATCCATTAGTTCATTATATGAATATATTTATTTTCCTCATTGAGCATAATTATAACAGTTTCTTTAAGTTTTTGTAATAATTCCAATATCTGGATTATCTCAGAGTTGGGTTCTTTTGATTGACTTTCTTTGGATTTGGTAACATTTTTCTGATCTGTGAATGTTGAGTAATTTTGGATTGCATCTTGGACATTTGAGACTCTGTAATCTGTTATAAAGTATATTCTAAAGAGTGTTAATATTTACTGACCAGCATATGCCTGTGAAGAAAGAGCCCAAGAGTGGGGAGGTAATTACCAAAAAGGATTAGAAGGAACAGTGTCTGATTCTCAGGTAGGTCTTAGTACCTCAGGTAGGACATATTGCGTTGTCCTATTAGCCATAATGGAAAATCTCATAATACATAAGTAATGAAGACAGTACTCAAAATGATCTTGCCTCATTATTGGGAAATAATTAGCCCTAGACTGAAGCTGTTTTGCTCTCATTTGTCAAATCTTAAAATCAAGATATATGAAGATCAAACTATTTCCAAATTGCTTAGTTGTGTCTCAGAGCAAAATATTTATAGAAACACTACATATCTAGTTCTATAAGGTAAAATTATAATGTCTGACATCTAATCAAATATTACCAGGCATACAAAGAAGCAGAAAAATATGACCCATATTGAGGAGAAAAACAAATCAATTAAAACCATCCTGGAATTGACACAGATGTTAAAATTAGCTGACAAGAACATTTTAAATGTTTTATATAATGATATTCCATACAGTTAAAAAATTTAAGTACAGATATGAAATATATAAAAATATTGAAATTAAACTTCTAGAAATAAGAAGTAAATACCTCATATATGTGTGTGTGTATGTGTGCACATGTGTGCATGCACAGACACATATACGTATATGGGCATCTGAAAAAGGATGCAAAAAAACAAACAATTTACAACAGTCACAAATAAAATACTTAGAAATGAAATTAATCAAGGAGGTTAAGGATGTGTTCCTTGAAAACTCTAAACATTGAAGAAATTGAAGAGGACGTAATTAAATGGGAACATATTCTGTGTTCATAGATGGGAAGAACTAACATTGTTAAAATATTCATACTACCCCAAGTGATCTGTAGATTCAGTATAATAATATTTTTCATGAAAATGGAAAAAAAACAATTCTAAAATTTGTATGAAACAACAAAAGTCCCCAAATAACCAAAGCAACCTTGAGCAGGAAGAGCAAAGCAAAGAATCACCTTACCTTATTTTAATATATACTACTAAGGTACAGTAATCAAAACAGCGTGCTGCTGATGTGAAAACAGACATATATACCAATGAAACAGAATCGAGAGCCCAGAAATAAACCCACATGTAACAACCAATGATTTTCAACAAAGTTGTCAAGAACATACAATGACAAAAGGACAGTTTTTTAAATAAATGATATTGGGAACTGGATATTCACATTCAGAAGAATGAAATTAGACTTTTATCTCACACTATATGCAAAAGTCAACTCAAAATAGATTAAAGACTTAAATATAAAACTTGTGACAATAAAATTACTAGAAAAAATGAAAAAAAACTTGTGATATTGATCTAGGCAATGATTTTTTGGATATGATCTCACACACAAGCAATAAGAGCAAACATAGACGAATGAGATTGCACCAAATTAAAAAGTTTCTGTTGAGCAAAGGAAACAATCACCAGAGTGAAGAGATAATCACTCGAATGAGACAAACTATCTGCAAATCATACACTTAATAACTCATAGCAAGAAAACACATAACCTGATTTAAAAATGGACAAAAGACGTGGCTAGACATTTCTTCAAAGAAGACATACAAATGACTAACAGGTAGATGAAAAATCTCTCATCATCACTAATTATCACAGAAATGCAATGAAAACCACGATATCACTTCACACCTGTTATATTAAAAACTATTATAAAAATATGAAAGATCACACGTGTTGGCAAAGATGTGAACAGGAAACCACTGTATCTTGTTGGTGGGAATGTAAATTAGTATAGGCATTACTGAAAACACAATTTCAAAAATTTAAAAAATTAAAAATAGTATTATGATATGATCCAGCAATCCCATAACTGAGCAAATATACAAAGGAAATGAAATCAGTATGTTGAAGAGATATTTGCACTCTGATGTTCCTAGCATTATTCTCAATAGCCAAGATATGGAATCAACTTAAGTGTCCAACAAATAAATGGAGACAGAAAGTGTCATATATGTATATATATGTATAATATATACACACACATATAATATTGTGTATATATTATATATGATATATATAATATCTGTATGATATACATGTATACAATGGAATGCTATTCAGGCATAAAAAAGAAAATCATGCCATTTGTGACAATATAGGTGAACCTTATGTCATAGACGAAGGACATTATGTTAAGTAAATAAACCAGACACAGAAAGACAAATGTTGCATGATCTCATTCGTATGTGGAATTTTAAAAAATTGAACTCACAGAACTAGAGAATAGAATGGTGGTTCCCAAGGACTGAAGGTTTGGGGTGGGACTTGGGCAGATGTTGGTCAAAGGATATACAGTTTTAGTTAGATAGGATGAATAAGTTCAAGAAACCTGTTGTGCATGTTGACTATATTAGTGACAGTGTATTATATTCTTGAAAATTGCTAAGACAGTAGATTTTAAGTGTTCTCACTACAAAACATAAGTATATGAGCTAATGCGTATGTTAATTAGCTCAATTTACCTGATACTTGAGGATGTTCCATGTATCAAGGGAATAACACTATTGTGGCACTTAAGAAATACTAAACTTAGCTCACTGAAGTCACAATTATAGACATTTCAGCAGCTAAAATTCTTAAATGACATGGAAATATGTAGCCATTCCATGAGTTGTCTCCAGCAAAAGAATAGCTCTCACTTCTTGGGTAAGTTGATCCATAATCTATTGCTCTACAGACGACTTTCTTGTAATGTCTCTAGTTTAAGCACCACTCTTATCACCCAGTACTGGACATGCATCTTGAGTACATGCAAGAATGTGCTCCAAACATTCTTGCCATTGGTTTGCCAATGGATAGCTACTACTGACAGAGGCACAAATTATCGTCCATTTAGTTGACATCGTAAGTTATAGTGTGAAATCTCAAATTAAAAAGCGTGGTCACCTATAGAAAAAAACTAATGTGACTGATTTTCTCAACTGCAGGTTGGGGCCTGGCAGGCATTTAATCTTCATTACATAGAAAAGTACAGTTGTTTATCTTCATGGCTAATTTAGTAAGAGGAGGAAAGCTAAGAAACTTTGGAGATTCTGAAAAACACAACACAAGTACTTTGTGAAGTATGCACAAGATTTAACAGCCGAATTGATCAAGCAGAAGAAAGGATATCAGAGGTTGAAGAACAAATTAATGGAATAAAACAAGAAGACAAGATTAGAGAAAAAAGGATAAAAAGGGATGAGCAAAGTCTCCAAGAAATATGGGACTGTGTGAAAAGACCTAATCTACTTTTGATAGGTGTAGCTGAATATGATGAAGAGAATGAATACAAGCTGGAAAATACTCTTCAGGATATTATTCGGGAAAACTTTCCCAACCTAGCAAGGCAGGACAATATTCAACTCCAGGTAATACAGAGAACACCACAAAGATATTCCTCAAAAAGACCAACCCGAAGGCATGTAATCGTCAGATTCACCAGGGTTGAAATGATGGAGAAAATACTAAAGGCAGCCAGAGAGAAAGGTCAGGTTATCCATAAAGGGAAGCCTATCAGACTCACAGCAGATCTCTCAACAGAAACCCTACAAGCCAGAAGAGAGTGGGGGCCAATATTCAACATCCTTAAAGAAAAGAACTTGCAACCCAGAATTTCATATCCTGCCAAACTAAACTTCACAAGCGAAGGAAAAATAAAATCTTTTGTGAACAAGCAAGTACTCAGAGATTTCATCACCAACAGGCCTGCTTTACAAGAGCTTCTGAAGGAAGCACTACACATAGAAAGGAACAACCAATATCAGCCTTTCCAAAAATATACCAAAAAGTAAAGAGCATCAACATAATGAAAAATTTACATCAACTAATGGGCAAAACAGCCAGCTAGTATCAAATGGCAGTATTAAACTCACATATATTATTATTAATCTTAAATTTAAATCAACTAAATGCCCTAATCAAAAGACACAGCCAAAACCCATTGATATGCTGCATCCAGACCCATCTCACATGGAAGGATACACAAAGACTCAAAACAAAGGGATGGAGAAAAATTTACCATCCAAATGGAGAGTAAAAATAAATAAATAAATAAATAGCAGAAGTTCGCCTCTGATAAAATAGACTTTAAAGCAACAAAGATCATAAGAGACAAAGAAGGAAGGATCAATGCAACAAGAAGAGCTAACAATCTTAAATATATATGCACCCAGTACAGGAGCACCCAGATACATAAGACTTATAAAGAGACTTAGACTTCCACACAATAATAGTGGGAGACTTTAACATCAATATTAGACAGATCGACGAGACAGAAAATTAACAAGGATATCCAGGACTTGAACTCAGAACCGGAACAACTAAACTTAATAAATATTTATAGAACTCTCCACTTCAAATACACAAAATATACACTCTTATCAGTACCACATCACACCTACTCTAAAAGTGAAGTAAATCATTCCTTCAATAATTGTATAGCATTTCACAGGTTTAAATGAAATATTGGTTGGCTGCTTGTTTATTTTCTTCCCTCATTTCTTCCTGTCTCCATTATTAAGCACAATTATTGGCATAAAAGAGGTTTTCAATACCCATTTTTAGACTGCATTCTAGCCTGGGCAATAAAGCAACACTCCTGTTCTCTCTCCCTCTTTCTCTTCCTCTTTCTTCCTCTCCTTCATTCTTTTTTTTTTCTTTAAAAAAAATAAATAAACTTAGGAGATTCATGGATATTTAGGGCTTATATATTCATGGATATAAGGTGGCTTGATCTATGAGACCATTTTTCTGTGTTTGAATCTTGACTGCCATTTATTAGTCATATGATCTTGGTTATTTTACTTCCTTACTTATCAATTAGATCTAATGCTATCCATCTTAGAGAGTTGTGAGGATTGAATGAGTTAATACATAAATGTACTTAGAAGAATGCTTGATTCACAGTTAGTATTTAATAAATATTAACTATTATTATTGCTGTTACTATTATTATCACCAGATAAGCTTAGGAAATGTTTTGAAATTTTCCTACAACCATCCATAACAGCGGATTTTTCACAAATGGTAAAGTTTATAAAAATAAATCTTCATATTTAATGTACATGTATATATTCCACACATATATTTTAGTATTTATTTCTACATCTATGACTTTATTCATTTATATTTTCCTTTTCCCAGAATTATTTTTGAAGGTCTTTGAAAGAAGGATGAGACTGTGTTCTATAAATATATTCAGTGTGTGGAACGTAGGTGTTTAGCACATAGTTGTTGAATAAAATTGAATTCAATTGAAAAGGAGAAGAAAAACTGTTTTGAGTCGTTTTCCCCCGCTATAGACAGCCAGCTGAGATATGCAGCACAGAATATGAACTTGGAAACAGAAGTTCCGGTTTTGGGCCTTTTGTTTATGACATCTGTGTCACCGCACCCATCATTTAACAGCTTTGAGCTTCAGTTTCCTCACCTTTATAGTGAGTAACTAACACCCATTAGACTCATAATAAGAATTTAAATTAAAAGTAAATAAAGCCACTCACATGTTAAATATGATTATTTTTATTTTATTACCACCTATTATTCTTTATTTTGAATTCCAATTTTCTGGGAGATGTAAGCTTTTAAATATGTTTCTATTTCCAGGGCCAATTAAATAACCTCTCAGAGTCACTTTCCTCTCTTCTGTTGCCTGCTCAGTCAGTTTCCTACTACTTCCTGGACTTCACCTTCCAAACATGACTCAAGGCAGATAAGATCAAGCATATTTAGATCTTACATTTCCCTGTTACCTAATTTTATATCTTGCTGTTTGTAAACAGCAGAAATCCAAAGAGACATGAACAAGAATTCTGCCGTTATTACTTTATGTAGATCCTGCCTTATCTCTTTCATAGTCCTTCCTTGTCCAGCCTAAGGCAGTTCTACCTCACTTCATTTTAATCTGGATACTACATGTGGAATGAAAAACACATTCTGAGTGACATCTGGCCCCTCTACAAAAAGAACAAATAAACTATATCTAGCCAGTTACAAACGCCACACAAAAGAACAAGATCTTTCTCAGGCAATGTTTTTTCTGTAATTCTCTAATTTGATTTTTATTGCACATTATTTTTCTCAATTATAATTCATTTGAGCCTTTCCTACTGTGAAAAGATCAACTGTCATGACTTGCATTTTTTCTTAACACTGAAGCATGGAAAAACTCAGGAATGCTAGACTTCTGCATTGAAACTTAGAACAACACCACAAAAAACCCACACACAAAACAACTATCTTACTCTTCTTATATATTGTAAATCACTTCTTTATTTTGTAATGAAGTGCTTTTCCATGATTCATTTTGAAACTGATTCATGTAATTGTTGCTATCCTGACATTACCTGATAATTTTTTTGCCCATGTATTTTAAAATATTGTCAACTTGCTTGCAAACTGGTTCAAAAGTTTGCAGGGCAAACACAAATAGTGGCCCTGCAAACTCTTACTCAGTGGACATGATGAATTTCTTACACCAGTAGTTCTGACAGAGAAAGAGTGCCCCACTTCTTTTTTTTTTTTTTTTTTAAGTAACTAAGTGCACATTGAATTTATGGCCACCAGAAGGTTCATCCTGATAGGTCAATAACTCTCCTGGAAACTTACTGCAAGTAATTTTCTGGACTTTCTTTATTTTAGGAAGTAACTCAATTTAGAGTTCATTAGTAAGGTGCATACTGATTAGGCTAGAGGAATGGAATCTTATCCTAGATACAAGTCAGAGGTATCAATGAATGTCATCCCCTGATTTAGTTTTAGAAATAAAATAAATTATTTGGCATTGTGTATACACAACAATAAATAGTATGTTTCTAAATATCAAGGCCAGCATTAAGCAGAACTTTGCATTCTTACGTTTTTAATAAATGAATGTTTTTGAAAAGATGGCAAATTCTCGATGACTGGCTTCATTTTAAGTCAGTAAATATACTGTGAGACTATATAAAATTTCAGTAGGTTTTCCCCAGATTTCATCATTTGCCCTAGGGTATAAGATTTACTCTCTATGAGCTTGAATACTGAAACTGGATTTCTAAGTTGATATATGGTCTATGAAAAAAGGGTTAATTACCTTTTAAAATATCCTTTCAAGTGACAAGTTGGAGAAAATATCTTTAAGTAATTTTTAAAAACAATTTTATTTGTGTAAATTTATTGGGTACTAGTGTAATTTTGTTACATGGTTAGATTGTGTAGTGGTGAAGTCAGGGCTTTTAGGGTATCCATCACCCAAATCTACAGTGTACCCATTAGGGTATTCATATATGACATTTTATAAACATCCTAGAAATAGAACTCTTTCCCTTGAAAGAGTTTTAAAAACCGTTTTTTCATTTGTTTTTAAATCATAATATACATTTTTTTTTGGCACCATAGCAACTGATTAACAAATGTTTATTTTAGAGATGGAGTCTCATTCTCAAGCTAGAGTGCAGTGGTGCATTGATAGCTCTGGACAACCTTGAACTTCTGGGCCAAAGTGATCCTCCTGCCTCAGCCTCCTGAGTAGCTAGGACTACAGGCATGCACCACTACACTGAGCTAATTAAAAAAAAATTATATAGAAAGAGTCTTGCTATGTTGCCCAGGCTGGTCTTGAACTTCTGGACTCAAGAAACCCTCCCACCTTGGGCTCCCAAAGCTTTGGGATTAAAGGTGTGAGCACCTGGCCTGATTTGAAAATTTTAATATAGACCCACATAAAAGCTTTTCAATGGTCTGACATGTCAAAAGGGGATTTAAATAAATTGTTAAGTGATTAATTTATGTGGCATTTGAAGGAGGACATTCAACTTTGATTGCCTCTGCATTCAGTCAAAATGACCTCATCAGCTTATGTGACTTTTCTGCCTTTCAGATCTCCTCACCTGCTATCACTGTTATTAGATGTTTCACCCAGAATGTCCTCCCATCTCATAATGGCAAGGCAAGGCATTACCAGGATCTTTTGAACTTTTAAAAATTTTTTGTCAAATAAAACTTTGAAGATTGCTTTAGTGAAAAGCATTTAGTGATTTTTTAAAATGTATTTTAAGACAGTCTTCGAAATTCTTGAAGATGGTCACATATCTTGATTCCGATATGTGGCAGTTTGTAGATCAGTTTACAATGATATATTTTTGTGGGGATTTCTGAGCTCAGAGCTGGGTTATAGACCAGATTCTCAAGATGAAGCTGTGAAATGAATCAACATCTAGTATCTAGGGGATTGTCAATTACCTTTAGTCAAGCATTCTTGGATAATTGCAAAATAAATACATCACCTGGTACCCCCATATGCTCAGGGTCCCCTAGCTCAGAGTTGATGCCATTCTTTCTAATAAGGCATGAGCTTTTTACCAATTAATTGTCAGGCAATCCTTTATAAGATACTGACGACAACAGCGTCTTTTGCAACCTTATCTGAGAGACAGTTATTTTATGAAGAGACCATGGCATTCATATCACACTAGCTTCCAGTTATTGCAAGGAACATTGGAAAGATATGTGGAAGTCTTTGTTAAATATAAAGTTTCATAAAAGTACAAGACACAAGGCTCTATTGTTATAATTTGACAGGCTGTGGTTAATATTTAATTTCAGTCACTTCTGGAAGCATGGAAGCCACCTGCCTGGTCTGAAGCCTATGAGCTATTATCCACCTGGATCTGTCCCAAGGCTAGGCCTGCAAGGCAGGAAGAAAGGAGGGAATAGATGCTGCTCTGGGTGAAGGATAGCAGCACAACCTCTCTCCTGCTGTATGACTGAATGTGCTGCCATGCAGGACCTACTCAGATGCATTGTGCTATTTATTTACTGGTTGATGAGTTTGTAAGCTAAATAATTCCTTCTTTTTAAAATAAACTTATAATTTCTAAACTTTCCATTTCTCTGTCAAGATTCTCCATTCTGTCATTTTTTTTTCCTACAAACACTTAACATATTTGTCACAGCTGTTTAAAAGTACTTATCTGCTAATATAAACAGCTGGGCCACTTATAGGGTAGCTTCTATTGGTATTCTTTTTCTCTCGATTATGGGTCAGATTTTCCTGCTTCTTTGTATGTGTCCTGTATTATTTGACTGTGTATGGGACATGATGATTGATATGTTGTAGAAACTCTGGATTTTGTTTCTTCCTCTAAAGGTGTTGTGTTTTGTTCTTTTGGGCTGTTAAATTATTGACTAAACATCTTGACCTGTGGATAGATGGTTTTAGGCTGGTGTAGTGTGGGCTGCTTTTTGTTTTGTCCTTAGTCCTAGAGAGCATAGTCCTTAATACTGGCCTTCTTTCTAAGATGTGGTCCTTCTGGGGTTTTGTTGGAAAGCCTCATGTCTTCATCAGCCTCCTCTAACTTGATAAGACATAAAAGCCAAACTATGCATTCCTTGAACTGGGCGACTGGTGAAATTTCTGCCTTTCAGCTGTTGCTTTCTTCTGAGTCATGGGTCATATTCTTATACATAAACAATTTGATAGCCAACCAATAATTTGAATAAAATTTTAATGCAGATTTTGTTCTTCCCTTTCTGTGAATTCCTCTTTTCTAGAATTTTCCTGACAACC
Organism: Sapajus apella; assembly: GCF_009761245.1. Taxonomy (NCBI): domain Eukaryota; kingdom Metazoa; phylum Chordata; class Mammalia; order Primates; family Cebidae; genus Sapajus; species Sapajus apella. The sequence continues at coordinate 42,099,699 of NW_022436941.1, forward strand.
CAGTGTATTTTTTTAGTAGCCCATTAAGGCTACCTCTTTCCATCTGGGCTATATTCCACTAGACCCCATGGCAAACTAGGAAGTGCCCTTGGAGGAACAGTGACTGAAAGTGGTAGTCATCTAGTTTGCTTCCCTTCCCTTCTTTTATGTAGTATATCTTCTCTGGTGTATGCTTTCTTTTGTTTTACCTTCAGTGCATTGAAACTTTTTTAGAAACTATTTTGCCCAGAGTTTATATTATCAGTGGAAGAGTTAGTCTGAAACAAGCTATTCTGCCATTACCATAAGAGAAATGTAAACATTAACAAATTACATTATATATACACTTGCACAAAGTAAACAGATGCATGTAAACACCATCCACACAGTGCTTATTTTTATTAAAAAAGATTGTATTAGCTAATATTCATTAAGTGCTTACTTTGTGTTAGTGTGCATGGAGCTTTATAATTATCAAATTATGTTTTCAAAAGTCAACACAAATTTATAGTAGAAAAACAAGTAAAAAGCATCTCTATGTATTAGTCAAGCAACTTCAATAATTAGTAACACATAGCTGACCTTGTTTCCCCTATTCCTGTACTCACTTCTATCCCATTACATTATTTTTAAGGAAATTCAAGACTACATATCATTTTATTTGCAAATACTTCTGTATGAGTCTTTAAAAGATAAGTGATTCTATTTTATTTATTTTTAACATAAGCAAAATAGTATCAGAATCAAAAATAACAGTAATTCTTTAATGTTATCCATAGTCAATATTCAATTTTCCCTAATTTTCTGTTCTTTTGACAGTATTTTCCCCTCCACATCACATGTTCTGATCCATAAGTTATCTTTTCCTTTTATTTTCCTTACAAATTATTTGTGGAAGAAATTTCCTTGTTCATTTCATAGGTTTTCTCACATTTGGGATTTTGCTGATGGCATTCTATAGTGGCAGGTAACACATTTCTGTGTTCTCGTGTATCTTGTAAACTGATAGAAAGACATACAAGGGTGAGCAGATTAGGGTTAAAATTTTTAGCACACTATTTCATGTTATGTGCTTTCTTTTGCATCATGTCAGGAGGCCCATACTGTCTCATTGTCTCCAGCTTTGTGATATTAAGATTGATAAGTAGGATCAGGTGTTGTCAGTCCAATTCATATATTGTAGGGCCTCTCAACGGCTTTTGATTCAATTGTTTCCATAACCATTAACAGTCATTGCCTAGGGGTTGCTTAATTCATCCATGCTTCATTTATTCTTTGTTCATTTATTGAACATACGTATATCCCAAACACTGCTAAGCACCAGTGGCACAATGAAGTATAAATGGTCCTTGCATATGAGCACCTTACATGTGTCTATTGGCCCATACTATAGCCATGTCTTTACATGAAGCCAAACTTCTTTATAGCCACAGACTTTTTGAGACTAAGAAATAATACATAATATTTTGGGCATTTAGGATTAGGAATTAGGATTAAATTTCTGTAAAGATATCATTATTCAGTATTAGATGAATTGGGTTTGAGGTCTTGCTTAAAGGACACTGAATCATCCATATATTGTGAGACTAGAATTGCAACCAACAGTTTTGCCTGAGTTATTTTGTGATGAAATACTGTAATGCACAAAATCCATTTGGTATTCATATTACACTTTCTACTATCACAAGTCTGTTCTCAATTTGGCATATGTTTAACTTATAGAGAAGTTTTTGTTTTAGTTGCTTTTACATAGATTAAATATTTATTGAACATATTTTCTTTATTATTTATTCTACGATCATTTCAAAATTTACTATACAAAATTTACACATTTAAAAATGCTTTAAATTTTATTTTAGGATCAGGGTACCTATGCAGGTTTGTTATAGGGGTAAACTTGTGAGGTAGGGGTTTGGCATACAGATTATTTTGTTACCTGGGTACTAAGAATTTATGCATTTTAAATAAGAGCTTTTGTTTGGTTAATGTGACTAATACAAAGTTTTCACAAATATCTTTTGAAGCTCATTTTGACTTTCTGAGATTTAACATTTATGTTATATGTTGAATCAAGGGTCACATAGAATAATAAGTGTTCTAGGTAGCCACAATTTGTGTACTTCTTAGAATACTTTATAGGGCTTTGCATGCAGATTTCAGCAGATGCATGAAGTATCCACTATACGTGGCAGTGTCCTGGGTACACTGAAGAATGATAGAAAACATTTCTGTCTCTTCATGGAACTTACATTCCAGTGCCTCTCTCTGTCATCATGTTTATTGCAAAATTGAAATTTGACAGGTGAATGTTCTCTTCCCTAAAGCTCCAGATATTCTCTGATTTCATGATATACTAATGATAAATGATTTTTATAACATTTTATAATATACAAAAAGGGAAAATGGAAATTAATCTGCACAGAGTAATACAAACATGAACCAGTTAACATGGTATATTTGGAAACTTTAAACTCTTTAATATATCTAGATTAAAGCATAGGCTTGGCCTGATGGCAAAAAATGAATTTGAAGTCATAGAAATCCTTGACTGTTTCTCAAAAGACTTCGGAGACAAAAATAATTTGACCCCTTTTATTAAAAAAAAAAGATTTTATTATTTTTTTCTAATCTAAAAAGACTAGCTACTAGTACAGTCTGCAGGAGAGTGTGATGTTCCCACTCTGAGAGGGCCAGTATCCAATCCAGCCCATGACACGTGGCTGCTACCATGCCAGAACTTCCCCAGATCGTGCTGTATCCAGGATAGTGCTCTCCAGCCCCCACCTAGACTACCGAGCCAGGGGCTAGAACTCTTGGGATTGTCCTCCACTCCACTCAGGCTTCTCTCATGACCAACAGAAGAATGAAGGTGTGTTACTTTGGTCAAGGCAATCAGTCTTTCTGATACTCAGTTTGGTTATCCTTGAAGAGAGCACAAGAAATACACTTGGATTATTCCTGCCCACTGGGTTCTGGTGGGTCTCCACTGCTCCAACACCTCTGCTTGGTGAGGACAGGTGGCTCTGCCATAGCTCTGTTGCCCTGTGACCTGCAGGTATGGGGAGATCCATAAGGAGGATTCCAGGACATCCCAGAATCCAGGAAATGGAGTTCAATCAATTTATATTAAAATATTGACCAAGAGACTAGACCATCAAGAAGACTGGCACACTGTGAGCAGGTCTTCGTAAGCAAGTCATTGAGAGTGAATAGAAAGAGAATGCAGTCCCTGGGCTGAAGAAGGAGGAAACTAGGGACCCTATATGGGGTTGCTGAGTACAGGGACGCATTCCCAGCCTCTAGTGTCTTCTGGGGAAAGACTGAGTTGAGTAAAAGAGGAACGGCCCACTTTTACCACAGAATTCTGAAATCCTAGCTGCAGGAAACCCCACAACCCCCATGGACATTTGAGTTGGCAGGAGAAGTTGCTCGGAGAAGTTGCAGGAACAGGACTCTAGAATGAGTGGAGCCCAGAGACTTTGATGTGGGAGTAGCTGCAGTGTATCACAGCTAGGTATGTCCATCTACCAAGGCCTGGCATGCTTCTCTAGGTGGTTTTGGCCTTTGTTAACCAGTGGACCTGGACAAAGCAGGGCTATCTTGATGTGGGATGGGGCCAGTCTGATCTGAGTGCCCTGATGTCTGCTGGCCTCTTCCAGGGTTTCTTTCTGGCTGTGTGGCCTTGGATGCCCAACCAGGCCACATCCTAGCAGCCGCTACCATTGCTTTATCACTGGCAGACTCTGATTTACCATCAGAGAGCTTCAGCAGACAGTACCCCATCACCACACACCCATTCATAGCCTCCACCACCACTTTGCCCACATGCACTCACCCATGGTGTCCCCCTACTGCTTTGCTGGCACACGCATGCCTGGACTTTGCTGCCTCACTGCCAGTGGCATGTACACGTGCACACACCCTGCTGCTCTCCTGCTAATGGTGTAAACGTACCACAGACCCTGCCATGCCACTGCCTGGCTACTGCTGGCACATGTACACAAGCATGAATGCTACCTTTGCTGGCATTCCCCACTAGAATGTTGTTGCCAATGGACCAGGAATACCTCAGCCTCTCCAGTGCAGCAGCTGCTTAACCTTGAGAGACCGGAGAACAAACCTGTGGGCCTGGACCCAGTCCCCTAGCATACAGCCTGAAAGTACTGAGCTGAGTCTGGATCCCTGAAATCATCCAGAAATGAAACCAGTGGACTGAAACTAAAATCAAACCCCAGTAGCATAAAACAATATAAAAGCAAAGAGCCCCTTCCAAAGGACAGCAACTTCAAAGATTAAAGAAACATCGGCTTACACAGATGAGAAAGAACCAGGGCAAGAACTCTGGCAACTCAGAAAGCCAGTGTCTTCCTTCCTCCAAACAACCACACTAGCATCCCAGTAATGATTATTAACCAGGCTGAAATGGCTGAAATGATGGACTTAAAATTCAGAATCTGGATGGCAACAAAGATCATCGAGATTCAGGAGAAAGTTGAAACCCAATCTAAGGAATTTAAGGAATCCAATAAAGTGATACAAGAGATGAAAGATGAAATAGTCATTTTAGGAAAGAACCTAAGCTGATATAGCTGAAAAATTCATTACAAGAATTTCATAATACAATTGGAAGTATTAACAGCAGAACAGGCTAAGCTGAGGCAAGCATCTCAGAGCTTGAAGATGGGTTATTTGAATCAACTCAGTCAGACAAAAATGAAGAAAGAAAACTAAGAATGAACAAAATTTCCAGGAAATATGAGATTACGTAAAGAGACCAACCAAACCTACAACTCATTGTCATCCCTGAAAGACAGGGTAAGAAAGCAAGCAACTTGGAAAATGTATTTGAGGTTTGTCCATGGAAACTTCCCCAACCTCACTAGAGGGGTCAACATTCAAATTGAGGGAATTCAGAGAACCCCAGCAAGATACTTACAAGATGATCATCCCCAACACACATAGTAATCAGATTCTCCAAGGTCAACATAAAAAAATAAACATTAAAAGTAGCTAGAGAGAAGGGGCAGGTTACCTACAAAGGGAACCTCTTCAGGCTAACAGTGGACGTTTCCGCAGAAACTTTACAAGCCAGAAGAAAATGGGGTCCCATATTCAACATTCTTAAAGAAAATCAATTCCAACTAAGATTTTCATATCCAGCCAAACTAAGCTTAAAAAGTGAAAGAGAGATAAAATCCTTTCAGACAAGCAAATGCTAAGGGAATTTGTTACTGCCAGACCTGCCTTACAAGAGGTCCTTAAGGGAGTGCTAAACATGGAAACAAAAGATCATTACTGGCCAACACAAATACACTCTTATATACACAAACCATTGACACTCTAAGGCAACTACACAATCAAGTCTACATAAACACTAGCTAACAATGTGATAACAGGATAAAATCTGGACATAGCAATATTAACCTTGAATGTAAATAGTCTTAACACTCCACTTAAAAGTCACGGAGTGGAGTGGCAAGTTGTATGAAGGAGCAACACGCATTTGCATGTTGTCTTCATGAGATCCATTTCACATGCAATGATGCCCATAGGCTCAAAGTAAAGAGACAGAGAAAAATCTACCGAGCAAATGGAAAACAAAAAAGCAGGGTTGCTATCTTACCTTCAGACAAAACAGACTTTAAACCTTTTGAAAACAACAGTAATCATAAAAGATAAAGGAGTCTTAGAGACATACAAAGAGACTTAAATAACCGCATAATAATATTAGGAGACTTCAACACCCCACAGACAGTATTAATATTAAGACAGTATAACACAAATACAAGAGAGTGTTAATATGAATACCATGTATTAATCAATACTAAGAATCACTGAGGGAGAAAACTAACAAAGATATTTGGGACTTAACATTTGATCAAATGGACCTAGCAGACATCTACAGAACACTCCACCCAACAACAGCAGAATACATGGCACATACTCTAAAATTAACTACACACTCAACAAATTAAAAAAAAGAAATCATACCAACCACACTCTTGCACTGTGGGGCAATAAAAATAGAAATTATTACTAAGAAGGTCTCTCAAAACCAATCTGAGAGAACTTTATTACTAAGAGGGTCTCTAAAACAATTATAAGGAAGTTAAACAACCTGCTCCTGAATAACTTCTAGGTAAACCATGAAATAAAGGCAAAAATCAAGAAATTCTTTAATAATGAAAACAAATATACAACCTACCAGAATCTCTGGGATACAGCTAAAACAATTTCAATAGGACAGTTTATAGTGCTAAATACCAATCATTAGACACAACAGGATTACAGGCAACAATACTTTTAGGAGCCCACAGAAATTTTAATGTTTTTTAAAACCAGAAGAAAAAGTAAGCTTTAGGTTGAAATATTATTTAAATGCATTCATCTTTCTATAAATATAATCGCAAAATAGAATTTTTATAATATTGTCACAATAAAGATGTGTATTTATATTTTCATAGAGAAAGAGACTCACAAAGGTAAAAGTACCAAGGACTCACAAAAGCAATAATGCTGCCATGCTTTGGTATTATGACATATTCTGTGATTGTTAGCATAAAGGCCATTGACAATCACCTTTTCCCTGATTTCCTCTACTAGAAAGAATGGAAGACTAGAAGATTCATCTTCCCAGATTGTAGTTAAGAATGGCATATGTCCAGTTCCGGCTAATAAGACAGAAAAAAGTCTCACTAAGTAGTTCCTCTGAAAAACCATTTTAAAAGTGGTTAAAATGTTCCCTTTGCTTAGGACAATAGCTGACCTGAGAACACACCATCAAAAATAGCTAATAATAATAATGGCAATAATAATTTTGTCCTTAAAAAGATCATAACATAGAACAAAATGATGACTGCTGATATTAATTTCCATTTTCTACTTATTCCCTGGATTAAAAAAGTATTAGCTAGAATGGAAACTATAATGATCAGATAAATCTAGGTAATGGCATACCCTAGAAGCTAGCAGAAAGTGCCAGTGGTAACCTGTCACATTGCAAGCCCCCAAGAAAATGGCTGGTCCCTCTCAGAGGTAGGTGTTCATGGCAAGGACAAAAGCCATTAATTATAGAATATTTGGACAGTGGTGAAACCCAGAGGACTGAATTATGTGACAGTTTACAGATTTTGCAAATTGTTGCTGTTCAGAATTTATGGCTAGTGAGGCTGTTAAAATGGTTAGTGGTAGTGGAATATTTCATCTAGCTATAGTCCACAAAATCTAAAATTCCTTAAAATGTTTTCAATTGGTTGTACAATGCCTGTATGATTTCATCCTTTCCCAACTTCTCCCACTTTCCAATCCTCTTTCTTCTTCATATAGACTTCACATGTTTCATTTACTCCAATGACCAAAAACATTTGTGATTGCCATTACTTAACATAAGGACTCTGACATCCTCAATGCAAATTCAAAGATTTTCACAATTAAGTCCAAGTCTAATCCTATCTTTCATTTTGCCTTTACACCGTGTTTCATCTGCAACTATTTTGTTCTCTTGAAAGAACCATGAGTATGTCATGCTATGTCATGCTGTTTGAAATCTCCTTCTCAATATTTAATTTCCATTTATGTCTTACAGATTATTTTAGGTTTAATTCAAGTCCCTTCTCCATTCTTGAAATCTTCTCAGGTTACATGATTTTTTTTTTCTCCTTTGAACTATTTTGGCTTTCCCCCTAATTTTATGACCTATAATCTCACCTAAGGAGCTAACACATATACATTTCTTAGCATAATACAGGAAAGGAAGGAAAAAAAGGAACTGCCTTAAAATGTCATGAAATTTTGAATATGTGTATTTTGAATCTCTTTAGTGAGGATATAAATTTTTTTGAAGAGGTTTTATTATATCATTTTTCTCAAGTACCTCACAGTCCACAATACTGTGAGATACATACTTGCTAGATAACACAAAAAGGCATAAACAAATATGAGAATCCCATTGTCTTCTTTCTATTAGCTAAACATTTAAGAGATTGGTAAAAATTGAAAATACTACTTTCTCACTAATTTTTGGGTTTAAATATATCATTAATAGTGACAGGTAATGGTTTATTATGGTTATTTTAAAATGAGTAAGTACATATTGTTTAATTTTTCAATTTAATAAATATAGATTATAGTAAATATTGGCAGATACAGTCCATATCAACAAAAGCTCTTCAGAGACCCTTGTCATTTCTTTTTGAAAAACTTTTGAAATCAACCTTTCTTCATCCATTCCTTCTTTGTATCATCCCCCCACATACAAGTGAGAACAGGCAATATTTGTCTTTCTGTGCTTGGCTTACTATCACTTAAAAATCTCAGGATTTAATTATTTTGTATTGCTTAATAGCATTTCATTGTGTATGTACTACATTTTCTTTATCCATTTGTCTATTAATGGACACTTAGGTTGATTCCATATCTTGGATATTGTGAACAGTGCTGCAATAAACATGGGACTGCAGATATCTTTGCAATATTTTGATTTTTTTCTTTGGATATAAACCCAAAAGCAGAATAGGCTGGATCACATGGTAGTTCTGTTTATAGTTTTCTGAAGAAATCTCCCTACTGTTTGTTCTCCATACCGACTGTACTAATTTACATCCCCTCCAGCAGCGTGTGAAGTTTCCCCTTTCTCCATATCCTGTTTAGCTTCTGTTATTTCATTTCTTTTTGATAAAAATTATTCTGAATGGAGTGAGTTGCATTTCTCTGATGATTGGTGATTTGGGGCATTTTTTTCATATACTTGTTGGCCATTTGTTTGCCTTCTTTTGAGCAATGTTGATTCAGATTTTTTGCCCATTTTAAAATTAAATAATTACTTTTTTGCTATTGAGTTGAGCTCCTGACATATTCCAGTTATTAATCCATTTTCAGCTGGATAGTCTGCAAATTTTTTTTTTCCCAATCTGTGTGTTCTCTCTTCACTTTGTTTTTTCCTTCTGCTATGCAGAAACATTTAACTTGATGTAATCCTATTTGCCTATTTTTGCTTTGGTTGCCTGTGCTTTTGAAGTCTTAACATAAAATAATTCACCCAGACCAATGTCCACTAGCATTGTTTTCATTTAGTAGTTTTATGGTTTCAGATCACAGATTTTGGTCTTTAATCCATTTTGATTTGCTTTTTTCTATACGGTGAGAGATAGGGGTCTAGCTTTATTCTTCTGAGTATGGTTATCCAGATTTCCCAACACCATTCATTGAAGATACTGTCTTTTCCTTGATGTATGTTTGTGATGCCTTCATAAAAAATGAGTTGGCTCTAAAATCATGGATTTATATCTGGGCCCTCCATTCTGTTCCATTGTTTCTGATTTTGTGCCAGTAGCATGTTAATTTGGTTACTATAGCTTAGTGGTGTATTTTCAAGTCAGGTAGTGTGATGTTCTTTTGTTGTTGTTGCTCAGGATTACTGCAGCTACATGGGATCTTTCGTAGTTTCATACAAATTTTTGAACTGTTTTATCCATTTCTCTGAGGAGTGTTATTGGTATTTTGATAGAGATTTCATAGAATCTGCAAATTTTGGGGGGTAGAATTGTCATTTTAGCAACATTAGTTCTTCCAACTCATAAGCTTGGCATATCTTTCCATTTTTTGTGTTTTTTTTTTCAATTTCTTTCATCAGTGTTCTATAGTTTTCCAAAAGGAAAAATTTATTTATAAAAATAAATATTTCACCTTCAGTTAAATTGATTTCTAGGTATTATACATTGTTTTGTATCTATTATAATTAAGATTGCTTCCTTTATTTCTTTTGCAGGTTGTTTGCTCTTGGTGTATATAAATGTTACTGATTTTTGTATGTTGATTTTTTATCCTGCAACTTTACTAAATTTTTTGGTCAGTTCTAACAATTTTTTGGTGGAGTCTTCAGATTTTTCTAAATATAAGATCATGCCATCTGTATTTAAAGCTAATTTGAATTCTTTTTTTGACTTGGATGCCCCCTCCCCTTTGCCTAATTGTTTTGTCCTAAACTTCTAATATTATGTTAAATAAAAGTGGTGAAAGTGGGCAGGCATCTTTGTCGTGTTTGAGATCTTAGAGAAAAGGCTTTCAATATTTCCCCATTCAGTATGATGCTGGATGTGGGTTTGTCATATATATGGCCTTTATTATTTTAAGATCTATTTCTTCTATACTATGTTCTACATATATATATATATATATATATACACACACACACTATATATATACTATATCTATATTATTTTAAGGTATTAGTTTGTTGTGAAAGTAATTATGGTTTCTACCATTAAAGGTAAGTGATTGCAAGATATCAATTACTTTTGCACCAGTCTAATATATTCCTTATAAAGTATATTCGTTTGTTGATGGTTTTTATTATAAAGGAATGCTGAATTTTATCAAATGTTTTGTCAGCATCTACAGAAGTGATCATATAGTTTTTGTTCTTTTAATGCAATGTATCATATTTATTGATTTGCCTATGTTGAAACAGCCTTGCTTCCCTGAGATGAATCCTATTTGATCATAGTGAAAGAACTTTTTAATGTATTGCTGAAATCAGTTAGCTAGTAGTTTATTGAGGATTTTTGCATCTGTGTTCATCAGTGATATTGGCCTGTACTTTTCCTTTTGTTGTGTCTTTGTCTGGTTTTGATATCAGAGTAATGCTGGCCTTACAGAATGAGTCTGAAAGAGTTCATTCCTCCTTGGTTTTGTTTGTTTGTTTTTTGAAGAGTTTGAGTAGAATTGGTATTAGTTCTCCTTTAAACATTTGGTAGAGTTCAGCAGTGAAGACATCAAGTCCTGGGCTTTTCTTTGATGGGAGACTCTTTCTTATGGCTTCAATTTATTGATTTGCTGAGGTTTTCTATTTCTTCATGGTTTAGTTTTGGTAGATTGTATGTGTCCAGGAATATATTCATTTCTTCTAGGTTTTCCCAATTTATTGGTATACTGATTTTCATAATAGTCTCTAATAATTCTTTGTATTTCTATAATCTAAGTTGTTAGGTCCTCTTTTCATTTCTAATTTTATTTATTTGGGTCTTTTTTCTGTTATTCTTTTTTTAATTTATTTTTATTTTTTATTTTTTTATTGCATTTTAGGTTTTGGGGTACATGTTATTCTTAATTGAGCTAAAGGTTTGTTTGTTTGTTTGTTTGTTTTCCAAAAAACTATTTGTTTCATCTATCTTCTGTTTTTGAAGTTTTTCAACTTGTTTTTAATATAGGCATTTATTACTACACACTTTGCTCTTAGTACTCCTTTTACTATATCCCATAGATTTTCAAATGTACTTCCATTTTTATTTATTTCAAATTTTTTTTCTACATTTTCTTCTTTATTCATTGACTATATTGGTCATTCAGAAGCATGTTAATATCCATGTGTTTGTGTACTTTCTGAGCTTCCTCTTTTTATTGATTTCTGGTATTATTCCATTGTGGTCAGAAAACACACTTGATTTTGTTTCTAACTTTTTGTGTTGAAACTTGTTTTGTGGCCTAAAATATCATCTATTCTGGAGAACGTCTCATGTGCTGATGAAAAGAATGTATATTCTTCCGCAGTTGCATCAACTGTTCTATAAATATCAGTTAGACATTTTGGTTTAGCGTGTAGTTTATTGTCAATGGATTTTTGGATTTTCTTTCTAGATCTGTCCATTACTAAGAGTATGATGTTAAAGTTTCCTACAAGTATATTGTTATATTGCAGTCGACCTATCTCTTTAGATCTATTAATGTTTGCTTTATATACTTGGGTGCTCTGCTGTTGGGTGCATATTTACAATTGTTATATCCCATTCTGTATTGACCTTTTTATCTTTATAAGACCTTCTTAGTCTTTTTTTGCAGTCTTTAACTGGTAGTCTATTTTTTCTCCTGTAAGTGTAGCCACGGCTGCTCTTTTTGGTTTCCATTCACATGAAATATTTTTTTTCCCTGCACTTTCAATCTAGGTGTGATTCTATAGGTGAGGTTTCTTATAGGCAGAATTTAGTTAAATCTTGCTTTTTGATTCATCTAGTCACTTTATATTTTTAATTGGCAAATTGAGTCCATTTACTTTCAGCATTATTGTTGATAAAGCCACTGCCATTTTGTTGCTTGGTTTTTGGTTGTTTTGTAGCTCCTCCCTCTCTTTATTCCTGTCATTTTTTGTAGTTAAGTGATTTTTGCTGGTAGTATGTTTTAATTTGATTTTTACTTTTAATGTATCTGTTATAGGTTTTTGCATTGTGGTTACCCTGAAGCTTATGTGAAATATCTTATAGACATACCAGACTATTTTAACAAGATTACAACTTGTATTAGAAAACACACACAAAAAAGAGCAAAAACAAGCAAACAAAAAACTAAAAAAAGTCTTTAGATTTTAACTCCATTATCCCATATTTTGAATTTTGGTTGTCTCAATTTACATTGATTTTTTCCAACCTTGTAACAAGTTTCTGTAGCTAATATTTTATGTGTATTTATCTTTTAGGCTCCATACTGGAGTTATGGGTGGACTGCACACTAGAATTACAGAATTGGAGTATTCTTGGGATAATTTTGTACTTAATTTTACCAATGGATTTTGTACCTTTAAATATTTTCTTTTTTCACATTGGTGTTTTTTCATTCAGACTGAAGAGCTCCCTTTACCATTTCTTGTGAGATAGTCTGGTTGTGATGAATTATCTTAGGTTTTGTTTGCCTAAGAAAGACTTTATGGCTTCTTATTTGAATGATAGCCTTGCTGGATAAATTATTTATTAATGGTAGGTTTTTTTTCTTTCAACACTTTGAAAATACTCTGTTCCTTCCTGGCCTATGTGGTTTCTATTTAGAAGTCTATCGTCAGATGATTGGCATTTCTTTAAATGTTGTTTGATTTTTTTCTCTTGCTGCTTTTTAGGATCCTCTCATTGCCTTTGACCTTTGAGAATTTAATTATTATATGTCTTGGCGTAGTCTTATCTGGTGTTCTCTGTCCTTCCTATACCTGAACTTTTATTTTTTTAAATCGAGTTTTGGAAACTTTTCTGTCATTATTTTTTGAGTAAGTGTTCTACCCTGTTCTTTTGCTCAGCTCACTTTTAAATATTAGTTATTCTTAGATTTTGTCTTTTGAGGTAATTTTCTATATCTTTTAGGAAGTTTTTATTCCTTTTGATATATATATATATATATATATATATATTTTTTTTTTTTTTCTTATTTCTCCTGTGACTCTAAACAGCCTGTCTTTGAGAGCACTGATTCTTTCCTATGCTTGGTCCATTCTTCTGTAGAGAGCCTTCAATGAAGTTTTGAGTTCAGCCAATGTGTTTTTCAGTTCCAATATTTTGTTTGTTATTATCTTTGTTAAATATCTCTGATAAATTTTTGAATTGCTTTTTTTTTTGTTATCTTGGAGATCACTAAGTTTCTTTCAAACTCCTATTTTGAATTACTGGACAGAGAGCTCATATGTCAGTCTTATTAGGGTCAGCCACTGGTTCCTTGCTTTGCCCATTTGGAGAGGTCATGGTTTCCTGTTTGCTATGATTTTTTTTTTTTTTTTTTGTGGATGTACATCTATGTCTTTGCATTGAACAATTTGTTATTCATTCCAGTTTTCTTTGCCTGGTTATTTTGGTTTTTATTGGGTATGTTTGCTTAGAGATTCTTCATAATTTATCCTTTGAGTTTCTAATACTTTTTTCTTCTAAGTCAATGCCTCCTGTTCAGAAATAGATGGCACATTAATCTCATGTTTGCCTTGGCTCTAGCAAATTATCAGTGACTGATTATCAGAAATAGGAGAGGTCCCAAAGGGGATATCCTGGCAATGTGGAAGGGCTGTCTATAGTTTGTGCTCAGGGGCCCTGTGAAATGTACCTCCTACAGCATGGTGTTGCTGAACAGCCACTCCAATTTGACATGTTGTTTGGCTGAATTACAGAGCAATTTCTAGCATTTGGGATGATAGTCCTGCCTCTCTATTTTGTCTTTGGCTGTCCTCAGAGATATTTCTTTTTTTAGGCACTCACAATGCTTCCCATAGTTTGAAGTAGGGACAGGTCTCCTGTCAGGGAAACTAAGACAGTACAGAAGCTGACTGTCAACCTCAGTCTCACTTTTCCCAGAGTAGAAACTGAGAGTCAATGAACATTTTCCACACACGTGGTGCTGGGCAGATTCCAGGGAGGGTGTCATGGGCACGAATATCTAATTCTCTTACTGTCTGCTGGAATTTTTTCACTTCTCTGTGGCTCCAGGAACTGACCCATCCTCATATTTGTATTCTGGGATATCGCTAGTGATCATCTTGGTGCTATATATTTGTTTTTGGATTTCTGTGGAAGGGAGTGAGGCCAGTTTGTTTTTATGCCGCCATTTTCAAATTGGAAGTGTGACTATAGGGCACCACAGTCTTGAACTCCTGGGCTCAAGTGATCTTCTTATTTCAGCCTTCCAGGTAGCTGGGACTACAGTCTCATGCCACTGTGCTCAGTCAATAATTTCTAATAGTGTTTCCTTAATTTAAAATGTGAGAAACTTGCTAATCAAGCAGAGTATATGCTTCACTGTGGAAGTTTAATTCAGAAGGAGAGATGACAGGCAGCTCGAGGCAAGGTGAAAGGAATGATAGAGATACCACCAGGTCCTATAATTTAAAAAGTGAAGATGCATTGGACAAACATTTTAGCAAGTTTCTTTTGAATAAGAACGTTATATAAAAGTCAAAATGTCTTCAATGCAGGGAAATTAAGGTTAGAGATTTGCAAAATGTTTCTTTTCTCAACAATAACATGCCCCTCATTTGTTAAATTCTGTACTATATACATTAACTATTGCAATGAATTAGAAATTTCCATAAAAATTATCTAAAGTCTGATATTCCTGATTCCCATCTTTAATTTATTCTTACAGATAGCAGTCACATTTGGCATTTTTAAATTTACCTGCTTCTTACACGATTTTGCCATTTAAAAGCTGAAATTTAGCATTGTGTATCTCCAGACACTGACACTAATAATGTCTAATATTTGTTGGGTATAGGGTACAAGCCTAGTACTCTTCTAAGTTTTCTACACATATTAACTCATTAATTTTTCTAGAAACTTTGTGTCATAAACATCCTTATTATTCTTGTTTTACATATTAGAAAGCCAAAGAATGCAAGATTCAATACTTAAGTTATTAAGTTAATGTACAATGAAGTCTATTTTCCCACAAGGGCAATCTGGCTCTGGAGCAACCTAGCATAGAATGATATCCTGGAAGTTTCACAAATATTTATCCTCTCCCCACCGGAAAAAAAAAAAAAAAAAAAAAAAAGCTAAGAGCAAAAACCAAGGGAACAGTGAAAAAATATCTAATTGATGAAATTAACCAATTTTTATTATAAACCTTTAAAATTTATAATGCTGGGAGTCATTTAAGTTGTAATGATACCAAATATAATAGGTCTAGAATTACAATACTATTGCTAAGTGGCATACATTTTTACTGATTCAATCTGAGAATAGGCAC
This sequence comes from Sapajus apella, assembly GCF_009761245.1. NCBI lineage: Eukaryota > Metazoa > Chordata > Mammalia > Primates > Cebidae > Sapajus > Sapajus apella. The sequence goes on from NW_022436941.1 coordinate 42,115,161, forward strand.
TCTCAATTTTTAAGGACTAATTGCAACACATCTAAAATAGTATGCAGCCCAAATCTAGCCTCCAGAGCTGTTGTAACTATTTCTAATTCCCCAAATTGTGTGTTAGACAATGTTAGAATCTGTGACCCAGTACTTGTATGATGATAATGTAATTGGTAAATAACGCTGGTATGGAGGAAAGTGAGAAAGCTGTTAAGTTCTTGGATAGAGATGATTGTGTCACTGATAAGCAAGTCTGGCTGTAAAACTATGACCAGAATGAAGATCCAGAATAGTTACTGTGTATATCCACTCATTTGACAGCAGCTATAAAGGCAAGTCCAGGCTCTGTTAATGCCAGGACTTTGCTCTGGTGCAGTTCACTGGTGTAGTCTTACCATTCTGAAAGTAGACAATGGGTAGAATCCTTCACCTTAGAGGGTGTGGCTTGCTTTTTGAACTAACAATTTAACTGCTAATCAGTCTCAATAATGCAATTAATTTGAAAACTTGTACCTTAGAATCTTCATTAATATATCCATTTATGTTTGTGCAAAGTTCATTTGATGAATAAATTGCTTTAAATTTGTGAGTTATTATTTAGCGCTTTAGAAATCCAATGACTAATGCCATGAGGCAAGCAGATGTGCTGTATCAGCTTCAGCAGCGTCATTCTCCTTGGCTTTCCCCTGTGAAGTTCTCAAGGCCTAAACCTCTTGAGCATGCAGTCTGTTGGCTTCAGGAATGTGAGTGCGATCCAGAGAAGGGCTCATGGCTTTGGGTGGGGAGAAGAGTGCAATTTGCATCGTGTTCACTTCCTCCCTGTTTTCTATGTCCAGATGTTATAAGGGTAAAATCAGCGCTCCTAGTAAGTTGTCAAGTCTTATGCATTTCTGTTTTCTGTCCAGGCCTTTGGAATTAAGGAGAATTTAAAAGAATGGTGTATGGGGCAAAGGAAACAAACAAGGAAGTGAAAACCAGAAGAGAAAGTAGCCCAAGATGGTAACAGAGCTCAGATGGTAACTTGTAAAGATAGAAGTCACCTCTAATGTCATTTAGGGTTAGCACCAGTCCTTGAGATCGTCAATGAGTTTCTCAATTCCAAGGCAAGGCTTCCAGTTTTAAGACTTGGGCTTCCAGAGAAATACATACAGGAGATAAATATACAGTTAAATGAAGCTTAGATGCATACAAGAGATGGTTACTTAGTGATATGGTTTGGCTCTGTGTCCACACACAGATCTCATCTTGAATTATTCTCTCATAATTCCCATGTGTTGTGGGAGGGACTCCGTGGAAGATAGTTAAATCATGGGGGCAGTTTCCCACATAGTGTTCTCGTGGTAGTGCATAAGTCTCGTAAGGGGTTTCCACTTTCACTTCTCTCTCATTCTCTCCTGCCACCGCCATGTAAGAAGTGCCTTTTACCATGATTGTGGGGCCTCCCCAGCCATCAAGCCTCTTTTTTTTTTTTTATTTTAAGGTGTGAACTTTTATTCAGCTGGTCTCAAATCACTGTACAGGTAAGCCCTGGCTGCCTCCACCCACTCCCAGGAAGACCAAAAGCCTTCATCCTTCTCAAGTTGGGGACAAAAAAGGGGGGCCATAAAGGCCAATCATTCAAAATAAAATAAAAAAGTACTAAGGCAAAGATTGAAACAATTTTGCACTACATTATTTACACCAAAGCAATGCTATCACCTCCCCTGTGTAGACTTGGGAGAAGACTGGGCCATTCTCCTTAGAGAGAAGAGGAATGGCTTTTAGAGGGGGCAAGGGACTTCCTGTAACAATTCATCTCATGATATTTGGAATGACTATTGAAGGCAAGAACAATGTGCAATCAAAATCCTTGGCCAAATGATAGAGCTTTGGGGGATGCTCACTTCAACTGACTGCTGTCACCTTCACCATTCCAGTTTTTAAATTCTGAGTCAAGCCAAAAAAAAAAAAAAAAAGGAAAAAAAGAAAAGAAAGCCAGACTCAAACAAAAAAGCCAAAGCCATGCCAATCTCATATTGCCTTCTGCACGAGTTAGGTTTTATCAAGAAAGGGCGTAGTGCAACTAAGTCACAGTCCGCCTAGAAGCATTTGTGGTAGATGACAGAGGGGCCAGACTCATCATACTCCTGCTTGCTGATCCACATCTTCTGGAAGGTGGACAGCGAGGCCAGGGTGGAACCACAGATCCACATGGAGTACCTGGGCTTGGGAGGAGCAATGATCTTGATCTTCATCATGCTGGGTGCCTGGGCAGTGATCTCCCTCCGCATCCTGTTGGTACACGGTGGTGCTGCCAAAAGCACTGTGTTGGCCTACAGGTCTTTGCAGAAGTCCATGTCACACTTCGTGATGGAGTTGAAGGTAGCTTTGTGGATGCCACAGGATTCCATGCCCAGGAAGGAAGGCTGGAAGAGCACCTTGGGGCAGCGGAATCTCTCCTTGCTGATGTGATGACCGGCTGTGGGACAGCTCGTAGCTCTTCTGCAGGGGGCTGCTGGAGGCTGCCATGGCTGTCTCCTTTTTGAAGTCCAGGGTAATGTAGAGCAGCTTCTCCTTGATGTCACACACAATTTCTCCTTCAACTGTGGTGGTGAAGCTGTAGCTGCTTGGTGAGGATCTTCATGAGGTAGTCAGTCAGGTACCAGCCAGCCAGGGCCAGGCAAGGATGGTGTGGGCGAGGGTATACCCCTCATAGATGGGCACAATGTGGGTGACCCCATTGCTGGAGTCTGTCACAATGCTAGTGGTATGGCCAGAGGCATACAGGGATGGCACAGCCTGGATGGCCATGTACATGGCTGGGGTGTTGAAGGTCTCACATATGATCTGAGTTATCTTCTTGTGGTTGGTCTTGGAGTTCAGAGAGGCCTCAGCCACCAGCATGGGGTGCTCCTCAGGAGCCAGATGCAGCTTGTTGTAGAAGGTGTGGTGCCAGATCTTCTCCATGTCATCTCAGTTGGTGACGATGCTGTGCTCGATGGGGTTCTTCTGGGTCAGAATGCCTCTCTTGCCCTGGGCCTCATCACCCACATAGGGATCCTTCTTACTCATGCCCACGATCATGCCCTGGTGCCTGGGGTGCCCCACGTTGGAGGGGAAGACATCCTGGCAGGCATCCTTGCACTCTTTGCACTGGAAGCCTACCTTGCACATGCCGGAGCCATTGTTGAGGAGGAGCACAGTGATATCATCATCCATGGTGAGCTGACGGCGGGTGTGGAAGGCCAGCAGACTGGACAGGTGGTGGAGCTATGAGGGTGAGGCTCTGTGCTTGTGGACAGAGGTGATATTGGCAGTCCATTAAATCTATTTTTCTTCCCAATCTTGGGTATATCTTTATCATGAGCATCAAAATGGACTAATACACTTAGCTTAACACGCTGAGAAAATTTTCTGATTGTAGCTTTGACAAAAATACCATCTTTTTGCTTTAGCAATCAGTGTTATACCTGTCCCATTCCTAATGTGTTGCTTTCCCATTGTTAACCCATTTAAAATAACTTTATAGTCTTGTTGAGATAGAACCTTTTTTTAAACAAAAGTGAATATTCTACTTAAATACTTATTTTTAGTTCAATTTTGTAGGAAATAAATATTTCAAGAATGGAATTTAAAAAATAAGTATGTATACAATGACAGATATTTTATAAATTATATTTTTCTATTTCAGAGACTTAGCAAACATACCAAATCTAATTCTCTCTTTTGGAAACAAAATTTTTATTTCCAGATTATCTAGAAAAGCTAATTAGTCAATAAGCTCCTTAGGGTATTACTCCATGATTTGATAGCACCAATATATTCATCATGCTGTAGCGTGAGGAAATAGCACAATTAATACTCATAAACATGAAATGTGAAAATTTATGGTTTTGTGCTGAGAAGTGTCATTTCTAATGGCAAATATGGACATTGTAATTAACAGGATTTTTAAGCAACCCACCACTAGTTCCAGATAAGAGATTCACTTCTACCTCTAGAACAAATGTATAAGTATACTTTTATTATTTTTTAATTTCAAATTTTATATTCTATATATTTGAAATATTCTTTAAAGTTTCACAAACAAGCAAGAATCAGAAAAGTACTTAATTGTGCCTGTTTATCTTTTAAAACTTTTGTTCTTTTGTATTTTCAAGTTGGACCAACAACTCTAATTATACTAACTTTTCATTCTAGTTTTTTCTAAGCTTATCTATCAATCTGAAATTCTCTTTTTGACACTCAAAATATTATTATGACATTTTTATTTTAAAGAAGATAATTATGTCTGCATAGGTTTAAAACTGGGTCCTTAGATTATTGTTTCTGAAATGTGGCTGCTGTCCTTTAAAATCTCTTAGTATGTTACAAGCACGTGAGATTAAAAAAGACTTTGTGTAAAGGAATAATGAAAACTAACCTTTAAAAAGGTAATATGCAAGTTTTCTAATAAATATTTTGCTTTTTAAGGTATTGCTCATACTTAGTAAAATAATACTTTTTCTCCTGTCATTTTGTGGTTATAAGTTATTGCCAAGAGATTTCTGATATTTGGCTGAAAGTGTAGATGGCCTTCTGAAAGGGCCTGGAGGAGAGGGCAGAGCTGTCAATCTGAGAAAGAAGGGCTTGAATACTTCTCTGAAAATACACCAAAGCTTAGAAATTCCTCACTGTTTAGAAACAAAACTTAGTAGAAGGTGTACTGGAGGCATGCACTTGGGATAAGGGAGAATTAGAGGAACAGAATGGTATTTGGAAAGGTCTAAGGGAGCCTGATATCGTGGATAAAGACATCAGGCAAAAAGTCTGTATAAGAGATAGACTCAGACTCTAACTTAGAGTAGAGGTTAGGACCCAGTACAAGATAATAGGACTTTAAAATATGTATGTGTGTATATATATATATATATGTATATAAATTTTATTGCACTTTATGTTCTGGGGTACATGTGAAGAACATGCAGGATTGTTGCATAGGTACATACACGGAAATGTGGTTTGCTGCCTTCATCCCCATCACCTATGTCTGGCATTTCTCCCCATGTATCCCTCCCCAACTCCCTATCCTCCACTGCCCCTCCCCTAGTCCCCCACAACAGACCTCATTGTGTGATGCTCCCCTCCCTGTGTCCATGTGTTTTCATTGTTCAACACCCACCTATGAGTGAGAGCATATGGTGTTTGATTTTCTGTTCTTGTGTCAGTTTGCTAAGAATGGTGGTTTCCAGGTTCATCCATGTCCATACAAAGGGCATGAACTCATAGTTTTTTATGGCTGCCTAGATTCCATGGAGTATATGTGCCGCATTTTCCCTGTTCAGTCTATCATTGATGGACATATGGGTTGGTTCCAAGTCTTTGCTCTTGTAAACAGTGTATTGATGAGCATATCTGTGCATGTGTCCTTATAACAGAACGATTTATAATCCTTTGGATATATACCCAGCAATGGGATTGCTGGGTCAAATGGAATTTCTATTTCTAGGTCCTTGAGGAATTGCCACACTGTCTTCCACAATGGTTGAACTAATTTACACTCCCACCAACAGTGTAAAAGTGTTGCTATTTCTGCACATCCTCTCCAGCATCTGTTGTCTCTAGATTTTTTAATGATCGCCATTCTAACTGGCATGAGATGGTATCTCAATGTGGTTTTGATTTGCATATCTCTAATGACCAGAGATGATGAGCATTTTTTCATATGTTTGTTGGTCTCATATATGTCGTCTTCTGAAAAGTGCCTGTTCATATCCTTTGCCCACTTTTGAATGGGTTTGTTTATTTTTTTCCTGTAAATCTGTTTTAGTTCTTTGTAGATTCTGCATATAAGTCCTTTATCAGATGGGTAGATTGCAAAAACTTCTTCCCATTCTGTTGATTGCCAGTTCACTCTAATGATTGTTTCTTTTGCTGTGCAGAAGCTGTGGAGTTTAATGAGATCCCATTTGTCTATTTTGGCTTTTGTTACCAATGTTTTCAGTGTTTTAGTCATGAAGTCCTTGCCTATGCCTATGTCCTGAATGGTTTTGCCTAGGTTTTCTTCTACGGTTTTTATGGTGTTAGGTCTTATGTTTAAGTCTTTAATCCATCTGGAGTTAATTTTAGTGTAAGGTGTAGGAAGTGGTCCACTTTCTGCTTTCTGCACATGACTAGCCAGTATTCCCAACACCATTTATTAAACAGGGAATCCTTTTCCCATTGCTTGTTTTTTTTTTGGATTTATCAAAGATCAGATGGTTGTAGATGTGTGGCATTGCCTCTGAGGACCCTGTTCTGTTCCATTGGTTTATATCTCTCTTTTGGTTCTAGTACCATGCTGTTTGGATTACTGTAGCCTTGTAGTATAGTTTGAAGACAGGTAGCGTGATGCCTCCAGTTTTGTTCTTTTTGCTTAGGATCATTTTGACTATGCAGGCTCTCTTTTGGTTCCATATTAAGTTTAAGGTGATTTTTTCCAGTTCTGTGAAGAAGGTCATTGATAGCTTGATGGGGATAGCATTGAATCTATAAATTACTTTGGGAAGTATGGCCATTTTCACTATATTGATTCTTCCTAATCATGAGCATGAAATGTTTCTCCATCTGTTTATGTCCTTTCTTATTTCATTGAGCAGTGGTTTGTAGTTCTCCTCAAAGAAGTCCTTTACATCCTTTGTTAGTTGTATTCCTAGGTATTTTATTCTCTTTGTAGCAATTGTGAATGGCAGTTGGTTCTTCATTTGGCTCTCTTTAAGTCTGTTATTGGTGTATAGGAATGCTTGCGATTTTTGCACACTAATTTTATATACTGAGATTTTGCTGAAGTAACTTATCTGTTTAAGGAGATTTTGGGCCGAGACAATAGGGTTTTCTAAATATACAATTATGTCATCTGCAAATAGAGACAATTTGACTTCCTCCTTTCCTAACTGAATACCCTTTATTTCTTTTTCTTGCCTGACTGCTCTGGTTAGAACATCCAATACTATGTTGAATAGGAGTGGTGAGAGAGGGCATCCTTGTCTAGTGACAGATTTCAAAGGAAATGCTTCCTGTTTTTGCCTATTCAGTATGATATTGGCTGTGAGTTTTTCATAAATTGCTTTTATTATTTTGAGATACGTTCCATTGATACCTACTTTATTGAGAGTTTTTAGCATAAAGCACTGTTGAATTTTGTTGAAAGCCTTCACTGCATCTATTGAGATAATCATGTGGTTTTTATCTTTGGTTCTGTTTACGTGGTGAATAACTTTTATAGACTTGTGTATGTTGAACTAGCCTTGCATCTCCAGGATGAAGCCTACTTCATCATGATGGATGAGCTTTTTGATGTGCTATTGCAATTGGTTTGCCAGTATTTTATTGAAGATTTTTGCATCTATGTTCATCATAGATATTGGCCTAAAGTTTTCTTTTCTTGTTGAGTCTCTGTGGGGTTTTGGTATCAGATTGATGTTGGTCTCATAAAACGATTTGGGGATGATTCCCTCTTTTTGGATTGTTTGGAAGAGTTTCAGAAGGAGTGGTACCAGCTCCTCTTTGTATGTCTGGTAGAATTCAGCTGTGAACCCATCTGGGTCTGGGCTTTTTTTTTGGTTGGTAAGCTATTAATTGCTGCCTCAACTTCAGCCCTTGTTATTGGTCTATTCAGGCTTTCAGCTTCTTTCTGGTTTAGGCTTGGGAGGGTGCAAGTGTCCAGGAATTTATCCATTTCTTCCAGGTTTACTGGTTTATGTGCATAGTGTTGTTTGTAGTAATCTCTGATGGTGGTTTGTATTTCTGTGGAATCTGTGGTGATATCCCCTTTATCATTTTTTATTGCATCTATTTGATTATTCTCGCTTTTCTTTTTTATTAATCTGGCTAGTGGTCTGTCTACTTTGTTGATCTTTACAAAAAACCAATTCCTGGATTTATTGATTTTTTGAAGGGTTTTTCTGTCTCTATCTCCTTCAGTTCTGCTCTGATCTTAGTTATTTCTTGTGTTCTGCTAGCTTTTGAGTTTTTTTTGATCTTGCTCCTCAAGCTCTTTCAATTTTGAGGATAAGGTGTTGATTTTAGATCTTTCCTTCCTTCTCATGTGGGAATTTATTGCTATACATTTTCTTCTAGACACTGCTTTAAATGTGTCCCAGAGATTCTGGTACATTGTGTCTTCGTTCTTGTTGGTTTTGAACAACATCCTTATTTCTGCCTTCATTTTGTTGCTTATCCAGTCAACATTCAAGAGTCAGTTGTTCAGTTTCCATAAAGTTGTGTGGTTCTGAGTTAGTTTCTTAATTCTGAGCTCTAATTTGCCTGCACTGTTGTCTGAGAGACTGTTTGCTATGATTTCCATTCATTTGCATTGGCTGAGGAGTGATTTACTTCTGATTATGTGGTTTATTTTAGATTAGGTATGATGTGGTGCCGAAAAGAATGTATATTCTGTGGATTTTGGATGGAGAGTTGTGTAAATATCTGTTAGGTTTGCTTGGTCCAGGTCTAAGTTCAAGTCCTGGTTATCCTTGTTAATTTTCTGTCTTGTTTATCTGTCTGATATTGAGAGTGGAGTGTTAAAGTCTCCCACTATTATTGTGTGGGAGTCTAAGTCTCTTTGTAAGTCATTAAGAACTTACTTTATGTATCCGGCTGCTTCTGTATTGGGTGCATATATATTTAGGATCTTAAGCTCTTCTTATTGTATTGATCCTTTTACCATTATGTAATGCCCTTCTTTGTCTCTTTTCTTCTTTGCTGGTTTAAAGTCTATTTTAACAGAGACTAGGATTGCAGTTCCTGCTTTTTTTTGCCCTCCATTTGCTTGGTAAATCTTCCTCCATCCCTTTATTTTGAGCCTTTGTGTATCCTTGCATGTGAGATTGATTTCCTGGATACAGCACACCAATGGGTTTTGACTATTTATCCAATATGCCAGTTTATGTCTTTTGATTGCAGCATTCAGTCCATTTACATTTAAGATTAATATTGTTGTGTGTGAATTTGATCCTGCCATTTTGATGCTAGCTGGTTGTTTTGCCCATTAGTTGATGCAGTTTCTTCATTGTGTCGATGCTCTTTACCATTTGGTATGTTTTTGAAGTGGTTGGTACTGGTTGTTCCTTTCTATGTTTAGTGCTTCTTTCAGGAGCTCTTGTAAAGCAGGTCTGGTGATGATGAAATCTCTCAGCAATTGCTTGTTGATGAAGGATTTTATTTTTCCTTTGCTTATGAAGTTTAGTTTGGCTGGATATGAAATTCTAGGTTGAAAGTTCTTTTCTTTAAGGATGTTGAATATTGTCCCCCACTCTCTTCTGGCTTATAGGGTTTCTGCTGAGAGATCTGCTGTGAGTCTAATGGGCTTCCATTTGTGGGTAACCTGACCTTTCTCTCTGGCTGCCCTTAGCACTTCTTCCTTCATTTCAATCCTGGTGAATCTGACAATTATGTGCCTTGATATTGCTCTTCTTGAGGAATATCTTTGTGGTGTTCTCTCTATTTCCTGGACTTTGATGTTGGCCTGCCTTGCTAGGTTGGGGAAGTTCTCCTGGATAATATCCTGAAAGGTGTTTTCTATCTTGGATTCGTTCTCTCTGTCACATTCAGGTACACCTATCAAACGTAGATTAGATCTTTTCACATAATCCCACACTTCTTGGAGGCGTTGTTCATTTCTTTTTACTCTTTATTCTCTAATCTTGCCTTCTCATTTTATTTCATTGAGTTGATCTTCAATCTCTGATATCTGTTCTTCTGCTTGGTCAATTTGGCTATTGAAACTTCTGTATGCTTCGTGAGGTTCTCGTATTGTGTTTTTCAGCTCCATCAATTCATTTATATTCCTCTCTCAGCTGTTTATCCTCATTGGCATTTCATCAAAACTTTTTTCAAGGTTCGTAGTTTCTTTGCATTGTGTTAGAACATGATCTTTTAGCTCAGAGAAATTTGTTATTACCCACCTTCTGAAGCCTGTTTCTGTCAAATCATCAGACTCATTCTCCATCAGCCTTGTTCCCTTGCTGGTGAGGAGCTGTGATCCATTGGAGGAGGAGAGGCATTCTGGTTTGGGTGTTTACATCCTTTTTGCACTGTTTTCTTCCCATCTTTGTTGATTTATCTACCTGTGGTCTTTGTGGTTGGTGACTTTCAGATGGGATCTCTGAGTGGATGTCATTTTTGTTGCTGATGAACTTATTTCTGTCTGTTTCTTAGCTTTCCTTCTAACAGTCAGGCCCCCCTGCTGTAGGACTGCTGGCGGTCCACTCCAGATCCTGCTTGCCTGGGGATCACCTGCAGCAGCTGCAGAACAGTCAGGGTTGCTGCCAGTTTCTTCTTCTGTTATCTTTGTCCCAGAAGAATACCTGCCAGATGTCAGCCTGAGCTCTCCTTTATTAGGGGTCTCTTTGGTTATACAGGGGTTGGGGAGCTGCTTAAGGAGACAGTCTGTCCCTTATAGGAGCTCAAGTGCTGAGTTGTGAGTTCCGTTCTTCTGTTCAGAGCTGCTGGGCAGGTACATTTAAGTCTGCTGCAGTGAAACTCATAACTGCCTTTTTTCCCTAGGTGCTCTGTGCTGGGAAGGGGGGGCTTTATTTATAAGTTCCTGTCATTCTGCTGCCTTTTTTTCAGAGCTGCCCTACCCAGTGAGGAGGAAGCCTAGTCACAGTCTGCCAGAAGAGGCATTGCTGGGCTGCCATGGGATCTAGCTAGCTACTTTGTGAACTTCCTTGCAGTTTTGTTTATAGGGATATAGTTAGACCTGCCTCAGTAATGGTGGTCTGCCTCAGTAATGACAGACTGTCTCTGTAATGGTGGGCTGCTTCGGTAATGACAGGTTGCCTCAGTAATGGTGGACTGCCTCAGTAATTGTGGACTGCCTCGGTAGTGGTGGACTCCCTCAGTAATGGTGGATGCACTTCCCCTCACAGAGCTGGACCATCCCAGGTCCAGCTGTGCTTGCTGTGAAACTCTCAATCCAAAGCGTTTCAGATTGCAGGTATTTGTAGGGATGGGACCAACTAAACCAGATCACCTGACTCCCTCTTTTAGCCCTCTTTTTTCAGCTGAATTCGCAGCTCTCTCTCCCAAGCATTCCAGTCACCAGTTGAAACAGCACCCAGATTTGTGTGAGTTTTTGTGTGGAGGCCGGCTGTGCTGCACTGGAGACTCGTGGTGCTTTTTCGCCTGGGAATCTCCTGGTCTGTGGGCAGTATAAATTCATTTGGAAATGTGGTGATCACTCACCCTCTGCATTTTTGCTGGGAACTGCAATCCAGAGCGATTCCTATTCAGCCATCTTTGATCCTCCCCTGATAATAGGACTGTTATACAGAGTAAGCTATGTCTGAGACTAATAACCTGATACAGTTTAGGACTATCTCAGATCATCAATGTGTCTCTAATGCTTTCCCTCCTCACTCTTGTCCTTAATATTTTAGTTAGAACCTTATCTTTTCAGGTAGATTTCCTGTAATCATTTAATTTAAAGTAGATCCCTTATATTCTCTTTCATAGGAATTTTTAATCTTTCATTATACTAATTATGTTATATCATTAATTACTATTTTTTTTCACATTAGTCTCCACCAGGACAGGCATGGTAACTTTTTATTTACTATAGTGTGTTCCATGCCTAGCATAGTGCCTGGCACACTAACAGCTCAATAAGGATTGTATTTGGGAAATAAACAAATGTTAAATAGGCAAATGTGCTATTTTAATAACTAGCTAGTGACTCAAGTAAACTGAATGGGGCTGGAATACATTGGACTGGGGAAGAGCTAGGATTTCCAGGATCCTACTGATTCTCAGAAAGGACAGAGGAGGGGATTTCAAAATCAAGGTAGAAAACTTACTTGGCTAGTTGACTCCTGAGGAACTACTGTTTTTTCCCTCAAGAACTCAAGAAATAAAGCAGGAGCTAAGAGCCGCAAAGAGCTTGTGTAATAAACAAGCATAACCCAGGCCAGAGAAGGTTTCCTTGGACTGAAAAAAAAAAAAAAAGAAGACTAGGTGGAAAGACTGGAACCCTCTGAGTTGAGTCAGCACCTTCAGCTGGTGCCAATTTCAGCCTGGATTGTGTTAACATCTGAGCAGCAACATCTACAAAGGAAATAAATAGAGATGGTCAAGAAGATGGTAAAGCAAATTCAAAATAGTCCACCATGCTTCAATCTCATTTGTATGGAATCCAGGGACAATTACCACTAGGAGTTTAAAGATTGGTTATAACGCTTACTTTATTTATTGCTTATTTTTATTTTCTGTTTTTTTGTTTTGTTTTGATTTTTGCCTTTGGAACTTTAAGAATCATCTTTTTAAAATTTTTTTTTATTTTTATTTTTTTCCCATTTATTTAATTGCATTTTAGGTTTTGGGGTACATGTGAAGAACATGCAAGATAATTGCATAGGTACACACGTGGCAGTGTGATTTGCTGCCTTCCTCCCCATCACCTACACCTGGCATCTCTCCCCTTGCTATCTCTCCCCAGCTCCCCACCCCTCACCATCCCTACCCTATTTCCCCCCAACTGACCCTAGTGTGTAGTGCTTCCCTCCCTGTGTCCATGTGTTCTCATTGTTCAACACCCACCAATGAGTGAGAACATGTGGTGTTGGATCTTCTGCTCTTCTGTCGGTTTGCTGAGAATGTTGGTTTCCAGGTTCATCCATGTCCCCACAACAGACACAAACTCATTGTTTTTGATTGCTGTGTAATATTCCATGGTGTATATGTGCCACATTTTCCTTATCCAGTCTATCATCGATGGGCATTTGGGTTGGTTCCAGGTCTTTGCTATTGTAAACAGTGCTTCAATGAACATTCGTGTGCACGTGTCCTTATAGTAGAACGATTTGTAATCCTTTGGATATATACCCAGTAATGGGATTGCTGGGTCAAATGGAATTTCTATTTCTAGGTCCTTGAGGAATCGCCACACTGTCTTCCACAATTATTGAACTAATTTACACTCCCACAAACAGTGCAAAAGTGTTCCTATTTCTCCACATCCTCTCCAGCATCTGTTGTCTCTAGATTTTTTAATGATCGCCATTCTAACTGGCGTGAGATGGTATCATCTTTAAAAGTACAGGGCAACTTGTGGCTTGCTTTAGACACAGAAGACAAGAAGGAGATTTGGAAATAATGTCTTTTCTCTCAAAGGAGGATCTCAGTGAATGCAGTGGAGAGGGAAACCACTAATGGAAGAGGAGTGGTATTAGTGTTAAGCAGCCCTCATTGGTGGGCTATACATTAATTTTAAAAGCTGATGCCCAGGAACAAATATCTTCAATTAAACCGTGAGATTTAAACTTTTAAGAGACTCATTCACTGAAATAAATTATTCCCTTTAAAATAATTCCAGCTGATTGAATGTAGGATGCAAAAGATATGTATATCAACAAGAATATTCTGTGAAGCTATAGCATTTTCATTTGATTGTACATTTGATATATTTTCATTCACTGTAAGTTTGTGTCATGCAGAATTTAATGTTGGGATAATAAAAAACAATTTACTCATAGCTATATTAAACTCGGTAATCTTACTTCTCTTGCCAAAATAATTTATTTCCAAATCATTTTTGATAATTTGAAAGAATCTTGTGTGTGACGACACATTTTTAGAGTTTGTGGAAGGGAAGTTTTATATTTTTCACTATGCTATTTGGATTTTTAATATATAGAACTGACTTTCTTTTCAGATTCATGCAGAGCATAATCTTATCTCAAGCAAGTTGCAGAGGTCATTGCCTTCGGTAGCTTTTTGTGTCAGCCATCCATTTGAGCTGAACAGCCAAGTGGTCCCTATTTATACTCTGGCTGCCTATCACTCCATTGTCTTCTTTTCTGGAAGACATGGAAGTTATGTTTATTAACACTGCAATGACTATGTTCTACTAGTTTCTTCCTGCTTACTTGTTCCTCAACTCTTTTTAAATTTATAGTTTTAATTGTCAGATAAAATTATATTTATTATGTACGGCATGATGTTTTGAAATGTGTATGTGGGTGTAGTGGAACAGTTAAATCTAGCTAATCAGCAAATCCATTATCTTACAGAGTTTTTATTTCCATGATGAGAGCACATAATATCCACTGTTTTTCAAGAATACAATATATCATCATATATTGATGATATATGATGACTATAGTCACCATGCTCTAAAATAGATCTCTTGAACTTATTTCTTCTAGCTAATTGAGTATAGATACAAAGGAAATAAAATCAGTAGGTCAAAGAGATATCTGCACTGCAGCATTTATTGTAACAGTACTCATAATGGTCAAGATACTGAATCAACATAAGTGTCCAATGAGGTATGAATGAAAATGGAGTATATACACACAGTGGAATACTATTCAGCTATAAAAAGAAGAAAATTCTACCACCTGTGACAACATAGATGAACCTGGAGGACATATTAAGTGAAATAAGCCAGTCACAGAAACACAAATACCACATGATTTCACCTATATGTGGATTCTAAAAAAGTTGAACTCATATATGTAGAGTAGGATGGTTATTAACAGAGACTGGTGTGGTTAGCAGGGAAGGAGGAATTGGGAGATATTGGTCCCCAACTCTTTTTTTAAATTCTTTTTGACCTTCTCAGTAAGGGCCAGGAGTGGTCATAAAATATTACGTGGGTGACCTGTACAATTTGGGAAGAAAGGCCCCTTGTACACTGAGGCCATACTGAAAATGACCAATGTAAGATGAGGCAGGTAATCCCATTTAGCCTCATAGCTTCCAGTAGTTCAGGATGTCTGGTGAATTGTTATACTATCCTAAGCTCAGTATTTAGAGCCAGCCTATGACATGTTTCAGAGTCATCAAGGATAATTGCTTTCCAGTATGTGCAGTTCCCCATGTCTGACACATGAAGACAGTAGCCTACTACTTTAAACTTGCAGATGATGTCTTGAAATTATTTGTTAATAAGTCATTTTTGAATATTGAACATTATAGATGATGTTATTTCAGAAGGAACAGTAATATTTTCACTTTTTTATGTGAATCAAGTTAAGAAAAACTTTTAATTCTAGAAAATTAAAATGCAAAGTGCCAAACTTATCTTTAGAAGGATTCAGAGCAGAAGGAAATGACTCTAGGTGGGATTTCCAGAAATGAATTATTAACCAAATGTACTCACTTCATCACTGTTTGCTGAGCAATGGGCATACTTTGGGTCATGCTGTAATGAAGATGATGGGAAAGCAGAAACACAGGCAAGGCAAATGTTTTTCACTTTATCAATACTAGGAATTACATTAGGTTAACACAACTCATGTGTTAATTTCAACAAATAACACATTTAGAGAAAATATCTTCTGAACTTTCACAGTTCTCATACTTTGATAATATAAAAACATTAGAATATTATAATGTTGGAGCTGAAAGGAAGTTAATAATTATTTAGTATGATTTATACATTTTTAAGATAAAAAGTGTACATTCAGGCTACATGACTAGCAGCAAGTTCCTTAACTAAATTTGGGCAGAGTAAGTTCTTGAACCAAAGCATTCTAATATTCAGTGAAATGTTCTTTTGTGTTTAAATTAGTAATTTTTTCAGCCCCAAAACTTCTAGAACTGAGAAGCAACTTCAGCAAAGTCTCAGGATACAAAATCAATGTGCAAAAATCACAACCATTACCAAGGATAGGCAAGCAGAGAGCCAAATCATGAATGAACTCCCATTTACAATAGCTACAAAGAGGATCAAATACCTTGGAATACAGCTAACAAGGGATGTGAGGGACCTCTTCAAGGAGAACTACAAATTACTGCTCAAGGAAATAAGGGAGGACACAAAAAAATTGAAAAGCATTCCATCCTCAGGGATAGGAAGAATCAGTATTGTGAAAATGGCCATACTGCCCAAAGTAATTTATAGACTCAATGCTATTTTCATCAAACTGTTGTGGACATTCTTCACAGATTGGACAAAATTGTTTCAAATTTCATATGGAATCAAGGAAGATCCCATTTAGCCAAACCAATCCTAAGCAAAAGGAACAAAGCTGGAGGCATCATGCTACCTGACTTCAAACTATACTACAAGGCTACAGTAACCAAAGCAGCATGGTACTGGTACCAAAACAGACATATACACCAATGGAACAGAACTGAGATCTTGGAAATAACACCACACATCTACAACCATCTGATCGTTGATTAACCTGACAAAAATGAACAATGGGGAAAGGATCTCCTGATGAGTAAATGGTGCTGTGAAAACTGGCTATCCATATGAAGAAAACTAAAACTGACCCCTTCCTTACACCTTATATAAAGATTATCTCAAGGTGAATTAAAGACTTAAATGTAAAACCCAAAACCATAAAAACCTTAGGAGAAAACCTAGGCAATGCCATTCAGGACATAGGCATGAGTAAAGACTTTGTGACTGAAACACCAAAAGCAATTGAAACAGAATCCAAAATAGACAAATGAGATCTAATTAAACAAAAGGGCTTCTGCACAGGTAAAGAAACTGTCATCAGAGTGAACAGGCAACCTACAGAATGGGAGAAAATTTTTGCAATCTGCCCATTTGACAAAGGACTAATTTCCAGAATTTACAAGGAACTTAAACATATTAACAAAAAAAAGGCAAACAACCCCATCGTAAAGTGGGCAAAGGATATGAACAGATGCTTCTCAAAAGAAGACATTTATGTGATCAACAAATATATGAAAATCAGCTCAACATCACTGATCATCAGAGAAATGCAAATCAAAACCACAGTAAGATACCACCTCATGCCAGTCAGCATGGTAATTATTAACAAGTTAGGAAACAATAGATGCTGGTGAGGCTATGGAGAAATAGGAATGCTTTTACACCGTTGGTATGAGTGTAAATTAGTTGTTCAACCATTGTGGAAGACAGTATAACGATTCCTTAAGGATCTAGAACTAGAAATGTCATTTGACCCAGCAATCCCATTACTGGGTATATAGCGAAAGGAATATAAATCATTCACTATAAAGACACCTGTACACCTATGTTTATTGGAGCACTATTTATAATAGCAAAGACATGGAACCAGCCCAAATGCCAATCAATTATAGACTGAGTAAAGAAAATGTGGTATATATAAACCATCAAATACTATGCAGCCATAAAATGGAATGAGATCATGTCCTCTGCAGGGACGTGGATGAAGTTAGAAGCCATCATCCTCAGCAAACTAACATAGGAGCAGAAAACCAAATACTGCCTGTTTTCACTCATAAGTAGGAATTGAACATTGAAAACACATGGACACAGAGAGGGGAACAACATACACCAAGCCTGTTGGAAGGGGAGGGGTGAGAGGACGGGGGAACTTACAGGATGGGTCAGTAGGTGCAGCAAACCACCATGGCACATGTATACCTATGTAACAAATCTACACATTCTGCACATTTATCCCTTTTTAAAAGAAGAGATAAAAAGGAAAAAAAATAGTATTTTTTTTCCAGCTATTCCTCTAGCAGGAAGAAGATAGTTACCCTGCAAAGTACTCCTGATTTATCACCATGTTTCCTGTCCCATGTCTGCAATGTAAAGTTTGGAAGGGCTGGGGCAGTGGAATGGAAGTACTGACTGTGTGCATTAGTATGAAGAGGAAATGCCAGAAATGAAAGAGGCTAATGACAAGAGCCACTCTCATGCTTGGAATAGGAGCATAGGTTTTTGGAGAGAGAATCTGTCTATGTTTAGTGAAACAGGTTAACCTTATCTTTCTCATTCATCACAAGGAATTATCTGAGATAGCTGCCCAAGTGAAAAGGGAGTGTTTATGGCTCATAGGCACTTCCTTCCTTCCTTCCTTCCGTCCTGCCTCTCTTTTCCTTTTCCTCTCTTCTTTCTGTCTCTCTCTTTCTTCCTTTTTTTCCAATTTCTTCAAACTGGATCCTCTGACCTCAATTGCTTGTCTCTATCTTAGAGTCCTGTGTTTGGAAGGCAGTAGTTAGATTGCGATAATAAATTCCTGCCCCACTCTTGTTTTTTAAATGTTTCTGTTTTTTTTTTTTTTAAATTTCCAAATGTAAGGAGCACATTAGAGGAGACCATTCTATTTAAATGTATGAATTTCGAACAGATTTTATTGTATTTTAAAATTAGGCTTATAGAGATACACTTTACACACAACAAATATGATCACCTTTTTAAAGGATACAGTTGATGAGTTTTGATAAATATATATAGTTGTGTGACCACTATCATAATTAAGACTTGAAATATTTTTATCACAATAATAAGTTTCCTTATGTCCATGTGCAATGAATTTCCTATCTCTTGCCACAACTTCTTGCAAACACTTGTCTGTTTTCTTGTTTCTATGCCTATGTCTTTTACAAAATGTTGTGGAATATAAAAATAAAAGGATTTTGCTCTCAAAAACACCATTAACAATATGAAAACATAAGTCATAAATTGGGGGAAGATATTTGCAAAACATATATTTGATAAATTATTCATATTTAAAATATATAAATACTCTTACAACTCATTAATAGAAATTTAAGTCAATTAAAAGTTAAAAAATGTTTAAATAGAAACTTGAAGAGAAGATACATGAGTGACCAATAGCATAGAAAAGTGTTTAGCATCATTAGTGATCAGAGAAATTCAAATTTTAAAATGTGAGTTATCACTACACACCCACTGGAATGGCTAAAATAAAAAAGGCTAATAATAAAAAGGGTTGTTGAGGATATGGAGCAACTTGAACTTTCAGGCATTGCTGGTGGGAATACAAACAGCAGTATAAATCAGTCTGCTTGACTCACTATGTTTATGTGTTTTTAATCTAAAAAAAATCAAGTACATGATCACAGCCATATATAGAGGTAAAATTTTTTTAAAAACATGTTTAGAGTCAGTCATAGGAACATTTTTAGGATAAGACGTTCTCTGAGAACTGAAAGACTGATTGTAAAATGGGCTATTCCTCTAACTTTCTCAGTGGTAAATGTAAAACAATTCCAGTCCTCCAAAGCAAATTTCACTGAATCTGTGAAAATGTTTTTACATCTATACACAGAAGACTTTTTGCTAGGAACATGACTGTGAGGATGATGAAGAAATTAAGCAAGTTGTTTTCAGTTTAGTTTCCAATTCTCTTTGGGATGAAAATTTGTAATTGGATAAGTCAATAGTACTGTACAAAGTGATATCTGTTTCTCTTGTTTTCAGATGACTTTAACAGAAGATGAGAGAAGCTATTCCCATGCCTATACTCAATTTGTATTTCTAGGTTCTCACACTGCTATAAAGATGTACCTGAGATTGGGTAATTTATAAAGGAAAGATGTTTAATTGACTCACAGTTTCACATGGCTGGGGAGGCCTCGGAAAACTTACAATCATGGTGGAAAGACAGAGAGAAGCAAAGGCATGTCTTATAATGATGGCAGCTGAGAGAGAGAGAGAGAGAGAGAGAGAGAGAGAGAGAGAGAGAGAGAGGGAGAGAAAATGAGCAAAGGGGAAAGAGCCCCTTATGAAACAATCAGATCTTTTGAGAACTCACTCACTATCACAAGAACAGTAAGGGAGAAACTGCCCCTGTGATTTAATCATCCCATGTTTTGAGGGTAGGACCCTCAACACATGAGGATTATGGGAATTACAATTTGAGATGAGATTTAGACAGGGACACAAAGCCAAACCATATGATCATTTCAGCCTCATTTCTTTTCCTGCCTAAAGATCTACAGAAATATTGACTCCTTTCTGCCTTTACCTCCATTAAATTAATGTCCTGCTTTCTAATAGTAAAGAAGATGAGGAAAGATTGGCATTAGACACACAGAAGGCAATGGGGCACATGGCCCACGTCTGTAATTTCAGCACTTGTGGCTCATGCCTCTAATCCCAGTTATTTGGGAGGCCAAGATGGACAGATCACTCGAGCACAGGAACTTAAGACAAGCCTGGGTAATATGATGAAACACATACAAAAAATACAAAAACTTGTCAGATGTGGTGGTAGATGCCTGTAGTCCCAGCTACTCAAAGACAGAGGGTGGGAGGCTGGTTTGAGCCTGGGAAGCTGAGGCTGCAGTCAGCCATTGATAATGCCACTGTATCCAGCCTAGGAAAGAATTTGACCCGGTCAAAAAAAAATACATGAGGCAAGACAAAGATACAAAGATGGGAAATTGAGATGACAGCTCTCAACTTTCACTTGTAGTCATTTTCCATCCATTCTTGTTAGGTTGGAAAATAGAACAAGATACATTTGTTATTGTATCTTTGATTTCTTTTTGGAATATTTCCCATTGTTTTCTTCAGGGAAATAGCAATGACCTTTTTTTTTTTTTTTTTTTTTTTGAGATGGAGTGTTGCTCTGTTGTCAGGCTGTAATACAGTGGCATGATCTCAGCTCACTGCAATCTCTATCTCCTGGGTTCAAGCAATTCTCCTTCCTCAGCCTCCTGAGTAACTGGGATTACAGGTGTGTGCCACCAGGCTCAGCTAATTTTTAAATATTTTTAGTAAGGATGGGGTTTCACCATGTTGGCCAGGGTGGTCTTAATCTCCTGACCTTGTGATCTGCCCTCCTCGGCCTCCCAAAGTGCTGGGATTATAGGCATGAGCCACTGTGCTCGGCTTCAATGACATTTTTATATCTTTAATATCGTTTGGTAGAGTTACCACCCCAATCTCATTTTGAATTGTAGCTACCACAATCCTCAAGTGTTGTGAGAGGGACCTGGTGGAAGGTAATTAAATCATGGGGCAGATTTTTCTCATGATGTTTTGTGATAGTGACTAAGTCTCATGAGATCTGATAATTGTATAAAGGGGGCAGTTCCCGTGTACATGCTCACTTGTCTGGTGTCATGTAAGATGTGCCTTTGCTCCACCTTCACCTTCCACAATGATTGTGAGGTCTCCCCACCCATGTGGAACTGTGAGGCCATTAAATCTCTTTTTCTTTATAATTTCCCCAATCTCAGAGATTTCTTTATAGCAGTATGAAAATTGAGTAATATGTATAGATTGCAAAAATTTTCTCCCATTCTGTAGGTTGCCTGTTCACTCTGATAATAGTTTCTTTTGCCATGCAGAAGCTTGTTAGTTTAATTAGAACCCATTTGTAAATTTTGGTTTTTTTTTGCAATTGCTTTTGGTGTTTTAGTCACAAAATCTTTACCTATGTCTGTGTCCTGAATGGCATTGCCTAGGTTTTCTTCTAAGGTTTTTATGGTTTTGGATTTTATAATTAAGCCTTTAATTCATCCTGAGTTAGTTTTTGTTATAAGGGGTAAGGAAGGGGTCCAGTTTCAGTTTTCTGCTTATAGCTAGCCAGTTTTCCCAGCACCATTTATTAAATAGGAAATCCTATCCCCATTGTTTGTTTTTGTCAGGTTTGTCAAAACCAGATGGTTTTATTTATGTGGTGTTATTTCTGAGGCCTCGGATCTGTTTCCTTGGTCTATATATCTGTTTTGGTATCAGTACCATGCCGTTTTGGTTATTGTAGCCTTATAGTATCCTTTGAAGTCAGGTAACATGATACCTCCAGCTTTGTTCTTTTGGCTTAGGGTTGTCTTGGCTATCTGAGCTCTTTTTTGGTTCCACATGAAATTTAAAGTGGTTTTTTCTAATCCTGTGAAGAAAGCCAATGGCAGCTTGATGGGAGTAGTCTAATATCTAGAATCTATAGGGAACTTAAACACATTTACGAGAAAAAAACAACCCCATCAAAAAGTGGGCGAAGGATATAAATGGACATTTCTCAAAACAAGATAGTTATGTGGCCAACAAACATTAAAAAAAAAAAAGCTCAGCATCACTGGTCACTAGAGAAATGCAAATCAAAACCACAATGAGATACCATCTCATGCCAGTTAGAAATACAATCATTAAAAAGTCAGGAAACAGATGCTGGCAAGGATGTGGAGAAATAGAAATGCCTTTTACACTGTTGATAGGAGTGTAAATTAGTTCAACCACCGTGGAAGACAGTGTGGTGATTCCTTAAGGACCTAGCACCAGAAATACCATTTGACCTAGCAATTCCATTACTGGGTATATGCTCAAAGGATTATAAATCATTCTACTATAAAGACACATGCACACACATGTTTATTGTAACACTATTTATAATAGCAATGGCTTAGAACCAACCCAAATGTCTATCAATGATAGATTAGATAAAGAAAATGTTGCACATATTCACCATAGAATACTATGCAACCATAAAAAAGAATAAGCTCATGTCCTTTGTAGGCACATGGATGAAAACTAAAACAGGAACAGCAAACTAAAACAGTAACAGAAAACCAAACACTGCATCTCACTCACAAGTGGGAGTTTGAACAATGAGAACACATGGACACAGGGAAGGGAACATCACACAAGGGGGTCTGTTGGGGGGTAGGGGGAAAGGGAAGGGAGAGAATTAGAGCAAATACCTAATGCATGTGGGACTTAAAATTTGGATGACAGGTTGATAAATGTAGCAAACCACCATGGCATACATATACCTATGTAAAAAAAAGTACATTCTGCACTTGTGTCCCAGAACCTAAAGTCAGAAACAAAAAACAAGACAAAACAAAAACAAAGAAAATGGAGTAATAAAAGCTCTTAAGAGTATAAACAAATTGCTTTTAATTTGATTTGGTTACAAATAAAGAGCTTATGATAAATGAAAAAAATAAAGTTAAAAAATGTAAACAGGTAAAAATTTTACTTTTTCTTTATAATTAGGAAAGACAGGAGTTTTTTAAAGGGTAGGGAACTAATTTTTATGCTAACATCATGATAGAAATGCCACCGTGCATTTCTCAAGACTCTTAGAACTTTACAGCACTTTACAGAATGCACTTGAGTATTTACAATCAAAAACAGAGACAAAATTTACCAAGGATTCCAAGTTGGAATGCAGACTGTGACGGAAGACTAATGGCATTACTGATGTATTATATATATAATTGCACTGAAGGAGAGGAAAAAGTCTCTGGCCTAATTTTGGAAACCTATGGTTTGACTGAAAACTTTATGGCTAAATACAAAAGAAAATATATATGAAGGCTGTACTGTAGTTGATATAATTTCATTCTCAAGAGTTATAGATTAACCGTTCTGAAACTGCCATACATGTATACTGAAATTAATCAACTATGTAACAGGATAATAATGGTGGGAGCCAGGTTTCTCACTGTTGGAGTGAGAAGTTACAGATAAAGTAAGAAAGTAAGACTAGAATGAACCACAAGGTGCTGGAATAAAGTCAGAGAGATTAGTATAAACTCATTTTTAGCTTAATATAGATACAAATTGATAAAGAAGTAATTATAGATATGCATGCATACATTTCTTTGCATGTATTTATGTAGTTCTTAGCTCTGTCTTCTATGAGGGCCTGGAAACAGTGACATGACATTCGTACTGAGCTCACCTAATCCTAAGATCTTGGTTTCTAACACTATCCTCCAATAATAATAATAAAAAAAACAGTACTCCTTGGAGAAGTGGCTGATTCCAGGGCTGTGGTAGGAAATGTACAAGATAAGCCTGATGCATCTTGTTGTGTGAGAAAATAAGGAAGTGCTCTAAACAAAATGATCAAGATCTGCCAAAGGGTCACAAGAGACAACTGATGGAGCTTACAATGGCAAAAAGTAAAAAACAATTTGAGCAAAAATGAGTAAATAATATTTTATTGGATTATAACCCAAATTATAAAATAAATATGGCTGTGTCCATATTTATATAAATAAATGACTGAAGAATAAATAAATGAAGCAAAGAGACAAATCTCCTGAAAGGAACCTCAAATAATTTGTGTATATACACTGCCCCCGAAGAAGGAGGCGCTTAACTCTCCATCCCTTGAGTGGAGGCTGTGCTTAGTGACTTACTTTCAAAGTGTACAGTATGAAAACAGGAAGTGGTAACTTTATAGTATAGAAGACTTACAAATACTACCTTAGCATAATAATCAAGGCTCATGTTGCCAGTGATAACTCACGTTGATGGTATGTACATTGATAAGATGTGATGAGAATGGCATATCACTTTTGTGGTCTTCCTTTCAAAAACCCAAAACTATAGTCAATAAAAACATGAGACAAACCCCAAATTAAGGAGCATTCTACAAAGTATGTGACCAATACCCTTCCAAACAGTCAACATCATCAAAATCAAGGAAACTGTGTGAGAAACTGTCACAGACCAAAGGAGGATAAGGAGACATGAGGACCAAATGCCATATGGTATACCAGATGAGATTCTGGAACAGGAATAAAGGGCATTAGAGAAAAATTAATGAAGTTTAAGTAAAATATGGAGTTTAGTTAATAATGATGTGTTAATGTTCATTATTATTGCCAAATAGACTGTAATAATGTAAGATGATAATGCCAGAGGAAACTGAGTGAGCATATACAGGAATTTTTTGTCCTATCTTTACATCTTGTATATAAATATAAAACTATTCTAAAATAAAAAGGGTTATGTGAAACTTAAGTTGGTAAGCTTTACTTTCTATAATTATCCTTAAAAATTAGGAAAAATATGAAGTGGTATCAATGAGTAGAGAAAATAAAAGCAATAATCTTGTTCCAGAGAGAAATATGGAAATCAATGAGCAGAAACAAATTTTGCAGTGTCTTATTTTTAATTTTGATGTATTCACACATCAGATAACAGTTTGATGCTAGGTAGTTTAAATGATGTTGCCTATAATTTATCTCTAATGTAAATTATTTTAGAGAAAAGGGATACAATTTTAAAGAACACATTCTTTTTCATCCCATACCATTTCAGGTCCTTGGAACCTAAGCAACCTAACTTGGTTCATTGGTTTTGCTACTTTAATTCAATCTAAAGACAGCATTTTAATCCAAGATATTTCTGTCTCCTTCAAAAAATAAAGGAAATTTTTAGATTCTCAACCTTTAGGTAAGGTTATAACTCTTAATTTTCATGAAATGAGGTAAACTTTCTCAGGGACATGAAAATATAATGAGTTTTTCTTTTTTAAAGATATGTTACTTTTTTAGAGGGGATAATTGTATCCCCATTGATAGTAGAAGATAACTTTTATGAGTTTCAGACTCCATGGGAATTTTCCAAGAAATATTGAGTGCTGTGGGAGGGAAGAGAGAATGAAAGAATATGCCACTGCCCTAGGAAATCCCTATTGTTTTTGCTTCCCTGAAGTAACATATCAGTCTTGCACCACAAAACAAATAATAATTGTTTACTACATACACCCTGGAAGTGAATTTTTAATATATCTTCTGGGACTTCTAAGACCTCAATTAAAATTGAAGTCAACTTTCAGCAAAATATAACTCTTTTGGGAAGCAGTGATTCATGACACTTATTCCTTGGGAATCATGGGAACAGATGTTCCAAATACCACACACAGCAGTGATGTCAACTTCAAAAGAAACTGGAGAACCGAGGCAGCTTTTCAGATAGTGTTGATCACAAGGCAATTTGGGCCTCAATTATCTTGATGTCACATTGGGACTCCAACCTTTCAAATGCTCCCCTTAGCAAGTAAAATACTCACTTTTAGGAATTTTTATAAAGAAAAGTCAGAGACGTAAGCAAAAGCATGGTCATAGACACAGTTCAGATATTTTAATCTGCTTGAAAAAGCTTTAAGAGTTAATTACAAACTTTGCTAATAGAGCTTCTCATTTCAGCTGTGCAGATGGTTTAGAACTTTATTAGGAGGAGAGAAAAAGAAAAGAAAGCAACAAATAGTGGAGAATTTGTACAATCTCGGGTTTGAAGATTCTATATAAGCAAAGTACAATAGGGTCTCAATTCCTGGAATATCCCTGGGGTACCTTACTTGTCCCCATGTCATTAACTGTCTCCCTTGATCTACTTAACTCTCAAACATTTCCTGGATTGAATTAAGTGGCCATTCCATTTAAAGGTCATTAGGTCCAGCACCTATTCATAGTGTTCTCTTAAGGTGATGGCCTGAAGTGCAGAAAAATGAAGCAAATCGAGAGAATTATTGCATGTGACCACACATAATAGAATATCGTTAATCAAAAGCTCAAATTGCTTACTGAGCATTTTTATATAAACTTTTAAAAATCGAAGTTTAGAGTTTTTAATGAAAAGTATTCTAACAGGGTAATGAATTGGAAAATGAGGCAGAAAATAAGACAGGCAAGAAATCTAAATATCACCTAGATAATCAATAAGGGCAAGTTATATTATGTACCTTAATGTGAAAAAAAAATTGAGCTTCCTAATACGGATCCCCAGGACTGGATAGCTTTCATTAGTCACAGAATTGCTGGATCAGGACAGCATTCTCCAGTTTACATGCCTCACCCTGGAGGTGTTTCAGAGAATTCCAGCTGCCTGTGGGAAAACCCGTGAGGTTGGGGCTGAACAGAGAGAGAGAAATAGAGATAATAGACATAGAAGTCTCTCCTCTCTCGCTCTCTATCTCTCTCTCTATCTCTCTCCAACACTGTGAATAGGTGCTGGACCTAATGACCTTTAAATGGAATGGCCACTCAATTCAATCCAGGAAATATTTGAGAGTCTCTCTGGGTGTCTCTCTCTCTCTCTCTCTCTCTCTCTCTCTCTCATGTGTGTGTTTGTGTGTGTGTGTGTGTGTGTGAGAGAGAGAGAGAGAGAGAGAGAGACACAGAGAGAGAGAGACAACGTGATGCACAGAAAGCAATGTTTTCACAATCATGCAAACTATTTTTATTCAAGTTAATCCCCTGCACTGAGAAGATTTGAGCCAAAAAAGAGTACTAGCATGAGAATCAGAAGAAATCATCAGCCATCCATAGGCCATTCAGCTCAAAAGAAAGCAGGTACTGAGTTTAGTGTGCCTAGTTTATGCTTTTCAACTGTACCAGTCAGTACAACTTAAATAGATAGAAAGGGGCCAGACTTGCAGCAATGAAGCTCTGTGAACGGAAGCGTCTGGACTGGAGAAGAGTTCCTTCAAAGAAAAATTGCAATTATTTGGAAGAGAGGCAATATGAAAGGTTTCTAGTGGCTTAATTCTCATGATATCGTGATAAAGCAACATTTTAGATATAAAATCAATTTTCCAGAAAAAGTCCATTAATTTCCTAGCATTGTTGTGAACATGGAGTCTCTATGAAGCTGCTTTCTGAATTGCAGATTAAGTTTCTCTTTTGAATATCTAATAATTCCCCCAAACTTTTCTACATTGAAAATTTAGTCTTTTCCTCGGCCCGCTTCTCCATTTTGATGCAACTATCATAGTGACACTATCAACGAAGGGCAACATTGTTTGAACTGGTTACCTGTGGTTAGAGTCGTCTTACGCATGAGCTGTTTTGAGTATGCATTTGATTAGTAGCACTGTATCTGAAGAAATTTTATTTTTCAGATTAGTTGTTCACATCACTTGTGATCTCAAGCGATCTCTGTGGAATCAATTGCATTATCTGCCACAAATCATCATGTCAGCAGGATTTTCATTCTTAGTCAAAATTACAGACTTCTTATCTATTTGTGGGGAAAGTGAAAAGAGGGGTGTGCTGATGAGTTTCAAACCTGAACACATTGATTCATTCCCAGGGAAGAAAAAGGTAAGAAGATGATATGTTTCCCATCAGTGGACTGAAGCCTGGACCATCGGCAGTACCTTCTGTTTTACATTTAGATTAAATGCTCTTTTCCCAGCAGCTACCTGGTGATTACCACAGAGGGATTTCGATCAGCATGGCGAGAGGAGTGATTGCATTTCCTCCGCATGCACTCAGTGTTCCCTTTGGCTTTTGAGATAAGCAGAGGACGGAAAGGCAAGTGTAGTGATGGCTTCCCTGACTCAGTCCTTTGGGTACCTCTTTACTTTGGATAGAACTGGGGCTTTAGGAATGAGATGCTTCTCACTGATTTCATGAAATGCCATCTTCTCAAGGACAAGATCACATCCAAGGGCATTTACATTTACCAAAGCAACTCTCCAGGCAAAAATAAAGCTCAGGACTTGAGTTGATAATTTTTTACTTTAGGTTAAAATTGAAATTCCTTTGCAGTCCTTTTTTTAAATACTTCACCTCAAAACAGAAAACTTCTAAAATTTTACATTTTTGCAGAGTATAGCATGCGTTGTCGTCTTAAACTCTTTTATTTATTGTTCGGTATTCATTTTATTTATTTATCTATTAATTGAACTGATAAAAGAGATAATTGAAATTTCCCACTAGGGTCCTAGAGTGTTTATATGGTCACCTAGCAACTCAGATGTAACACATTCTGAATTATATATTGTAGCTTTGCTTATGTGCTAGATTATGTTATGTAGTTTGCTCCAGAAAACATGAGAAGGAAAAAATAAACCAATTCCAAGAGCAGAGAAGCATTCCATTGTTTCTTCCCCACAACTTAGGAACATCTGGTCTCATTAATCTCTAGTGGCTTGCTATATGTGATAGACATATCCTGAGTTTCCATTCATCTCAAGCATGGTCCATTGGAAACTGCTGTTGCATAGCAATGTCGACAGATACTTTTAGAACACATGTTTTTCAAAATGTTCAAAAGGCACAGCATTGTCTAGCAGGGTGAGAATGGAACACAACATATTTTTTACCTTATGGCCCTTGGTGTGGAGATGGTCCAGGTCAGAAAAAACTGAAGGATCAGTTCAACAAATTGGGTGGTCTTGGCTTAATTTCTTACAGATTACCAGTGTGGAGCAAATGTTGACAACCACAGAGTGAATCATGTTTGAGCTTCCATAATGCAGTTTCTGAGAGTCTGTGGTTTAGGACCATATAGCACAGACATATTAGGAAATTCTGTGTAAGAAACTTTGGCAATTATATAACTTTAAAATTTCAAAAGGGACTCACTTTATATAAAAGATAAAGCTGGAATTCTGTGTAGGCTGACTTTAATATACTTATTGACTTTGCTTATTAATTATAAGAAAAGTGGAAAGTTATAGTGAAAAGATAATTTTAGAATCAGACAGATGAGGTTTGAATGAAACTTAGGGCAAGCAATTTAACAAACTGTAACTTTGGGAAAAGTGATTGAACCTCACTAAACCTCTATGTCCTAATATCCAAAATTGTCCACCTTTGGTGACTGTGAAGATACAGTTAGAGAACAGGTGATACACCTGAAACAGCAGGTTTAGATCTTCACTTCTTTCATTAACAAAAGTAGGTAAGTGAACTTTTACTACGTATACTGAGTCAATTATATTAAAAAGATCAAATTGCTCATTCTTTTGAGGTTTTCAGGAAAGTAGAAAAGAGGAATTTTAACAACATCAAAAATTACACCATAGTTAAAATCTGGTGGTGTTGGGAGGTGTGCTGTAGGCAGCGACAAAGTTAGGCCGTTTAGTTTAGGTCTTGAGATAGGAGGAGTGTAGTTCAGCAGGCCATTCTGGCACAGTGCTGTTTGCCCTGGGCACATTTTCACCTCACTGATCTGTACTATTCAACAAACTGTTTCTCTGTTTGTGAGAGAATGTTATATGATTTATCAGCCCTCCCTCATGTTAAAGAGCTACTTTGCGCTAATTATGGCAGCATATTCTTGAGAATGTGAGACTTTCAGAAAGAAGGACCTTCTAAAAAGTTCCTAGAGTGATCATGAGGTATATCTGATTAACTGTGGAGGCAAATTTCTCTTCTTTCCATCTGTTTTTAAAATTTCAGGGCACAACTCAATTTTCAATTTTTTCATGAAGTCTCATTCAACTTCTCCCCTTTTTGACACTTCTTTCCTGCACTTGTATAGGATTTGGCATCAATAGTCACAATTTGACTCTCAATTATGTACTACCTTGGATTACAGATTTGATCTTCTTTTCTCCCATCTGGATTTTTAATGCTTTGTCATTCTGCTAAATACTATTTATCAAAACGTTTAATGTAACACTGATAGATAGACTGTAATCAGCAAGTACTTTCTGATTGATTGGCTGATATTTTTATGCTTTAATTTATCCTGTTATTCTAAAACAGTAAGTGGTATACTTCTGATAATGATGAAAAGTTCTTCTCTCTTGCCTGGGCACATGGGAGCACATATTTCCCAGTTTAAAGACATGTGACTAATTCTGACCAATAAGCTGTGAGTAGAGGTGATGTATCACTTTTAGACTGAGGCAATGAAAAGCCCCTGCATAACTATGGAGGCCATGTGTGAACATGGTGAAGACATATGTATCAGAGGCTGTGATGTGCCACCTAGGCCGCCACTTTGGAAAGTTTATTCACTTCTCAGCTAAGTTGCTAACTGGCTGCACGCTCTAGACAGCTGAATACCACTTTGGGAATTGGAGTAGCTAAAGGGAGTTTCCTGGCCCAAGGTTACACTGTGTGTATAAGGCATGCTGTATTCAAGGTACAATCCTCTTGCCTGAACAGGGATAACTGAAGAAAGAATGTCAAGACTCCTTGGGGCAACTACATTTAAATTCTATATTTCCCCCTCCCTAATTCTGCTTCTCTCCTTCCCTTATAGATGTTGTTCCCAAGGGCACCTCTCACCAACCCTTTTGCATGTGTATATCTGCCTCAGCCTGTTTTCCGGGGAACCAGAACAAAGATTAAAAATTTACAGAAGAAATGTAAAAGGAGAGTAGTTTGAGTCCTGGGGGAATCATATGCAGCCATCTGCCTAAAAAATATAGAGACTAGGATTCAGGAAACTTAGTTTTTGCTTGTAGACATTTCTCAAATAATTTACCATGACTCAGTTTCTTCATCTGCCAAGTAAAGACAGTAACATATGTGCTAAAGGGAGCAAAAGCTGTTTTGTGCATCTAATGTGAAAGTGCATTGAATATTGTAATACTTCCTAAATAAACAATGATTTTACTGGGATAGAAAAATAATGATGCTTTAATATCATCATCATCATCACCACCGCCGCCACCGCCATAATCTTCATGAATATAGATTAATGCAGCATAATGAAAGCACCCTTCTAACATTTTTTCTGGATTGCTTCTCACTTTTATTTATAGATAGACTTTTACTTATAGATACCCTTTATAATGTAATTGTTGACTTATTTTTCTCAGGCTTCCCAGCAGATTGGCAGGAGACAGTTTAGTAATTTTCAGCACTCAACACAGTATCTAGCATAATGTCACATATTTAATAAGAGCCCAGTGCATATCTATTAAATATTTTCTTTGGGAACTTCAAACCAGGGAACATGTAGAAACTGTTATTTCAAAAAACGTTTTGATTCATGATTTATGTTTAAAAAAAGACACATTATCTGAATGAGCAGGTGAAATCCATCAAATAATTGGGTGACCACGTGACCAACTTGCGCAAGATGGGAGCACCCCAGTCTGGCTTGGCAGAATATCTCTTTGACAAGCACACCCTGGGAGACAGTGATAATGAAAGCTAAGCCTTAGGCTAATTTCCCCATAGCCATAGGATGACTTCCCTGGTCACCAAGGCAGTGCATGCATATTGGGGTTTCCTTTACCTTTTCTATAAGTTGTACCAAAACACCCACTTAAGTTCTTTGTACCATTCCTTCAAATAAAGAAATTTGGTACCAAAAAAAAAAAAAAAAAAGAGACAGATGGACATTAAGGAGAATCAGTGGGTCAACATCAGTCCCATTCCCCATTTTCACTTTAATTTGGAGAGGAGAGATTCAATACCACCAAGGAGAATATCAGTATAGTGTTTTAGTGAAACATGCTTAGAAATGGTAGAAAAGGTGAATCAATTTTAACCTCCAAAGACATAAATGTAATTGTGGCTTCAGGAGTGAACATTCAAAAATAGTAATAAAAAGTAACAACAGAGTAATGTAGAAAAACAAACAAAACTTCAGGCCTCAGGCAGATTGAAGAGCAAGCTGTGAATGATGTTGAAATCAGAAATTAATCTCATTTAGAGCAGTGCTGCTATTTCATTAATCATACCACATGAAGGCACTTTTTTTTTTTTTTTCAGAGAGAGGGTTCTGGCTACAGAATCTTTTGAAATAGTTAACACCAGCTATTTTGTATGCAAAATAGAATCACACTGCTGTACTTGATATTTTGTTTTTATCACAGCCAGGCTACATCTACTTGAGGAGGTTGAAAGAGGTCACTATGATCTCAAGTGTGTCATTAAGAACCAGCAGTGTTAAACAGGCAAAAGCAGTGTAAAGGCGACGGTATCTCTCCCGCTATGGTAGAGTTCTGCATCTCGACTCTGCCAACACTGTGTTCCAGGGAAGTCTGAACCAAATTTTTTTTTGTAATTTTTTTTTTTTTCACAATCAAAAGAGGCTGTGTTGAGGGGAGAAAGGAGAATTGTGCTACTGTCTTTCAGTCAATGAAAGACTCATAAACTTGTTGGCAAGAAAGAGGAGTAAGTGCTCATCATTCTATAGCACATTTCAACGCAATTACTTCGTAATGACTTCTACTATTACAGGGATTATCTCAACCAGGTTCATTATGATAAATCCTCACATGGAGACAGGAAATAGAATGATATTATAAGATGTTAGTGAGTTTACTCAAGCAGTTAGCATAAAAGGAACATAAAATTTGCCCCCCTAAAATACCTTTAAACCCAACCCTACTGAATACTTGCAACCACTCAGTTATAATCTAATCCAATTTGCAAGTCATTTAATTTTATTTTACACATACAATTTAAACGATTGGCCTAAATCATACAATTGAAAAAGTGACTATTTTAGTTATAAGTTTTCCTTAAAGTTAACACTCAGTTTAGAACAAGCATAGTGAGATTTTTTTTTTTTTTTTGCATAATATGGGCTGAAACATGTACAAAAGCTCAGTAAAGCGTATTTTGTAAATAACTTCTAGGCAGAGTTTTGGACTGCTGGGAGGAGGACAGTAGAAAAAGTCCAATCTGTGGGGGAAACAATTAGAAATAAAAGAGATAATTTTAGCAAGATTTTTTAGCTTGGCAAGGTGGCAGTGTTGAAAATTGCATTTAGAGGCAAAGATTACCAATCACGCTTTTCACAAATCTCTCTGCAGCCATTATCCTCTCTATATCTGTCCATCGAATACGTACTGTCCATAGCATTCCGTGGTCCTGCTTTGTGCTTCTTCATAAATTAAAACATGTAACATGCTAGCATGTATTTCGGGTGACTCTGTTTGGTGAGATCCTTGGGCCTGAGTAAATGATTGACAATTCAATGTCAATCAAAACAAGTTTTGGGTTCCCATGTATTCTCAGATAATCTTGCTGTCATTCTTGAACTCTCTGGCACTTATCTTTCATATTGGATGTGTCATCGGTGCCTACAAAATATGTCTGGTTCTCACATTGCTATAAAGAAATGCCTGAGAGTGGGTAATTTATAAAGAAAAGAGGTTTAATTGGCTCACAGTTTCTCAGGCTATACAGATAGCATGGCTGGGGAGGCCTCAGGAAACTTTCAATCATGGAGGAAGGTGAAGAGGGACTGGTATTTCACATGGCTGGGAGCAGGAGCAAGACAGAGAGAGTGGGGAGGGACTACATACTTTTAAACAATCAGATCTGGTGAGAACTCACTCGATATCATGAGAACAGCCCCAGTGGGGATGGTGCTAAACATTAGAAACTGCCCCCATGATCCAATCACCTCTCATCAGGCTCCATTTCCAACACTGAGGATTACAATTGAACATGAGATTTGGTGGGGGACGCAGATGCAAACCATATCACACTTCTTGCCACCTCCACTGCCATCCCCTGGCCCAAATGCCATCATTCTGCTCATGAGCCATAACTCTATCTCCTGACTGGTATTCCTTCTTCCATCTAGACCCCTTTCAGTCTGTTCTCAATGGAACAGCCAGAGCGATCTCATGAAAACAGAAACTAGATCATGTCATTCCTCTATTCAAAAGTCCCCAGTCACACACTGTGGAAAGGCAAATATTTGTGCCATGACTTTGAAGTCTACTTTATGGGCCATGTGTTCCACCATACTCCTTCACTCCCTGAGCCCCAGCCACCCTGGCCTCCTCACTCGTTCTCAAATACCTGGGCAGCACTGCCTTAGGGGCTTCACACTTCATCTTCATTATGCCTCAAATGCTCTTTCCCAGGTATCCACAAAGTTAACTCCTTTCTTTAATTAATTTTGTATTCCAAACTCAGGTTTTACATGAATCCTTCCCTGGATAGCCTAACCAAAATCTTAGCACATCCCTGCCGAACCCCACTGCCATCATCTTCCCCTGCTTTACATTTTTCTCCCTAGCACTTATTAGTATATAACACATAGTAAATTTAAACATAATCTTATTTTTGCCTGTTTTGTTCATAGATGAATCTCCTGTGTTAGCAGAGTGTCCAGAACATGACAGATACTTCATACATATTTCTGAAGTGAATGAATGTATTCTGAGTTTAACACATGGCCTTATATACTAAATCATGCTCCAATTTTACTTGATGTCTTATTCTCAATTTTAGTAAGTTTAGCAAGTTATGGAAAAAGGAAATTTGGGGGAGAAGAAGTTGCATCTGTCCACAAGCAAAGAAAATGGAGATTAATGACATTCTCATAGTTAAAATCATTACGGAGGAGAAGTTCGGCTGTCATTAAACTAAGTGGGGGCTGAACTGAAGAGTTTAAAAACATTTGAGTCAAACAGAAATACATTGTTGCTGTTTATTCTTTTTCACAGAATTGAATATTGAGTAAGTCAGTCAAAAAATTAAGAGAGTAAAGGAATTTAAAATGTTTATTGAAGAAATGACACAAATTATCATTCACTTCTGAATACAAGGTTTACCTGTGAATCATTCTTCCTTGAAATAGCTGAAAACTAAGAAATAAGTAATTTCAGCATTCTGTTTCTGGCACTTTTAATTCCAATTAGAGTGAGCTAAAGCTATGACAGTAAAAAAAGGGTGAATCTGGTGACAATTGCTGGTTAGAATTAGAGCATCTCATATTTGTAAATTACCACAAGTTTGACTTTGGGATACGACACCTTTATGATACTACAATCTCTTCTCTGGCATCAATTTTTTTATGGTCATTCAACATGTAGTTAAACATACTCAATGAGAAATTTACAACATTTTTAGGTAGCTTATCTTTGGGCAATTTTGTTAGAAAGCTCACTTATATTGACTCAGTCTGTCTCTTTGAAGTTTACTCAGAAGATATTCATTAAGTAATATTGACTGGATAAATGCATGATAGGAATGAGTAAAATTATTTACAAAAAAAGATGATATATGAAACAGGTAGCCTGACAAAAAGACTTGGCAGTTCACAGACTGGCAGTGATTAAGGGTGCCAGAAATCTTCAGAAAATTGATATAAGAATCTGAAAAAAAGAATACTCTGGGATTATTTTCTGTAGAGGCAAACGGTCCTTCACCCTTCTACTTTGAGGAGAATAAGATACAGTTTAGTATAATAACTGAACAACTGTGTGTTACTGAGAAAAGTTTCTATCATTTAAAGTGTATTTTTAAGTTACCTCAAAATATATTTACATGATAATATTTGTTCTCACATAGTAGTAAATGAATAAAACCTTATTCTAATTGTGCGAACAAGTCAGACTTCTAAAAATTGTATTCACATTATATTCAAATCAAATCTTTCTGAGATTGGGACAGAAATAAGAATATGATAATAATGCTTTAAGTGTAATGGAGAGGGACTTATTAGAAGCATGCATTGAATTTGAAGCATAAAGATATTTCACTGAGCAAAAGAAAAATAATTTTATTTTGAAATCCCTTGTATGAATTTGTCAAGTCCAATGCCTATGGTCAACGAGGTGAAATCAGACTAAACTTGAAATTCTGTCTGTTCATTTCTGAGGCACCTTTTGACATGTCAAGTTTGCTTTCCAATTATTCTAGCTTTGATAAATATGGATATTTATATATTTATCTCTATGTAGTTATATGTATGTGTATGTCTAATGAGGGAAACACAAACACATCTCACATATTGCTAGAAGGCTTAAATTGCATTTGCCATTTTAAATCACTATTTGCCTCTAAAATGAGAACACTTCATAGTGGGTTGCAAGTGATTTGCAATCTGATTTCTTGTCCCAGGTCTGGCATAGTACAATGGGAGGCAAGCATTTACATTCTTCATATGCTTGAGAATCCTTCTGATTAAATAATTACTAATGTCCTATCTAACCTCAATAGCTTATAATATCACAATCTTATGAGTATTTTGGACTGGTAAAATCTCACGTCTCTAATATGTGATTGTCAAACAAAGGATAATGGGAGTGAAATACCATAATGATATGTGCTGGGCAGATTCCACTTGCTCCTCACACTCCATCCTTTGTACTGCTAGGCTGCAGGAACCCATCTTTGTGGATTACATCAGTAGAGTTCCTTCAACTTAGAGGATGGGAAGAAAAAAAAGGAAGGATGAAGAGTGAGGTTGGAGTGTATATTCCTTTGCTTCTTTTCTGCGAGTCATTACTGCAGGCAGACTGTGTGACTCAAGGCTGTAGCTTCTGTCAGATTACAGTGACTCCTCCCCCTCCTTGCTTCCTGAGGCCTACCCAGTGCCATGTTCTTAGCCCTTTTGTACTACATTCCTCTTTGCGAATTCCTTATTCTATGACCACATCTTTGCAAATATTTTCTCCATGAAAATCATTACCAATTCTACCAAGCTGAATGTGGCATCACTTTCTTGCTGAGATCCTGACTGGCTAGGAATACAAACCCCTGCGTGGCTGCAGGTGAGAGGTTGGCTATTGTGTTGCACGGAATGAATGCTGGAGCTACTCCGTCTGTCTCAGTCATCAACCAGACCCTTCCTCTCTCTCACCAGAGACACAGGAAACCACAGCAGTCTCACTGCTGTGGGACAGGCCAATGGGAAACAGTGACACACAAGCACTGCAAGCAGAAGGAGAGTGTCTCTCACAGGCTCTTGCAGAGTGGAAGGAAAGCCAGTCTCCAGGAGAAAACATTATTTTGTGCCAAGAACACATAAGAGTTAATCATCTCAGAAAGATTGCTTATTTGCAGCATGAACTCTGTGTAGTCAGAGAGGAAGAGGTTGGGGATTTTTCACAAAAATTACAAATCCATTGATAAAAAGAAGAAACAATCCATACTCGGCCAGCCTGTTTTCTAATTGGCAAGATCCAGTTTCTTAGCAGAACTGAACAGCTTAGAGGGGAGAGAAACTTGGAGCAGGAGAAGGGAAAAGACCAGACTTGTTAGCACCTGACTAAGAGCTCTCATCAGTTACAGTGGAAAAAGCAAAATACAAAAAAAAAAAAAAAAAACAAAAAAACCCTAGAACTGAATACCAGAGTCCCACTGTATGTCATTTTGGTTTGATATATGGGCATTTGCTTTAGTTAAATAGATATGGAGGTGGATGATAGATGAATAGTTAGATCAATAGAGAATCCCATAACATATGTTTAGACATTTTCATACAGTCCTAAATTAGAGAAGTGTAAATTGGGTAAAACTCACTGACCTTTCCAGTTAGGATACTTATATTTGCAGTAGGTATTTAAAACATGTTTCCATTTATGGAAAATATATATTAAGTGCTGAGTATATGCTGAGCATTGTGTGAATAACCAAAACAAGCAGCTTTACTTCTCTTTATGTATGAATAAGTGAGAAGGACATGCAAAGAATGAAGCACAGTGAAGCCTTCCAGTTACAACTGCCGTTCCTTCAGTCCCACACGCTCTCCCATCCGGTCGCCGTGACACTCACCCTTTTATTGCTCTCCTGTCTTTTCTCAAACAGCACCTGTTCACTGAGCCCTTGATGATTCTTTATAACATTTTTAATCCTCCCACTTTCTATTTATTTATTTTTCATATAATTTATTGATTTTTAAAACAATAATTGTCATTCTCTGCCTTCATTACACAATACAAACTCCATGGAGAGTTTTTATTGTTTTGTTTTTTTTTTGTTTTTTTTTTTTTTGGTCTGTTTTGTATAGTACCTAACTCCAGAACTTAGAAGAGTACCTGACACATAGCAGGAATTATTTTATTTATTTATATGTTTATTTATTTATTTATTGTGAAAAGAAGGAAAAAGGATGGGGAAAGGGCTCAGGGGAAACACTCAGGAGAACAGTCACTTTTATATTTGAGGTGAGGTCAGGGAAGACTCTGTGAAGATCCTTTGATCTGAGCCTTGAAAGGTGAGCAGTTGGTTTTTTAGATGGTAGTATAGGGTATTGAATAAATAAAGGCAGTAATCCAAATGACATATCAATCACCTTTATTTGAGTACAGATCAAATTTATAAATGTTTAATTGGAACCCTCACTTAATAAAAATTTTTCTATCACTATATATGTTCAATCAGATTCTGGAGGAAAATGCCTGAGAAAGGTTTAGAGTTGTAGTTCTCAGCTCAGGTGATTTTGTGCCCCCAGGGAGATTCTGAAGAGTCTAAGACATTTTTGGTTGTCACACTGAGAGAGAGTGCTATTGGCATCAAGTAGGTAGAGGCCAGGGATATTACTAAACATCCCGCATTGCACAAGACAGTGCCCCAAACATAGACTCATCTAGCTCAAAATGCTAATAGTGACACAGATGAGAAGCTCCGAATTAAAGAGAATTAGTGAGATTGAGACTAATCTCTAAAGTCTGTGCCAACACTGAGTCTGAGATTGTTTTTTAGTAGGATTTGTTTTAAACTAATTTCATTGAAGGTATACAGAATAATTAAGGGCACATTTTTTTATGATTGAAACAAATCTGAATGTCCTTCAAAGTATGCGTTAGCTTTTTTGAATATGATTGTCACAGAGTCCAGCAATCCTCCTTGTCTTCAGGGAATATGTTCTAAGACCTCCAGTGGATATCTTAAACCACAGATCACCGCGAATCCTATATTATGTTTGGTTTTGATCTGATAACTGAGATGGGTACTAAGTGACTAATGGGCAAGTAGTATATACAATGTAGTTATGCTGAATAAAGGAATGATTGACGTCATGTTGGGGTAGAGTGGGGCAGTGAGTGATTTCTTCAGGCTACTCAGGGTAACTAAAATTGTGGAAGGCAAAACAATGAATAAGGTGGAACAACTGTGCACTGGACTAATGTAGTACCTCAGGGTTAATGTTTTTCTGTAGGTCTGTTTTGGGCTTCTGCAAGAGAATACCTGAAGCTGAGTAATTTATAGTAAAAAGAAATGTATTGGCTTACAATTTTGGAGGATGGAAAGTCAAAGATCAAGGTGTTGTCATCTTGGTAGGGGCACTCTTGCTATGTCATCACAGGGCAAAAGTTGGAAGGTCAAAGAAAGCAAAAGAACAAACCCATTTCCAAGAGTCCTTTTTATTATGGCATTAATCTATACATGAGAGCTATGACCTAAACACTACCTATGAGGCCTAGCTCCCAACACTGACACTCTGAGGATTAAGTTTTCAACACATGAATTCTGGGGGACAAATCAAAATGATAGCACTGTTTCTGCACTGATCCTGGAATATTTAGGAAAAAATAGCTATCCTAAAATTACAATTTAATGGCAGTTACCCAAGTTAGTGGACAGAAACTTAGTTGCCATTGCTACTGTAATTAGTATAATATCTAGTCATAATGATTTCTAGGAGTGTGGACAGCATCGCTATTTTCGTTCCATGTCCCAAGTGCTAAGACAGCACAATTCTAATATTACAAAGGCATTTCATATTTATATTTAAATATATTTTATTATGGTAAGAACATTTAACATAAGACCTACTCTTGTAAGAACTTTTAAAGTGTATAGCATTTTGTATTGTTGACTATAGGCACTATGATGCACAGAAAATCCCTAGAACTAATTCATCTTACGTAACTGAAACATTATATCAGTTGAACAACTCCCCATTTCCCCTTTCTTTCAGCCGCGATAACCACTGTTCTACTTGCTGCTTCTACATATTTGACTATTCTGTCTATATACCTAATGTAAATGGAATAATGCAGTATTTGTCTATCTGTAACTGGCTTATTTCAGTTAGTGCAATATCCCCAAGAGTTGCTTATTTTGTCATATATTGCAGAATTTCCTTCTTTTTAAAGGCTAAATAATAGTCCATTTTGTGTGTGTATGTCCTTTATCCATTGTGTACATATACCACATTTTCTTTGTCCATTCATTCATTGATGACTACTTAGATAGATTCTACACACACATGAATGCACACATACACACAAATGTGGTATACATACCACACTTTCTTTCTTTAAATTTTAAAATGATTTTAAGAATTTTTTAAAAAATTGACAGATAACATTGTATGTAGTTATTTTGTACAACGTGTATATATATATCATGGAGTGGTTATATCTACTGATGTAATAAACACATAACCTTATATAGGTATCATTTTTGTGGTAAGAACACTTAACTACCACTCTTTGTATTTTTCAAAAAGACAATGTATTGTTATCAACTATAGTCACCTTGCTTTATAATGGATCTCTTGAGTTTATTTCTTCTAACTATAATTACAAATCCTTTGACCAACATCCCTTCCATAAACACCCTAGGTTCTGGTAACCATCGTTGTACTCTCTACAACAATGAGATTGACTTTTTAAGATTCCAAATATGAGTGATTCCAAATATGCCTGGCTTATTTTACATAACGTAATGTCTCCCAGGTTACTACAAATGATAGGATTTTCTTTTTATGGTTGAATAGTATTCCATTGTGTGTATATTTATATATCACATTTTCTTTGTCTATTCATTCATTGATGGCCATTTAGATTTATTCCGTATTTGGCTATTGTGAATACTGCTGCAATAAAGTTGGGAGTTCAGATATCACTTTAATATATTAATTTCATGTCCTTTTGATATATATCCAGTAGTGGGATTGCTGTATCATATTTTTCATTTTATGAGGAACCTCCATACCTTTTTCGTAATGGCTGCAGTAATATACATTCCAGCCAACAGTGTGTAAGGGTTTCCTTTTCTCCAAGTCCTCACCAATACCTGTTATGTTTTGTGTTTTTGATAGTAGCCATTCTAATTTGAATGAGGTGATATCTTATGGTTGTTTTGATTTGCATTTCCCTGGTGATTACTGATGTTGAGAATTTGGTCATATACCTATTGGTCATTGTAGGCCTTTTTTGACAGATGTCTATTCAGGTGTTTCACCAATTTAAGAAAATATTTCAATAGTGTTGGGGGTACAAGTGGTTTTTGGTTACACGGATGAATTGTATACTGGTAAAGTCTGGGCTTTTAGTGTACTCATCACTTGAATAGTGTTCATTGTACCTGATAGGTAATTTTTCATCCCTCACTCCACTCTTACCTTTCCCTATTCTGAATCTTCAATGTCCACTATGCTACTCCACATGGCTTTATCCATAGCTTAGCTCCCAGTTATAAGTGAGAACCTGAGATATTTGGCTTTCATTTCTGAGTTACTTCACTTATGATAATGGCCTATAGTTCCAACCAAAGTTATTACAAAATATATTAATATTTTCTTTTGTTCTTTTTTGTGGCTGAATATTATTTCGTTGTGTGTGTGTGTGTGTGTGTGTGTGTTTATATATATGCATGCCACATTTTCTTTATCCACTAATCAGTTGATGAGTACTTAGGCTTATTCTAAATCTTTGCAATTGTGAATTTCTCTGTGATAAATATGATGTATGGAGGTATCTATTTTGTATAATGACTTATTTTCCCTTGATATACTATACTTGCTTTGTCTGTTTATCCATTGATGATTGACATTTAGTTTGTTTCCACATCTTGGCATTTCATAATTTAAAATAAGCTTAGCCAAGACAGCAAAAAACTATGCTAGTTAAATTAAAATTTTATTTTCAACAAAATTAAATTTCAAGGATTTATTTGCTTATTAAAAAATATTTTGCTGTATTTGTTGTTCACCCTGCTAGGAATTGCACAGAGGGTGATTTTATGAAGATAAAAACCTCTGGAATATGGCATATTTTCATATGGAAACTGTGTGAATGGAAAAATATACTTTTAAAGGAAACTGTTTCCTTTTGAGCTCTGCCACTAGCAGAAATCTATGAGGAGATTCTCCTCATTATTTTTACGTGGTTTACAGCAGGGGACATTTTCCTGAACGTATGTCCCAGGACTGCATAGACTCAATCCCCAGCTTGACAACTCTCTTAAATTGAAATGCAACCTGTGCTGCACTTCGTCTCCCAGTATCTTACCCCTGGATCACATCTACTGTGATGCTTATTTATATAAAGGTGCATGTAGAAATCCGGATCTGTTTTCGTGACACCAGTTCAAACATGCTTGAGCCAGTCATTAAAATCTGGATTTTAGCACTAACACTTGAGAGGCAAAGAGATTACCTATATGTAGTCTGCCTGAAGTGTTTTGGCTGCAACTAGCAGACTTTAAACTGGACAATCTGGTTTAATATCTACATTATAAATGGGACAAAGCTGATGCAAACAAGCCAGAATACCCTGAAATAAGAACAAACCTTAACTCAAGGCAACTCATGTCAGGAACAATTAATACTTGCTCCTTTCTCTTTATGTCTTCCTAAACTTTAGCCTAATTTGTGAATTGGTTCAGACATATTTTTCTTCTGCTTTTCTTATTTTTCTTTAAAAAATAATTCAAAAGGAAATTATTTAATAAATTATTGTAGGAAACATAATAAGAAACATATCATCAGTACATTCAATTGGAGAATTTGGAACATAGGCATGAATTTACCACAAATCCTAGTGAACAATATGCTTTGGGGGAGTGCAGCACTTCACCCTCAAGCTGTCTTCCTCATTTCCCTTTCTTTTTTTCAACTAATATAACTTTATTTTTCAGGACAGATTTAGGTTTCAGAAAACACAGGCAAAAAACACAATCTCCCATATTACACATCCCCTACACCCCACCCTGTTTCTCCTATCATTACCATCTTGCATTAGTGTGGTACATTTTTACAATTGGAGAACCAATATTGATAGATTATTAACTCTAGTACATAGTTTACCTACCGGTTTACTCTTTGTCTTGTACATTCAATAGGTTTTGATACATACATAATGTCCCATATCCACTATCATGGTACCATACGGAATAGTTTCACAGTCCTAAAAAATCCCATGTTTTGTACCTTTTATTCTCTCATACCCCCCCTGACCTCCAGCATCCACTAATTGTTTTACTGTCCCTATAGTTTTGTCTTTTCCAGAATGTCATGTAATTGTACTCATAGAGTATATAACTTTCCAGACTGACATCTTCCACTTAGCAATATGTATTTTCATGCCTTGACAGCTCATTTCTTTTTACCACTGAATAAATACATTGCATGAGGAAAGGTACCAGAATTTGTTTATCTACTTTTTTAAATTAAGGAAAACCAATATAATATATTTTTAAACAAATGGTTGATTTCATTTTTTTGGTTTCAAAAAAAAGTCATGAAATGTCATCGAATGAAACAATTTGATATGGTGACCTTTAAGTGTCTGCCTGATAAGATTTAGTGGAGAAGATGCTGGATCATTTAAAGTGCATCTTCCTTCTTAGGATGGTATTTAAACATATTTCCTCGTGAAAACTTTCATGGAATTCACACAGTATAGTGAAGTCTGTTTTGTATAGAAATCGGTTATATGAACAGAGGTTTTTCTAGGGATTCAGCAGGTCCTGGCAATCAGCAAACCCATTGGCCTTTAAGGTTTTGCTTGCTTCTGTAATGCTGTATGTATTTTTCTGTAATACAATCCCTTTTTTTTTTTTAACTCTTTCAAATACTAGAAATAGAAAGCTAAATGTCTAAAGCACTGTATTAAGTAATTAGGAATTCAAATCTATACCTACTTGTTAAAAAATTAGCCTAAAACTATTTAGTGCCCACTGTAGGAGCTAGGACTTTTTTTTTTTTTTTAAGAAAAAAAATTGCATCACTGCACTCTGAACTAGAGTGCAGTGGCATGATCTCAGGTCACTGCAACCTCTGCCTCCTGGGTTCAAGTGATTCTCCTGCCTCAGCCTCCAGAGTAGCTGGAATTGCAGGCCCCCAACATCATGCCCAGCTAATTTTTTGTATTTTTAGTAGAGACAGGGTTTCACCAGTTTGGCCAGGCTGGTCTCGAACTCCTGACCTCATGATTCACCTGCCTCAGCCTCCCAAAGTGCTGGGATTACAGGCATGAGCCACCTCGCTTGGCTGAAAATATTTTTAGAATATTTTGTTAAATAATTTAAAACAAAAATTCTAGATAAAATATGATCAAATTGTGTAAAGCATATATGAGCATACATATTTATTAATATGTATATATAAATACATACATATACAAAACACATATGTTTATGTATCAAGAAATAAAAAGGCTGGAAAGCTAAGAACCAAATCATAAATTTGGGCAATGGGAGTAGGGTTTTCCCTTCTTGATTGCATTGTTTAAAAAGAAGATAGGTTACATGTCAACTTAATTTTTATTTTATTTCTCTGTTTTTTAATTTCATTTTTCAAAAGGCTAGAAATATGTCTGAAACATTAAAAAAGCTAAAACACAACATACATTAGCTGCATAATTTGAGAAATATCCTGGATTTTACATTTGAAGATGAAAGAAAATGCAGGTGCACAATTTAATTTTAATGTTCAAATTACATTTCTAAATCTCTACATAGCTTCTTTTAAAAGTTATTCAAATGTTTTTTCTAGGAAAGTTGCTGAACTTATTTGAGAGTTGAAATTCATATTTATGGAAGGACCATGGCATCGGATACTGTATTCAAAGGGATGGTCCAAAAGTAGCTTACATGTGCGTCTCAGCTGGGTTTTCCCCTCCCTCTCTTAATAACCTTAATTTCTTTCCCTGCTTATGCAGGAGCTGAGATTCAAAATGATCAAATATAAAGTGATGTTAATTCAGGAGAG
The DNA here is from genome assembly GCF_009761245.1 of Sapajus apella. Lineage (NCBI taxonomy): Eukaryota > Metazoa > Chordata > Mammalia > Primates > Cebidae > Sapajus > Sapajus apella. Next base: position 42,159,940 of record NW_022436941.1, read on the forward strand.
CAGAGTGAACACAGAGAACTGCTGAGAATCTGCAGCACTGGTCTTGGCCTGGACACGTGTGAGAGTCTGATCTCCATTCTGTCTAATACAAAAGAGGTCTGTGGAAGTGCTCGGTTGGAGCAAACAGGAATGTGTTGTGTCTCTGTGATTTCCTGTCCCCCTCCCTCCCACTTTTTTCTCCACAGAGATAGGTCCTTTGGTGAAAAGACATCTGTGCTTTCTTCTTTCTCTTTAAGACTGAATGTCATGATTTAGGACTCACAAATGTAATTTCAACTTTGACTGCCTGCTGGTTTATTTCATGCACCTGCTCTTGGAGGAAGGAAAGACAGGATTTTAAGAGGCCATTTTGAGGACAGAACCGACATTTGACCTGATAGATCCCACAGGAACATGGAAAACAAAAGCACATATTCATAATGGGTAATTTGAAGAACAGCAAAACACATTTGCGTTTTTATTTACATATCAACACGTAGACATTTCTTTCCGTCTTCTTCCTTTACTTAATTCATGAAAAGAAAAGGTAAAAATGTCTGTTTTTGTAGTTATATCCCTTGTGTCAATAACTTTTTTTTCTTGGACTCAGATTTTTTAACTGTCCCTATATAATATTTTAAGTTTCTGGAATTAAGTACAAACTGCCTGTAAAAATTCACATATATAATTTTTCAGGATTTACAAATTTAATTATTATTAACTAAAATATCTTCTATTTAAAATATTTTTATATCTGAGTATTAAGCAATCCAAAGATGGGATTACTATAAAGAGTATTCTTAAACTTGCTAAAAGTCAAAACATCTAATAAACTGGGGATTGATTTAACAAATAAATATGTGTCCCTTAAATTGCTTTCTGTAAGCATAGTTATGGAGTGAAAGGTAATTGACATGGGCTCAATTTGTCTTAGGGAAATAAATTCCAGATTAAAAAAAGAAAAACAAAGTAGATGATTAACAAAAATCTATTATCCTCTGCTATTTCTTTTGCTGATTACAGATCATGGATTTCACCATTTTGGATGCCTTGAATTAAAGGAGCCTACCTCTACTACTGTAGAATAAAAGCTGTCTAGAATATTTCTTTGTGAATTCTAACTTGCAGAAGCAAAGCAGGAAAAAAAGAAGTAGAAAACTTCCGGGTAGTAAATATGAGACTAACGCTTTAGATTTATAGGGATATCATGTATTTGTTAGAGCTGACGAACAACAGATGTCTTGAGACTTGTGAAACATCTGTAACAATCACTTGAAGGTGAGAAAGTAATCTGATTAATTTCCTTTTTGGGTTTCTTCTGTGCTTTTCATATATATTATTTTTCACCCAAGTAGCTTTACTTTCTGTCATTCCTATATGGAATGTGGTAAAATAAGTTTAATGGCTCCAAAATATTGTTACAGATGGATGGCTCAGGAGATTGGGATTTTTTTTTCCATTAGTTAACAGTGCCCTCTGGTATCACTATAAATAATAAACATTTTTTTAATCTCTGGAAATTTTCTTTTTTTTCTTTCTCTCTCTCTCTCTCTCTCTTTTTTTTTTTTTTTTTTTTTTTTTTTTTTTTTTTTTTTTTTGAGATGGAGTCTCTCTCTTGTTGCCCAGGCTGGAGTGTAATGGAGTGATCTCAGCTAACTGCAACCTCTGCCTCCCAGGTTCAGGCAATTCTCTTGCCTTAGCCTCTCTAGTAGCTGGGATTACAGACATGCACCACCACACCTGATAATTTTATATTTTTAGTAGAGACAGGTTTTCTCCATGTTGTTCAGGCTTCCTAGAGAAATTACTTTTCTAGAGAAATTACAATGCTGAAAATTAAGAAAGTGCTTGGAAATAGTATTAACAGAGAACATAAGATTTGGTTGCTTAAGTGTGCTGTTGCAATGAATTTCTACATGTTCTTATTAAAATATACAGTATATCTGTGTTCTTTCTGAGTATCAATAAACTGTCTCTCTCACACACACACAAACACACACATATATGCAGACATGATTTTGAAGTACTTGTTGCTATAATAAGAAACAATTGCTGTAGTAAGTACTATTGCTATAGTAAGTACTCATTGCTATTGTAGAAACAATCTTAGAAGTATCTACAATCTTTTTCTCTAGTAATTTAATTTGCTCTGAATTAAGCAATGGCATGTGTTAATTTTTGAACATTTTTTAAGCTTCTGAATTGAGAGTTTACAGCGGGATATAAAGATAATTACTAAATCACTTTGCTGAACTGTTCTGACATCTCCATGAAAAAGAGAGTATAAATACTATGATTTTAAAACTTGCACATGAAACCTTTTGGTCATATTGCTGGAAAAATAATTTCCTTTCAAATTTCTTATATGCACAAAATGCCAAGCATGCTGCATATAATCTTTTTTGTACTATATGCTTTCCCTAGAAATACTTGTGAATTTGTATAAATTTTACCTAGAAAAAAAGGACAGCAATGATACTGTTGCATTTTGCACACAGCTTGAATAGAATTGATTTATAAAAAGGCAATATTGAAGCAACATAGATCAGGTGGAGCATTTTCTAAGTCTAAATTTTCATATTGACCACAGCCCAGCTTAAGTAGAAAGACATGTCTGTTTAATTTTCCTTCTTTTATCTAATTTTGTTTTATTTGTGAAATGTTCTACTGTGTCTTTAAATGCAGGAAGGAGTGGTAAAGAAAGAAAATTAATTTGTGAAATCATAGAATTATAAACTTTGAGTTTCCTTAACTAGCCAAGACTGTGTCCCCAGAAAGGGACCTAGATATAGAGACAAAGTCAGTCCATAAACTGAACTAAGTGGGGCTTTGGGTGATGTGTGAAGTGGCAATGAAGCTACAGGGAATCCTTTTGACAATGCCAGAGGCCGGCCTATACTTGGATGTCAGAACTCCATGTGGCATATTGAACCCTTTACTCTTCATGTGGGTTTACACATTTCTGACCCTACCGTTCCAGTGATGAGAAGGAGCAGGGAAGGCTAATTCCAGGAAGAGCTTGTCAAGTTAAGTGTAGGCTCTCCCTACGTCTAGAGATCATAAGGAACGAGTCATCTACTCTTAGCAGCTTTTCTTTGGATTCCATTTATTTTTATTTTTATTCTTCTTTTTATAGTTTCTATTCAGCTATTTTCATCATACAGTCAACGTAAGGTTTTTTAAGATTATTCAAATTAACTCCAGATATAGAGATAATCTGTTAGTGTTGATGTTTCTCATTTATAATACAGTTAGATTCAATTGCCAGAGTCCACATTTCGTCTTGGGTTCTCTTTATATTCAAGTTATTTATTTTAAAGTTTCCATATGGTAAAATTCTTTCTTCGCAGTACACACTTCTATGGGTGTTGACAAAAGCATAGTCATGTATTTACTTGCAAAGTTCTATCACCCCCGAATGCCCTCATGCTACTCCTTTGTGGCCAACCCCTCCCCTCAGATGCAACTCTGGCACCTTTCTGACTTTATCGTTTTGCATTGTTCTCAGGATGCTATATAACTGGAATTATGCAATAAAAAGCTCTTTTTAGTCTGGCTTCTTTCACTTAGAAAAATACATTTAAACTTCTTTTGTATTGCTGGGTGAACCCATGATCTTTTCATTTTTATTGCTGAGTAGAGTTCTATTGTATAAATGTACCACTGTTTGGTTTTTCAATTATATGTTGAGGGACATTTTCATTGTTTCCAATTTTTAGACCCGATAAACAAGGTTGCTATAAACATGCACGTACAATTGTTCCTAGGTGTATTCTTGGAATTTTCTAGGGTCAATGCCTAAGTGTGGGACTACTGAGTTATGTGGTAAATGTACATTTACAATTACATAATATACAGAACTGCTTCCTACCAAGTTCATTCTTGTCACACTTGGTGTTGTCACTTATTTTTTTCATTGTAACCATTCTAGTACTTGTAATAGTGGTATCTCCTTGAGATTAATTTGCATTTCCTTAATGACTAATGTTGCTGTGTATATTTTCATATGCTTTTCATTTGCATGTCTTCTTTAGTAAAGTATCTGTTTAAAGCTATATCCTATCCTCCACTTTTTAAAATGGACATTTTTTATTGCTGATATTTGAAAGCCTTTAAGGATTCTTTATACATTTGCATAAAAGCACATTATCAGATATATGAGTTGCATCTATTTACTTCCAGGATGTGACCTGTCTTTTAAATTATGTCAACAGTATCTTTTACAGGCAAAATATTTTAATTTTGATAATTTAAATTTGATAATTTATCCAAGTTATAATTTTTTTATGAATCTTGCTTTTGGAGTCAAGTCTAAAAACTACTAGAAAAATCCAAATTCACACAGATTTTTTTCCTATTTATTTCTAGATATCTTATAGTTTTAGGATTTACATTAATATATATGGTCTATTTTGAATTAATTTTTGTATAAGGTCTGAGTTTTCTGCCAAGGTTCAATTTTTTGCACATGGAGATTGAATTGTTTTAGCATAATTTGTTGAAAAGGCTATCCTTCTTCTCAGTTTGCCCTCGTACCTTTGTCAAAATCATTTGAATATGTTAGAATGGATATACTTCTTGGCTTCATATTTTGTACCTTTCATCTATGTGCCTATTTTATAACAGTAAATCTTGAAAACAGATATTGGGAGTCTTCCAACTTTGTTCTTTCGTTTCAAAATCATGTAAGTTATTTTATTTCCTTTATCTTCCCATATAAATTTTAGAATAAACATGTGAGTATCAACAAAAATCATTGCTGGGATTTTAATTGGGATTGCATTAACTCTATAGATCAAATTGGGAAAAACTGAAATCTTAACAATAGTGAGTCTTTCAATCCACAAGCACAGTATATCTTTTCAACTATTTATTCACTTGCTTCATCAGGGTTTTGTAGTTCTAAGCATATGAATCCTTTATATATTTTGTTTACACGAACACATACACACAAACACAGGTTTTATTATTTTTGGGCTATTATAATTTTTTTAAATTTCAAATTCTTATTGTTTATTGCTAGTATATAGAAATATGATTAACCATTATGCAATCTCCTTACATTCTGTAATTTTGATCAATTTACTTATTAATTCTTAGAAGTTTTTTTTTTGTATATTCTTTGAAATTTTCTACATAGAAAATCACACCATCTGTGAATAGACACTTTTTTCCCTTCCTTTCTCTTACCTTATTGTACTGATTAAGGCTGTAGTATGATTTGTATGAAAGTGATGTGAAAGGAAATTTTTACCTTGCTCTTGATTTTTAAGGGGAAAGATTTCAGTCTTCCCCCATTAAGTATCATGTCAGTTTATGGTTTTAATTTTTGAAGGCTTTTATCTAATTGTAGATATTCTTCCCTATTCCAAGTTTGCTGAGAGTTTTTAAAATCATGAATTGATGTTGAATTTTGACAAATGCCTTTTTCTCATCTATTAAAATTATCATTTTTTGTTGTTTACTTAGTGAATTATATTGATTAATTTTCAAATGTTAAATCAGTTTGCATTCTTGAAATAAACTCCAATTGATTAAGATAGATTCTTCTTTTTATATTGCTGTATTCAATTGGTTAAACTTTTTTTGAGGGATTTTTGTGTTTATGTTGATGAGACATATTTCTTAGTACTTTTCTTATAAATATTTGTCTGGTTTTGACATTAGAATAATATTGACCACATAAAATGATCAAGGAAGTCTTCTATTTTCTGTAGGGGATTTTGTGGACAGGGTGGTACTTCTTCCTTATGTATTTGATGGAATTCACTAATAAAATCACTTGGGCCTGGAGGGTTCTTTTGGAGAGAATTTTAACTATAAATTTAATTTATTTAATGGTTATAGGATTATTGCATTTAGCTGTTTCTTCTTAACTTTTTGCAGTCTGTGTCTTTTGAGGGATTGGTTTATTTTGCTTAAGGTTAAGAACTGTTGATAGTATTTCTGTAATATCCTAATAATGTCTGTGGGGTCAGCAGTAACCTTCTCTTACCATTCCTAATACTGTAGGCCTCATTATATTTGTTTCCCTCCAACATTTTGGTTAATCTAGCCAGAGGTTTATCAATTTTATTTATCTTTCCAAAAAATAAATTTATTTATTTATTTATTTTGAGATGGAGTCTCCCTCTGTTGCCCAGGCTGGAGTGCTGTGGCACAATCTCAGCTCACTGCAACCTCTGCCTCTCTGGTTCAAGTGATTCTCTTGCCTCAGCCTCCCAAGTAGCTGGGGCTACAGGCAGGAGCTGCCACACCTGGCTAATTTTTGTATTTTTAGTAGCGATGGGGTTTTGCCATATTGGTCAGCCTGGTCTCAAACTCCTGACGTCAAGTGATCCACCCACCTTGGCCTCTCGAAGTGCTGGGATTACAGGCATGAGCCACCACCACTGGCCACAAAAAAAAATAAATTTTTAGTTTCACTAATTTTTATTTATTATTTTTATGTTTTCAAATTCATTATCTTTATTTCCTTTTTCTCTGGTTGCCTTAGATTTAATTTGCTCTTTTTCTGTTTTTTTTTTTTTTTTTTTTTTTTTTTTTTTAAGGTAGAAACTTAAATTACTGCTTTGAGATCTCTCTGCTTTTCCAATATAAACATTTAATGCTATAAATTTCCCTCTAAGCACTATTTCTTCTGTAAACCACAAATTTTGATATATTGAATTTCCATAATTCATTTATTTCAAATTATTTTTAAATTTCTCTTGAGATTTCATCTTTGACCTATGGATTATTTAGAATTCTGTTGTTCAATTTTCAAATAGTTGGAGATTTTTCCAAAACCTTAGTGTTATTGATTTCTATATGAATTTCATTACAGTCTGAGGACATGCTTTGTATGGTTTCCATTTGAGTTTATCTGGTTAGCCATTTGACTGTGTTTGAGAGATGCTGCTGCTGTGGTTACACTAACCATGGGTTTCAAATTCCTGAAGCCATACCTTGTGTTTAGCATGGGAATTTGTACGCCGGGGTAATGTCTCATCTGTGTACCGCACTTTGGGTTGCCTCTTGAAACTTTTCCTCCGAAAAGTTTTTTTTACATGCTTATGTTCCGTTTCTGTTCTCTTCCTGCAAATTCTGCTTAGTTGTAATTAGAAGTGTGTTTGTTTGCTAGAGGAAGGCAACATGGCAGAGTATTCTCTGCTGTTCTGATTAAACTTCAGTTTTAAACAGGCACCAAATCCTGGATCTCAGATGTGTGGTCCTCTCAATTCTCTTCTCCCATCTCACAATTGTGAGCCCAGTGGATCCTGCTCTTTGCCCAGAAGAAAGTATTTTTCCCCCTCTATTTCCTTGTTCAGGCTGACCTGCATTTTCTCCAGTGCTCTAAGAAGGAAAGTTTCTCCTGGTTCATGACTGCTCTTTCTCATCAGAATAGGCATATTTTTACAGCTCTCATGGAACTTTCTGTGTCTGTTTGAGTTCCTAGAAGAGAGACTACAAGAGCATGTCATGTCCCTCAAGGTCTCTTTGCTGGACTTCACACTATCCCACCAGCCCACACTTGGACTTCATTATTCATCTCACAGGGATCTGCTTGTGGGTCGTGTCTACCCATGAAAGCATGTGCTTGTGTTTCCCTTTTCTTGGCAGGGACCAATCTCTTCTCAGATTTTGGGCCATTATTTGCTCTGTGAACTCAGCTCTCTAATGGGAAAAATGAGTTATAACTATTAAGTTAATCTGGCTCTTTTTCTTTATAAGGATGAGAAAAACACTTCTTCCAGCTCACCATATCCTGGAAGTTTTTCATTAAATTTTCTAAGAAAAGAAAGCAAGAGAGATCTTTCCCCATCTGTGAAATGGTTCTAGGTCCCTCTTACTATAGAAATTATGCTGGTCAAGAAAAGGATATGAGGCAAGGAGGCTGGATTCCAGGAGAAGAGAAGCAATATGGCCTCAAAGGCCTTGCATCTTCTTCCTTCACCAAATAGAAAACTCCCTATCTAGCACAGAGGCTTAAAGTTCTCCTGGGTCTTGATCCTCCAAATTAAGCTGGCTATTGGGGATATAGTGAGGAACAAAGAAGTGAGTTCTTCTAGAGGGGCCAAAACTATATAAAGTGACATTGATCATTATTTAACAAATATGCATTATCTGTGGCTAAAATTTTAAAAAGCGGAAACATATTCTTCTTCACTAGAAGGTGCCTTTTAAATTTATTCTCGCTGGCAATAGACTTTAATTCTCATTTTGTATTTGTTAAACACAAAAAGTATTAAACTTTTTTGAATCTTATTTTTTAAATAAAAGTCTGCAAATAGAAATCAGTAGAAGAATCTCACTTCTGCACTGATGAGGATCTCATGACGCAATTTTCTTGAAAGCCATCTGACAAGTATAAAGAACTATTCAAATATGTAGTGCAATTTCTGCATTACACTATTGCCACATAGATTCTTTTTTTTTTTTAGCCTTAACACCTAGGCTGGACTATAGTGTTTCAGTCATAGCTAATTGCAGTCTTGAACTCCTGGCCTCAAGCACTCTTCCTTCCTCAGCCTTCTGAGTAACTAGGACTGCAGGTGCTCACCACCACGTGTGGCTAATTTTTTAAAATAATAATTTTGGCCGGGCGCAGTGGCTCAAGCCTGTAATCCCAGCACTTTGGGAGGCCGAGGCGGGTGGATCACGAGGTCAAGAGATCCAGACCATCCTGGTCAACATGGTGAAACCCTGTCTCTACTAAAAATACAAAAAATTAGCTGGGCATGGTGGTGCGTGCCTGTAATCCCAGCTACTCAGGAGGCTGAGGCAGGAGAATTGCCTGAACCCAGGAGGCGGAGGTTGCGGTGAGCCGAGATCGCGCCATTGCACTCCAGCCTGGGTAACAAGAGCGAAACTCCGTCTCAAAAAAAAAAATAAATAAATAAAAAATAATTTTGTATATATAGCGTCTCACTATGTTGCCGAGGCTGGTCTCAAACTCCTGCCCTCAAGTGATGCTTCTGCCTTGGTCTCCCAAAGTGTTGAGATTATAGGTGTAAACCACCACACCTGTCAGTCTCTCCTTTACTCCTCTCCATCTTTCTGTCAACCAGCTTCTACAGAAAGGCTCTTAATTTGTAATCTCTCAAAACTTTAGGCTGTACTCAGCTCTAACTTGCATAGGGCTGACTGTGGTCCCAAACTCTATGTACTTTTAGAATTTCAAGAGAGAATTAAAGAATCTTTTGACATCAAATGAGATCGGGCATGTTCAGTTTGGTATGACCATAGACTAAGTATCTCAATCAAAATAATAAATTAGTAGTCTGTAGGCTGCCACAATCAATATCAACAGAACCCTGAGCAAACTGTCCTTACTAAAAAACAGTTCTGATTTAACTTGCTTTTAGTCATACCTATCTTACACATTTGATTTCTTCTCCTTTCAAGTTCCTCTTGGATATGACAATCATATTTTCAGTTGTGCTGAAGTTTTCATGAAAAAACTTTAGTAAAAGTCAAATTTCATGTGTAAAAGTTATATTACAAAATACAAGAACTACAAAAATAAGGCAATGCACTAGTTTTCTTTAGTTTGTTTTATCAAGTAAAGGAGACTATGCCTATACTTGATTTAGTCAATAGAAATTTAAAAGCTTGATATTAATGACTATTTTATTGATTACTGAATTAAGTCTATTCTTTTGATGTATCAGAGTTATATAACTCTTAGATAATTATTCATTATTTTTAATGTGAGAAACTAAGCTCAAGGAGATATGATTGTGATAGCCTTAGACTTCCTTCTTGCAGAGAAATTGTTTTGGTGAAGAAACAGAATCTTACACAATTTTCCCACATATTAAATAACAGTTATACAGAATTCATTTTAATATTAACCTTTTATTTCTTTACTGAAATAACTTTCAAGTATTTCATTTAATCATCATAACTAATTTGTGAAATATGTTGTGTTTATATTTTTTTCTATTTTTTTTTTTTTTTTTTGAGACAGAGTTTCGCTCTTGTTGCCCAGGCTGTAGTGCAATGGCACGATCTCGGCTCATCGCAACCTCTGCCCCCTGAGTTCAAGCAATTCTCCTGCCTCAGCCTCCTGAGTAGCTGGGATTACAGGAGCACGCCACCATGCCCAGCTTTTTTAAAAAAATTATTTTTAGTAGAGACAGGGTTTCACCATGTTGACCAGGATGGTCTCGATCTCTCAACCTCGTGATCCACCCGCCTCAGCCTCCCAAAGTGCTGGGATTACAGGCGTGAGCCACCGCACCTGGCTTATTTTTTTCTATTTAAGGTAAAGTAAACTGAGGCTAGAACTATTTAAGGTCTTACAAGTTCAACATCTAGGATTGGGACTCAGAAACCTTTTATGTATTTTCCACAATAAAATGTTGTCTCCCTGTAGCTGTTAGTTTAGATATATCTTTATGTATAATGAGATTTATGGATTCACAAGGATTTCTTTATAACAGTTTTTATGTCTTTCTTATAGAAAATAAATTTTTATTTATTAATGAAAAGATATGTAATAATGTCAAAAATGTATCTTGTAGTTTTTTTATCTTGGTTTCCTCCTTTAGAAAGCGTTCTGATCATGTAGGTTATTATTTGGTACAATAATCTTTTTTTGTTTGCAGACATTGTGGTTCTTGTGTGCCAAAGTTGGATTAGACCTGTTTATTAGTAATAAATGTCACCTCTATCAGTCAGCATATGGCTTTAAAAATGTGCTGTGCAATCCCAGTCTTGCACAAATAATGAATTGGGGTTGCAGTGTGTTAAAGTAAGAGACATTGTGGATGGATAATTTCTGGCAGCTTATTTTGAATTTTATTTCTCCCAACACTTAGGATCTGCATCAAAGAAGCAACATACATTGTACTCTTTGTCAAATGCTATGGACAGTGGCAAGTCCCATGCTTCACTTCTGAAAGCTTAAAAAGATAGAAAAATTATAAATTTGCAACAAAAAATCAAAGATCTTGCAAGTGTTGTCCTTAATAAGACTGTCAGCTTCCTAAGACTCTTAACATAGTAAGAATTTAAATCGTTTAGCTACTAGCTCATTATTGTATATTAACATGACTTTACTATTCCAACAGCTTCTTGCCCAGGAATATAAAGTAGCAAATACTGTATTATTTATTTCAGGCTTACTTCCTGAAAATCCAGGTATCTGAACAGTAGACTGCTCTTCAAAAGTTTGCCCAACTTGGATCACCAAGTGACTTTTTACTACTTAAGCTTCCTTTCGACTCCTCACTGTGTTCACTAATCTTAAACTATCATATCACAACCTTATCCTAACTCCTATCTGGCCCTCAGCATTGAAAGTCTCATCTTTAAACTAAATTCCCCATACCAACAAATGTCACAATTTTGTCCTTTACATTCAAGGTTCTCCTATGACTCTCTTAAGGTAGTTTTCTGTCTTCTCCAGCACAATAATAGTGGGAGACTTTAACACTCTACTGACAATATTGGACAGATCAGAAAGTCAACAAGGATATCCAGGACTTGAACTCAGATCTGGACCAAGCAAACCTAATAGACATCTACAGAACTCTCCACCCCAAATCCACAGAATATATATTCTTCTCAGCACCACATCACACTTACTGTCAAATTGACCACATAATTGGAAGTAAATCACTCCTTAGCAAGTGCAAAAGAATGGAAATTATAACAAACAGTCTCTCAGATCACAGCGCAATAAAATTAGAACTCAGAATTAAGTAAAGCACCCAAAACCACACAGTTACATGGAAACTGAACAACTTGCTCCTGAATGACGAATGGATGAACAGTGAAATGAAGGTAGAAATAAAAATGTTCTTTGAAACCAACCAGAACAAAGACACAAGGTACCAAAATCTATGGGACACATTTAAAGCAGTGTCTACAGGGAAATTTACAGCAATAAATGCCCACATGAGAAACAAAGAAAGATCTAAAATTGACACCCTATCATCAAAATTGAAAAAGCTAGAGGAACAAGATGAAAAAAACTCAAAAGCAAGCAGAAAACAAGAAATAAATAAGATCAGAGCAGAACTGAAGGAGATAGAGACACAAAAAAACCTTAAAAAATCAATAAATTCAGGAGCTGGTTTTTTGAAAAGATCAACAAAATAGACAGCTAGCTAGACTAATAAAAAAGAAAAGGGAGAAGAATCAAATAGATGTAATAAAAATGATAAAGGGGAGATCACCACTGATTCATTGGAAATACAAGCTAACATCAGAGGTTTCTACAAACAGCTCTATGCACATAAACCAGTAAATCTGGAAGAAATGGATAAATTCCTGTACATTTGCACACTCCCAAGACTAAGTCAGGAATAAGTTGAAACCCTGAATAGATCAATAACAAGGTCTGAAGTTGAGGCAGCAATTAATAGCCTACCATCCAAAAAAAGTCCAGGTCCAGATGGGTTCACAGCCAAATTCTACCAGATGTTCAAAGAGGAGCTGGTACCATTCCTTTTGAAACTTTTCCAAGCAATACAAAAAGAGGGAACCCTCCCTAACTCTTTCTGTGAGACCAACATCATCCTGATACCAAAACCTGGCAGAGACACAGCCAAAAAAAAAAACTACAGGCCAATCTCCAAGATGAACATTGATGCAAAAATCTGCAATAAAATACTGGCAAACTGAATCCAACAGCACATTAAAAAGCTAACCTACCACAATCAAGTAGGCTTCCTCCTGGGGATGCATGGCTGATTCAACATATGCAAATCTATAAATGTAATCCACCACATAAACAGAACCAAAGGCAAAACTCACATGATCATCTCAGTAGATGCAAAGAAGGCCTTCGACAAAATTCAACACCTTTTAATGCTAAAAATTCTCAATAAACTAGGTATCAATGGAATGTATCTCAAAATAATAAAAGCTATTTATGACAAACCCACAGCCAATATCATATTGAACAAGCAAAAACTAGAAGCATTCCCTTTAAAAACTGGCACTAGACAAGGATGCCCTCTCTCACCACTCCTCTTCAATATAGTATTGGAAGTTCTAGCCAGAGCAATTTAGGCAAGAAAAAGAAATACAGGGCATTCAATTAGGAAAAGAAGAAGTCAAATTGTCCCTATTTGCAGAAGACATGAATGTATATTTACAAGACCCCATCATCTCAGCCCAAAACCTCCTTAAGCTAATAAGCAACTTCAGCAAAGTCTCAGGATACAAAATCAATGTGCAGAAATCACAAGCATTCCTACATACCAACAACAGACAAACAGAGCCAAATCATGAGTGAAGTCCAATTCACAATTGCTACAAAGAGAATAAAATACCTAGGAATACAACTAACAAAGGATGTAAAAGACCTCTTCAAGGAGAACTACAAACCACTGATCAAGGAAATAAGAAAGGACATAAACAGATGGAAAAACATTCCATACTCATGGTTAGGAAGAATCAATATTGTGAAAATGGACATACTGCCCAAAATAATTTATAGATTCAATGCTATCCCCATCATGCTACAATTGACCTTCTCCACAGAACTGAAAAAGACCACTTTAAACTTCATGTGGAACCTAAAGAGAGCCCACATAGCCAAGACAATCCTAAGCAAAAAGAACAAAGCTGGAGGCATCACGCTATACTACAAGGCTACAGTAATCAAAACAGCCTGGTACTGGTACCAAAACAGAGATACAGAACAATTGAACAGAATGGAGGCCTCAGAAGCAATGCCACACATCTACAATCATCTGATCTTTGACAAACCCGACAAAAACAAGCAACGGGTAAAGGATTCCTTGTTTAATAAATGGTGTTGGGAAAACTGGCTAGCCATATGCAGGAAGCTGAAACTGGAGTCCTTCCTTACACCTTATACAGAAATTAACTCCAGATGGATGAAAGAATTAAACATAAGACCTAACACCATAAAAACCCTAGAAGAAAACCTAGGCAACACCATTCAGGACATAGGCATAGGCAAGGACTTCATGACTAAAACACCGAAAGCATTGGTAACTAAAGCCAAAATAGACAAATGGGATCTCATTAAACTTCAGAGCTTCTACACAGCAAAAGAAACAATCATTAGAGTGAACTGACAATCAAAATAATGGGAAAAATTTTTGCAATCTACCCACGTGACAAAGGGCTAATATCCACAATCTACAAAGAACTAAAGTAGATTTACAGGCAACAAACAAACTAACCCATTCAAAAGTGGGCAAAGGATATGAACAGACACTTTTAAAAGAAGACATATATGTGGCCAAAAAACAAATGAAAAAATGCTCATTATCACTGGTCATTAGAGAAATGCAAATCAAAACCACATTGAGATACCATCTCAGGCCAGTTAGAATGCCAATCATTAAAAAATCTGGAGACAACAGATGTTGGAGAGGGTGTGGAGAAAAAGGAACACTTTTTCACTGTTGGTGGAGTGTAAATTAGTTCAACCATTGTGGAAGACAGTGTGGCGCTTCCTCAAGGATCTAGAAATAGAAATTCTATTTGACCCAGCAATCCCATTACTGGGTATATACCCAAAGGATTATAAATCTTTCTATTATAAAGACACATGCACATGTATGGTTGTTTTGGCACTGTTTAAGATAGCAAAGATATGGAACCAACCCAAATGCCCATCAATGATAGAGTGAACAAAGAAAATGTGGCACATATACACCATGTAATACTATGCAGCCATAAAAAATGAGTTCCCATCCTTTGTAGAGACATGGATGAATCTAGAAACCATTATTCTCAGCAAACTGATACAAGAACAGAAAACCAAACACTGAATGTTTTCACTCATAGGTGGGTGATGAACAGTGAGAACACTTGGGCACAGGGATGGGAACAACACTCACAGGGCTAGGTGTGGGAGGGGAGAGGGGGAGGGAAGGGAGAGTGAGGGGACAGGGAGGATGGGGAGGGATAACAGAGGGAGAAATGCCTGATGTTGGCAACTGGAGGGGAAGGGTGGTGGAGACAGCCAACCACCATGGCATATATGTACCTATGCAACAATCCTGCAGGATGCAGGAGGTGCACATGTACGCCAGAGCCCAAAGTACAACAACAACAGTAAAAAAAAAAAAAAAGAAAGCTGTTAATAAGGGATAAAGCAACTGTCTGTTTTTCTCTGTGAAAATATCTCTGACATTGGAATTAAAGTGGAAATGAAAGATGCATTTTAGGGCCTTTTTTGTTCCACGTCTGTTTCCAGTCATTTTTCCATGAGTTTTAGCTTTGCAGATAGCTAGGGCCTAAAACACAAGTCTTATCATGGGCATGTGTTTTGCCTTTAATTCATTCTCAGAAATCAAATGATCAGCTTACTTAAAATCCTCGGGGAAAAATCATTATTTTCTTCTCTCACTAATAATTAGATAAATGTTCACATATGCTCTAACCATGTTTATTTGAATTTTCATTGAAACGTGGTGTATGTGGAAAAAAAAATCGCCAAAGCAATAATTATTTATACCCAACAGTGAGTGCTAATGTAATTTTAAATTTTAAATAAACTTATTATGTGTATATAGATTCTAAATAGCAAATATTCAAATAAATATCAAATTTATGTTACATGGCTGTCAGTAGGATATACTGTATTCAAAGAAGAGATTATCATACACTTATCTTTCTGTAATTGCTTACCTTTCTCACTGTTATATATAGCAAATGAGATTTTAATTATGCTACAACTGTTAGGCATATCTTATTTCTTCTCCTAAGATTTACTCTATCTGAAATATGGAACTTGCATTTGTCAACTTCTAAAAGGAAATACAGCTGAAGATGTAGATGTACAGTATAAAGTTTTATGCTAATGAAATGTATTTTTCTCAATTTCATGTTAATGTAAATTATGGCTACCTCCATAGGACACTCTTGTTCAATAAGAAATAACTTTGATTTTAGATAATTCTATTGCATTAGGTTATTTTTTTAGCATTACAGAGGCATTTTAAATAACAATATGAGTCACTTTGAGAAAATTCATTTTTATATACAAGATAAATGATCTTAAAAAAGCTAAATAGTCTTTTACTAATGAAACTTGTTGAAGTGAAAAATGTGCTTTGTTATACATTTTACTGTTTTAGTAGCAAAGGGAGTTTTTAATCAGTAAAATGTTCCATAAGTAATAAAATTTATAGATTTTTTTGATACAAAATTTACACTACTTTGACTTGTGATAAGAACCAGTGCCCTAGAGTCACTAGTGTGGGAGGTACCAGTACCCATAAAAATATTAGCATCATTAACATGAACACATACTTAACTCCTTTATTTTTTGTGAGTGGAAATGTATTACAGATGAGAGCAAGTCACAGAATCATGTTGCCTTCTTGACATTTTTTGAACTTAGTAACCTTCAAAGAATTGTCCAACAATAATACATTCTCTCATTTTAAATTTCATAATAACTTTACAATTGTTTATCTCTCTTTGATGCACACACACACACACACACACACGTGTGCACACACATATCAGTATTGCATTTCTCCTTTCTGGAGCTTCTCTAAGCCACATGATGTTTTGTTGGTTTAGTTATTTCATTGTCTGCTGTTTTGGTTAGTGCCAGCAGTAGCAAGTCATCCCTTTGCTCTTGAAATTATGGTGTATGCTGTTTGCCTGACCCTTTCCTAAAGGCCTTTCTTCTTGTTCATTTACATTTGTGGCTATAATGTCCCTAGAAAATGATGATTGCTTGATGTCAGTTTAGGGAGTTTAATTTCCAGGTGGAGTGTGTGTGCGTGTGTGTGTGTGTGTGTGTGTGTGTGTGTGTGTGTGTGTGTGTGTGTTGTAGACCCTTACTTTTGACAAAGACTCCTTCCTTGCTCAAACTTTAGTCAGGCTCCTCTGATCACTCTTTTCGACTTGGGTACTGTCTTCAGTCCCCATAACTCAGTTTCAGCACAAGTCATGCTCAGGAAGCTTAGAGAAGATCCCTCACTCTTGATATCTGGTAAAATTCTTCATCTCTTGCCATTGATCTCTGATGACCCTGACTTACCTTTAGCAAGAACTCTAAATTGGTTTAGCAAGAATCCCCCTAATCTTGCTGTTTCTTCTTAGCATTTTTTTATGCAGTGACTCCACATTCTGCTCATTGACTATAAATCCTCAGGAGTCTTTGCTGTTTTTGGAGTTCGGCCCAATTGCTCTCCCTTATTGTGATAGTCTTGACATATACTCCACTAGTCCCGAATGAAGTCTTCCTTATTTTAACAAGGGTTAGTATGTTTTTTTCTTTAATAATCTCATCATCAACCCTTAGCCTAATTCTAGACCCCAGAACAAGACCTCAAATAGAACTGGAAATTTCATCTTGTAGAATTTTCAAAGATCAATATCTTCTGACAGGTGCTGTGCAGCTTCTCTTCAGAGTTTGCACAAAAGATAGGGACATTGACATATGCACTCATATCCAGCTTACTCAGAGCTATAGTGAACATGAATGTGGAGAGATACACGTATACAGTGATTTCCAACTTCTTCACTCAAAGGGTTTAAGCCAGTCTCCTGTCACTGCTTTTTGGGAGGTTTCATAGCTGTGACACATTGAGAGAATGTTTGAGTCACAGAATAAGGCAAAAGAATATTTAACTTACCAAAGAGAAAGCAGAAAAAAATTGAGTGGTAAAGCAGACTATATACCCAGGGTATGGGGACTGAAGCTTACAGGTGAAAGACAGAAATGTCTCTCACTGTTGTCTAGAACATAACCTTTTAATAATTCTTCACTTTCTCCTTTTATTCTTCTTCTCTTTTATTTCCTCCTTTTTCTCCCCACATTTCATTTTTCCTTCTCAGAGACAGTCAACCATTATACCATGTATGCATGATACCATTTGTAGGTCTCTCTCTACTCTGAGAAATATTTTATTTGTATTATTTCAATAATCTTCAATATAACTCTCTTAAATTGATATACTCCTTTTACAGATGAGGAATCTCAAGTATGTAGTGATTAAGTGATTTAATCATGGTCACATAGCTAATAAGAGGCAATGTCAAAATTTAAACTCAGCCCTGCGCCAAACTTGTTATTTGATATATTACCAATATTTTCCAAGATTTATTGTACACTGATAAATAATCTGCAGATCTTCTTAAAATGTAGACTTGGACTCAGGAGCTCTGTGTTGGGACCTGAGATTCTGCCTTTCTGAGGGATGCTGATGGTCAATCTTCTGGGCCACACTTTGAATAGCATTTGTTGGTCACTAATTGGCTTTCACAGATAATATGTTTATTCATAATTTTATCTCATTATTTTAGTATATGTCCAAAATAGTACAGATTTATTTATATCCAAGTCCATATTCTTTGCTCAATCTAAGGCTCAGAACTTTCTGGTATCAGTAGGATTTCCCCCATAAGTAAATTCTTCCTTAAGGGCTTTGCTTAGACAAAAATATCAAATGTATTAATAGCTTTTTAGTCTACAGTCCATCCATCAAATTTCTCATTTCACTAATAATTTTTTCCTCCACCTTCTCTGAAACCCTTTTGATTTATGTAGATCTTTTGGGCACCAACAAGCACAAATTGAATGCTGTATTCCAGGTACGGGCTCATCATTCATATGGAAAATACTATCACATCACATCTCTCTTTTGTATGAAACAAGAGATACCATCTTTCTCAGTATTAAGTCCAAAAGAATCCTGCATGATTTTGTTACTGAACTATATTGAAGATTTCTATCTAATTTGACATTGTAATTTACAGCCTCAAATATCTGTGCTTCTTCAAAAGAACTAATTTACATCTTTGAAGCCGGATGACATGTTTTTTCTTATTCCCTGCATGTTTCATCCTTTTTTTTGTTGTTACTGATGTTAGCACACAGCAATCTCCATTTTAAAATTTGGATTGCTAGTTGGTGGGGAGCCTCTTTTATATCCTTTATAGCTTGTGCACTGCTGTCAAGGCAGAAGCATATTTCATAGCCTAATGGCTTGTGGATTGAAATGCTGGATCTCTAGGGCAGGATTTTCACATTGGTTATGAGTATGACAAGGTGTCATGGACTTCCATTTTGGGAAGCTCTGTGAGACAAGTCCAACCAAAATTAATTGCTGATTAGTTGGTTAAAACATTTGAACTTCTGTATATTTTTAAGTTTTCATTTTCCATAATTGTTTTCTGCCACTATGCTTGTGGTACCTTTAGCTGCTTAGAAATGTTTCTTTTGAAAAATTCCAATCTGTTCCAGATGATCCACAAGGAAAAGAATTGATTCATTCTTCCTTATCAGGAATGCTAAGTGGGAAGCCTTTTCCAAGCCCAATGTCTCCTTTCAATTAGATTTACACATATTCAAAGAATAGTAGTACTTATATTTCAAAAACTTGTGTTTATACAGTTTGTATTTAAGGCTTGGTAAACTGCCCTTTGCAATGAAAACTCCAACAGAGGTATAGTAAAATCACTCGCTAAAAAGCTGGAAATGCCTGGACCTAGAAAGATCTAGGTGTATGTGTGTGTGTGTGAAGAAACTAGAGGCAAATTTTAATTTTTTTCCTGACTTATTTGCAGTTAGAATTTTCTATCACAGAATCTTATTTGCGTCCACAGTTTTTAAATCAGCAAATACTTATTTTTTAAATTGGTAAATATTTGTTGAGGACCTCCTCTGAGTCGACGACTGGCTAGACATCAAAAAGGGGAAAACTGAAAAATCTGTTGTTTATACCTTGAGAAGTTCACAATCCTCAGGGAGATAAATTTCTATAAATCAGGCAGCTCTTAATTCTACTATAATTCTAGCTTCATTTTGTTGCTTTGTGCTAAGGAAATCTCAGAAGAGAGAACTCCTTTTGCTGAGAGTAATGGGAATGTTCTAGAAAGATTCTCTTTGGAGAAACAGTAAATTCAGGCAGGACTTCTACGACTAAACTAGGATCGGTTACTGAAATTAGGGTAGCTAAGAACAGATGTCGTAAGCTTCTGTTTTGGGAGGCTCTGTGAAGCAAATCCAATGCGGCTAAGTTGCTTGAAAAGTCCACATAATACATTTAAACTTTCCTATATTGTAAAACTTGTAAAAAGCTTTCATATAACAAGGCAATGCTTCCCTGGAAAAAGTATTTAGAATAGAGATGTATATATGTATCTTTCCTTTCAAATAATAGATTTTTGAGATTTGAAATAAATTTCTATTTGTTGGTTGCCTGAGTTATATTTGTTTCAATATTATTTTGTTCAAATAAATAGAAAGGAATGTTTGCCAGTTAACATAGTATTGAAATACAGTGAGGTGGATTGTATGTCAATGACACATTCTTGCTTCATTGCAGAATATTTTGTTCCTTTCCCTACACAGTTTTCATCAGCATAACTCTAAGTGCCTAAAATTGTATGTTACATGACATAGATTTGGGTGTCTATGACACCTAAACAGTGTCTCCAAATTCTACCAATACTTGTATCCTTTTTTATTTTATTGTGATTTATTTTAAATAGCAATTGTGTGGAATTATACAGATACTCATAACTAATAATAAGTAATATTTATTGGATGTTTACTATGGCAACCACTATCCAAAGTGTTTGAATAGCATAATATTTGATCCTCACAAAAATCTCATTAGTTGGATATAATTCTGAATTTATTTTATTGATGAGGGAACTGAAGCTAGAGAGGTTAAGTACATTGTCAGAGGCTACTTATTACGTAGCTAGACAAGGATTATAATCTCAGTTTTTCTGACTCCAGAAATAATATATATAATTCATACACTATATTTTTATATGTATGTCCAAATCTTTATGTCATAAAAACATTAGTTAATTCTTATCTATAGCAAAAAACCGATAATCAATAAAATTATGCACTCCAAGTTGTATAGAAGAAACAAAAGGTATGATTCCCTACAACTGATTGCCTAAATTAGTAGGTTAATGTATTTACACCTACAACTCAAATACAGTGCTATACTAAATGATAGAATGGGGAAGAAATTAATATTAATGAATGGGATGGAGGAGAGATTTATTTTAACTAAAGGATTCTAGAATGACTTTCAAAGAAGAGCTGAAATGAGACTTAGGGAATATTTAGAGCTTTGGCAGGTGGTTACAGAGATCCTGGTAGAGGAGGGGAGATGGTAACTGGCAAACACACAGGCAACTAGTCCAGAGGAGGACATGTTTGGAAAATTGCAGAGGGATTAGATAAATAAACCATAGGAAACACAGGAAAAAGAAGGAACATTGATATAGGGGAAATGAAAGTAGAAAGTTAGGCTCAAGAGGAATTGTATTTAAAGTTCATTTAGTAGGGAATTGGAACATCACAAATTTTGAATTGTCATGTGACAGAGTCAGATCTATGTTTTAGAAGACAATTTAGTCACTAAATGTGAACAATGATTTGGACAGGTGCAGGAGGTTCAATTAAATAACAAGAGGGAATGAGCTACTGAAGAACAGTTTGAGTTGTGGCCTGGAAAGATAGTGTGTATATTCACTTGTGGTTACTCTGAAGTTAAGCTACAATGGGTACTATAAGTTTCAAATATGTCTTATTTATATCATGGACAGAAGTTGAATGATTAATCTGTTATCTAAAATAGCACCTATTTAGGACATATGCTACTTATTCTTTTATTTGAGACTTAGGATGTTATGTAATATTAGCTGTTAATAAGTTTCTAAATTTTATATAATATTTTTTTCTTGATTTACATTTTATTCTAAGCATTTTAACATAATATTACCATTCTAACTCCTGGTGTTTTGAAAGACTTTCATGTCAAACAAATCATAACATAACTAGAATAATTTTAAAAAGGAAAGATAGGCCTTCAGGAATTTAAAAGAATAAATATAACAAGAACCTTTCCTTTAAATTCTTGAGAAATTCTTTTTCTGAGAAAGGAATGAATTAGATGACTTACTGAGTTATTTTCAACTTTAGCTTCCATGAATCAATGATTCATAGACAAGAAAAAATCTTTTATCTTTTGACTAATGAGTTCTTCTAATCACTGTATTTCCGCATGCTGCCAAAAATAAGATTTCTTCAAATACAAAGGTGTTTCAAGCAGACTTTTTGCTCTGTAAATCTCCCGTGATAAATACAACCCTGAACACAGCTGTTTTGAGTGATAAATAACCCAAAGTTGAATTTATAGAATTCTAGAGATACATTTTGATCAGCCACCCTATTTTATATACAAGTTTAGAATTATCTGACATTATTATATTAGAAACAAAGTTCAAAGCATTAAAATATAATGTAATGTATTGAAATTTTTTTTTTTTTTTTTCTTTTTTGACACGGAGTCTTACTCTGTCGCCAGGGAGTGCAGTGGCGCAGTCTTGGCTCACTGCAACCTCCGCCTCCTGGGTGTAAGCGATTCTTCCGCCTCAGCCTCCTGAGTAGCTGGGACTACAGGTGCGTACCACCACACGTGGCTAATTTTTGTGTTTTTATTAGAGACGGGGTTTCATCATGGCGAGAATGGTCTCAATCTCTTGACCTCGTGATCCGCCCGCCTCGGCCTCCCAAAGTGCTGGGATCACAGGCGTGAGCCACCGTGCCCGGCCAATGTATTGAAATTTTTAAAGCAAATTCTTTAGATTTTCAATTATTATGAAATTACATTTTTTCATAACTACCCTATTATCTGTTAATTATCTGCATAATTTGTTAACAAAATCCTAAGTGACTAGCAATGTGCTGCTGGCAGTATGTCAGACCAGATATTATGAGGAAGCTTTCCAGTTATAAAATAATTAGATCCTGCATAAAATGGGTGAATATATGCTCCCAGGGAGCAAGAAAGTCCTCATGTAGCCAAAAATATATGATCAGAAAACACAAAGATATATAAGCAGAATATGTATGAAAAGAAAAAATAAAAATTAAATAAAAAAAGAAAACACAAAGAATATGATTACATGAAGTCAGGTGCTGATCCCCAAATTAGGGAGTGGTTTGCAGGGGTCCCTAAATTAGGACTTGAGCCAATAACACAAAGTCGGAGTAGCTGAATGAGACATCCTGAGACCAAAAGAGGGGTTGGAAGTAGCTTCAGTGTGGTAACAATGCCTGACTTTCACAGAAGCAAATGAAAATTTCTGTCAAGAAGAAAACACCCTCAAATTTGGTTAGCACGTTATCCATATAATCAAATTAATCAAATATGAGTTCATAATTAATATTATCAGGCTTACAAAGTACCAGATCAACATGGAAGAGAGTCATCAAAACAATAAACAATAGATCCAGATTTCCTGAGGATCTAAAATTCCAACTATCAGATACAAACTTTTAAATTCTTATACTGGAAATGTTTACCAAAATAAAAATGAGATAACAAAAATAGTAATTAATAAGAAGTTGTTAAAATGTCCAGACTAATTTGATAAATTAGGGTTTCCCAAAGAAACAGAACTAATAGACTCAATTCAGTTATCTGTTTATCTATCATCTATCTAGCTTTATTTTAAGAAATTGGCACATGTGGTTGTGGAGTCTTGCAAATTTGAAAATTGTAAGGCTGTCTGGCAGGCTGGAAACTCAGGCAAAAGTTTATGTTCCAGAGTCAGTTTTGAAACCCAAAGGGCAGGTTGGCAAACTAGAAACTTAGGCAGGATTTCTGTTACAGTTGAGGCAGTATTCCTTCTTCAGGTAATCAGTTTTCGCTCTTCAGGTGTTCAACTAAAAGGCTCTGCCACTTTATTGAGGATAATATCCTTTCCATACAATCAATTAGTTGTAAATGTTAATTACATCTACAAAATACTTTCACAAAACATTATATTAATGTTTGACCAAACAACTGGGCCCCACTGCCTTGCCAAGTTGACACATAAAGTATGCCATCACAGAAACAAATACAATAAACTTAAAAAATAAAAAACTATAATTATTAAAATTTTAAAAATTAGTAAATGATATAACAGTAGAGAAGACAGAGTACAATTAAGAATTATTGCAATAAAAGATATATCTGAATAAATTACTCAGATGTACAAGCAAATAGAAAATATAAGAGTAATTAATGGATAAGAAGGAAATAATTAAAAGTGTTAACATCTGACTAATTGAAATCCCCAAAAAAGATAGTACAAAGAATGGAGAAGGGATAATCCTTGAAGAAATAACAACTGAAAATTGTTCATAAATAATGAAAGACACAGATGCCCAGGTATTAGCAGTACATTGTGTGAAGCAGAAACCAAGCCACATAAAACAAATGCTACCCACAGCCGCCACATGCCATCACATATTGAGTAGATCTATTACCACATACCTACATTCATTACACTAATTATAACTAAAATCTACAGACAGACACAACACAACTATCCAAGAACTCAGAAAACTCCAGACACAGATGGTTTTGGGGGAAAATTCTATCAATTCTACAAAATCTATTACGTTTCTCATTTTACCTCATTGTCCTGATAACAAAACAAAATACAAGAAAAAATAAACTATAAATGAATAGCTCCCATGAACATAGATGCAAATGTCTGCAATAAAAAACATCTAGTAAATCACATCCAGCAGTACATAAAAAGAATGATAATACAACATGACCAAGTGTGGTTTATTTTGGGAATGCCAGGCTAGTTTAATATTCAAAAAATAATCAGTGACTCCCCATTTAAAGGCTAAAAAAAGAAAAGTCACATGATCACATCAATAGATACAGAAATGAATTTGAAGTAAATAAACAAGCTTTAATGATTAAAAAAAAAAAAAACTCTCAGAAAGCTCAGAATCATCTAAACTTCCCTTAACTTAATAATGGACATTGCATTAGGTGTCTGTGGCTGCTGTAATAAATGACCAGTTAGTGGCTTAAAAAATGCAATTTTATTATCTTATAATTCTGGCAATTCAAACACCACTTGCTCCATGAACTTTTTTCTGATCCTTCAAAATGGGTGTAATCCTTTCATTTTCTTGAACTTTAACAACATTTTGCATGTTCCATTTTGTTGTACTTGTATTCTAATATTATAATTATTTGTTTACTGACTTACCACCCTAAAAGAGGTTCATGCTCTGCTCATTAAAATAAAGGACTGTGCCATTTTCATATCCTTTGAGTATCTAGCTGCTAGTAAGGTGTTATGGTCTGAATTGGATGTCCCCAAAATTCATATGTTGAAGCCTTCACCTCTAGTACTTCAGAACATGCCTGTATTTGGAGAGAAGGCCTTAAAAGAGGTAATCTAATTAAAATGTGATTGTTATATTGGGTCCTACTCCACAGGACTGTTGTCCTTATAAGAGGATAATAGGAACACAGAGAAACACCAGGGCTGTGCATGCACAGAGGCACATGCACAGACCATGTGGAGAGGCAGCAAGAGGGTAGCCATCTGCAAACCAAAGAAAGAGGCTTCAGAAGAAACCAACCCACAGCTGGCACCTTGATCTTGCCTTGCCTTACAGCCTCCAGTTGGAGAAAATAAAGTTCTATTATTGAAGCTATCCAGTCAGTGGCATTTTGTTATGGTAGCTGTAGCAAACTAATACATAAGATAAATAATAAATATTTCTATATTTAATTGTATAAAATTCATCTATGGTGTGGAAAGATGGCATGAGTGTGCCAACATTATCCTAACCCTGTTCTAATTATATATTATATATACATATAATCGTAGATAAACATGAATATAAATATGTGTATATATATTAGAACTTTGTTCTAATATATATTATTAGATGCATACTCTGATGTATAATCTAATATAATGTATTATATATATATATATATATATATATATATATATATATATTCTGACCATTTAACTTTGCTGACATTTGGTGGGAGGAAAGTAGTACAGAGGCTGGAGTCAGCACCTTAGAAGGTTCCTCTGCTTTATAAAGCTAAGGATGTTGTTGGATATTAGAGCTTCTCTTCAAAGAAGAGTAGCCATTTTACTTCTCAATAATTACTATTTGAGGATGTTTATATTCATTAAGATCGATATTTATTAGAAGCATATCCAATAATTTAGAGGAGAAGACTGATATTTGAATTTCACTTTCCAAATAAAGAAAATTAGGCATCAACAAACGCGTGAAAACTTTAAGGCCCATTTAACGGGAAATTGTTTACATTTTTGGTGAGCAGTTTATCAGAATAGGAACTATTGAGGAGTATCTCTGTGTGTGTGGTGTGTTTGTGTTTGTGTGTTGTGGGTGAAGCATGAGCAGTGGAATATAAAAGAACTATATTACAATGAATTATTCTTGTCTTTGCTGAGTATACAATGTGATTTGAAGAAGAAAACAACAAAAATGAAAACCTTGCCTATATTAAATGGTCCTAGCAGAAAGCCCCAAATATTATTCGCCTCATCATAGAAAATAGCACAAAATCTAATTGTTCACACACTGGAGCAGGAAGCTCAGAGTTGGGGAGTGATGTAGAAGCTTTCTCTATATGTCCTTTAAGAGTTAGAACTTAGTCATGTATTTCTTTTTTGCTTAATGTAACACAGCCAGTGATAAATGATCAGCACTTCCTTGTTGAAATGAAGTATACCAAATTAAGGTAGAGAAATCCAATGCATACTCTGAGATTTTGCTATTTTGTCCCTCTCATACTAGAAGAAAATTTGCTGAGGTCTTTGAATCACACATCAGACTTGTTATCCTTGTACAATCCGCAACACTGTTTTTCAGAGTGGTCAAATAAGTCATTGTCAAGAGTGTATACTCTAGCAAAAACTTGAGCCGTGAGGGTTATGGTCAATTTAGAGGAAATGTAAATAAAGCTGAAGTGGCAATTAGGGCTTTGGCGTGACCTGTTCAGATCAGCATTTCTCATGTTCTGATTCAAATTCCCACCTGCACTCAAGTGAGTGAAATCTCGAAGCTGATATTTTTAAATTAAATTTCTATGAATTTAATCAGATCCTAGAGTGCTGGCTCTGTCCTCCTTCTTACCCCCGTTTGATATTGTCTGAAAGTAAAATGTTGTCCTATTGTTGATATGGTGCTATTAAAAATAACGCCCATACCAGCAGGCCATCAGGCTTTTCATTATATGAATAATTATATGAATTTCATTTTATATGAAATATAAAGAAAATCATTGCATGATTTTTTATCATTATATGAATTATTATATGAATTTCATATATTATGAGATATAAAATATGAATTATTATATATCATTTATATATTATTATATGAATCTCAATGATGCCAAAGTCTGAGTCTTTAAATTGACAGATATTTGACCTGGTGGTTTCTTAAAGAATGGCAGCTTATCTAAAAAAGGAAGACTCATAATTCTTTTTTATGTTTATTGGCCTAGCAAGGACAATAAACTTGCTTTTTAAAATTGCTGCCTGTGCCCAGAATTAACTTCAGTTTACTATTCCCATTTGTTGTGTGGAAATGATAACTCTGAAAAAATAAATAAATGTTTAGAGTCAACATTAGTAGGACATTGATTATTGATTTTATTGGAATGAATGACTCTGATGGATAAAAATGCACTTATTTTGTGGGAGTCTGAACATTTTTGACATTAAATTATGTATGTTAGGTGACTTTAATTTGTTACTATGTAAAAAAAAAAAAGCATAACACTTTTAAATGATTTGCTGGAATGAAACATAACTTTTCTCTTGAAGCATTTTTGTGCCAAGGAGTATAAGGTTTTAAATTTTTTAAGATTTTAAATTATTTTTTAAAAATTAAACAAAAATTGAAGGAGTTGGGATTATAGGCATAAGCCACTGTGCCTGATCTCCAATTTTATCATTTTAAAATATTTTTCTCAATTTTTTTGATTTGTATTTTTTATGGGTACATTGCTGTATATATTTGTGGGGTAATGAGATACACAATATTTAATAATCATACTAGGGCAAATGGGGTTTTTAGCACCTCTAGTATTCAATTTATCATGTATTTCTGTTCTAAATATTTTTAATGTACCTGCTCAGTCATTCTAAAATGTACAGCAAACTATTGCTGACTGTACTCATTCTGTGGAGCTATAAAATAATACATCTTCTGTATTGTATCTAACCATATTTTTGTTCTCATTAGCCATCTCCATGTCCCAGCCCCTCGCCTCCACTATCATTTCCAGCTTCTAGTAACCATCTACTCTCTGTCTCTATGAGTTCAATTGTTTTAATTTTTAGCTCCCACAATTGAGTGAGAACATGAGAAGCTTGTCTTTATGTGCCTGGCTTATTTCATTTAACATACTGTCCGCCAGTTCCATTCATGTTGTTATGAATCACAGGATCTCATTCTTTTCATGGCCGAATAGTGCATATGTACCACATTTTCTTTATCAATGCATCTGTTGTTGGATACTTAGGTTGCTTCCAACTCTTGGCTATTGTGATTAGTGCTGCAATAAACATGGGTGTTTATGATTATATATTACAGATATCTCTTTAATATACTGATTTCCTTTCTTTTGGAAACCTAGCAGTGGGATTGCTGGTTCATATAGTAGTTCTATTCTTAGTTTATTATTATTATTATTTATTATTATTATTGAGTTGGGGTCTTACTATGTTATGTTGCCCAGGCTTGTCTCAAACTACTGGGCTCAAGGATCTGCCCACCTCGGCCACCCAAAGTGCAAGGATTACAGGTGTGAGCCACCATGCCGGGCCCTAGTTTTAGTTTTTTGAGGCACCTCAATACTATTCTCTACGGTGGCTTTACTGATTAACATTCCCACAAAAAGTGTACCAGGGTTTCCCTTTCTTCACATTCCCTCCAGCGTTTGTTATTGCCCATCTTTTGGATGAAGCCAATTTAATTGAAATGAAATGATATCTCATTGCAGTTTTGATTTGCACTTCCCTTATGATCAATAATTTTGAGCATCTTTTAATATACCTGTTTGCCATTTGTATGTCGTCTTCTGAGAAATGTCTATTCAGGTCTTTCATCCATTTTAAAATCAGATTATTAGATTATTTTCCTATTGATTTGTTTGAGCTCCTTATATATTCTGGTTATTAATCCTTTGTCAGATGGATAGTTTACAGTTATTTTTTCCTATTTCATGGGATCTCTTTTCATTTTACTGTTTCCTTTGCTGTGCAGAAGCATTTTAACTTGATGTTATCATATTTGTCCATTTTTGTTTCGATTGCCTGTGCTTTAGGGAGTATTACTTTAGAAATTTTCACCCCGACCAATGTCCTGGAGAGTTTTCAATGTTTCCTTGAAGCAGTTTCATAGTTAGAGGTCTTAGATTTAAGTCTTAATAATCCATTTTGATTTGATATGTGTATATGATGAAAGATAGAGCTCTAGGTTCATTCTTCTGCTATGAATATCCAATTTTTCCAGCATTATTTGAGACACTGTCCTTTCCCCAATGATGTTCTTGACTCCTTTGTAAAAAATGAATTGACTGTACATGTATGGATTTATATATGGGCAGTCTATTCTGTTACACTGGTCTAGGTGTCTGCTTTTATGCTACTACTATGCTTTTTAGGTTACCATTGCTGTGTAGAAGAGTTTGATGTCAGGTAATGTGGTTCCTCTAGTTTGCTCTCTTTGCTCAGGATGGCTTCAGCTATTCTGGCACTTTTGTGTTTCTGTATAAATTTAAGGATTTTTTTTTATTTCTGTGAAGAATGTCATCAGTATTTTTGATAGAGATTGCACTGAATCTGTAGATTGCTTGGGTAGTATGGACATTTTAACAGTATTAATTCTTCCAATTAATGAACAAGGAATATCTATTTTTTTGTATGTTCTCTTTAATTTCTTTCATCAGCATTTCACATTTTCATTGTAGACATTTTTTTACTTCATTCGTTAAGTTTATCCCCAGGTATTTTATTTTATTTGTAGCTATCTTAAATGGGAGTACTTTCTTGATTTCTTTTTCAGCTTATTCACTATTGGTATGTAGAAATGCTACTGATAATTTAATGTTGATTTTGTACCCTGCAAGTTTACTGAGTTTATATATCATGTTTAATAATTATTTGGTGGAGTCTTTAGGATTTTCCTAATATAAGATTATATTACCTGTAAAAAGGATAATTTGTCTTTTTTCCTTTCAATTTGGATACTATCTATCTCTTTCTCTTGTCTGATTGGTCTACCGAGGGCTTCCATTATTAGGTTGAATGACAGTGTTGAAAAAGCATCCTTGTCTTTTTCCAGATCTTAGAGAAAGGCTTCCAGTTTTGTCCAGTTTAGTATGATTGTAGCTGTGGGTCTCTCATATATGGCATTTATTGTATTGAGGTGTGTTCTTTCTATACCAAGTTTTTTGAGGGTTTTCTTTTTCATGAAGGGATGTTGAATTTTATATATGCCTTTTCAGCATCAATTGAAATGATCCTATATTTTTTGTTCTTCATTTTATTGATATAATATATCACACTGATTGATTTGCATATGTTGCACCATCCTTGCATCCCCAGGATAAATCCCACTTGGTCATGATGAATGATATTTTACTGTGTTAAATTCAATTTGGTAGTATTGTATTGAGGATTTTTGCATCAATGTTCATTAGATATATTGACCTGTAGTTTTCCTTTTTTGATATGCCTTTTTCAGGCTTTTTTATCAGTGTAATCCTGGCTTTGTAGAATGGGTTTGGAAGTATTCGTTCCTCCTCTGTGTTTTGGAATAGTTTGAGAAGGTTTGGTATTAGTTTCTCTTTAAATGTTTGATAAAATTCAGCAATGAAGTCATCGGGTCCCAGGCTTTTCTATGCTGGCAGACTTTTTATTACGGCTTTGATCTCATTACTGATTGTCTATTAAGGTTTTGGAATTCTTCATGGTTCAGTCTTGGTAGTTTGTACGCATTTAGGAATTTATCTGTTTCTTCTAAGTTTCTCAACTTCTTGACATACAGTTGCTCATAGTAACCTCTAATGATCCTTTAAATTTCTGAGGTATAAGTTGTAATGTCTTGTTTTTCTGCTCTGATTTTATTTGGTTGCATTTTCTCTGTTTTTGTTTTAGTCTGGCTAAAGGCTTGTTGATTTTGTTAATCTTTTAAAAAATAGAATTCTTTATTTTGTTGATCTTCTGTATTCTTTATTTTCTTTTAATTTCACTCTGATTTGTTTTTCAATTCTGCTCTAACATTTATTATTTTCTTATACTCATGTTGGGTTTGCTTTGCTCTTGCTTTTCTAGTTCTTTAAGATGCATAATTGGGTTATTTGAAGTTTTGCTCCATTTTGATATAGACACTTATTGCTATAAATTTCCTCTTTTTACTGCTTTTGCTGTATCCCATGAGTTTTAGTATGCTATGTTTCCATTTTCATTTGTTTCAAGGAGTTTTATAATTTCTCCCTTAATTTCTTCATTGATCTACTGGTAATTTGGGAGAATATTATTTAATTTGCTTCTGTTTGCATAGTTTCCAAAGTTATTCAAGTTATTGTTTTCCAGTTTTATTCCATTATGTTTAGAGAAAATACTTGATCGAATTTCACTTTCTTTGAATGCTTTAAGATTTGTTTTGTGGCCTGACATATGATCTATCTTTGAATAGTCCCCATGTTGAAAAGAAGAATGTATATCCTATAGCTGTTGGATGAAATTTTCTGAACTGTCTATTACATGTATTTGGTCCATGGTGCAGATTAGGTCTGACAGTTCTGTGTTGTTTTCCTGTCTGGATAATCCACCCAGTGCTGAAAGTAGGGTGCTGAAGTTTCTAGATATTATTGTATTGAGTCTCTCTCTCTTTAGCTTTGATAATATATGCCTTAATAATAGGTGATGTTGCAGTGCAAAGTGCATTTATATTTATAATTGCTATATCTTCTTGATGAATTGACTTCTTTATCATTATATAATATTTTATATATCTCCTTTTATAGTTTTTGTCTTGAAATCTATTTTATCTGATATAAGCATAGCTACTCCTGCTCTTTTTTGGTTTCCATTTGCATGGAATATCTTCTTCCCCCTTAATTGTCAACCTATATGTATCTTTATAGGTAAAGATGTTTCTTGTAAGCAACAAATTGCTAGGTTTTATTTTTTATCATTCATTCACTCTGTGCCTTTTGACTGGAGAGCTTAGTCCATTCGCATTCAATGTTATTATTGACAAATAAGAACTTGCTCCTGCCATTTTGTTATCTGTCTTCTGTTATTTTGTAGTCTTCTCTTTCTGCCTTCTTTCTTTCCTGTTTCCCTTTTTGTGAAAGTGATTTTCTCTAGTGGTATGTTTTAATATTTTGCTTTATATTTTTCAGATATTTTGTAGGACTTTTAATCTGAGGTTACCATGAGGCTTGCAAATAACATATTGTAATCCATTATTTTGAACTGATGATAACTTAATACTGATTGCAAAAGAAAACAACCAGAGAGAAAACTATTAAAATCTCTTTACTTTCATTTTATTCCCCACCCCATTTTAACTCTGTGTTGTTTCTATTTTTATTATACTGTCTATATCTCACACATTTTTGTAATTATGATTTTTGATAGGCTGGTCTTTTAGTCGTCCTACTTAATATATGAGTAGTTTACATACTACAATTATAATGTTATGTTAAAAATTTTCTGTGTTTGTCTGTATACTTACTATTACCAGTGAGTTTTATACCTTCAAATGATTTCTTATTTTTCATTGATTTCCTTTTCTTTCATATTGAAGAGCTCTATTGAACATTTCCTGTAGGACAGTTCTGGTATTAATGATATCTTTGTGGTTTTGTTTTGTTTTGTTTTTGGGGGGGGTGGGAGAGGTCTGGTAAAATCTTTATTTCTCCTTCATATTTAAATAATATTTTTGCTAAATATAATATTCTAGGAGCAGGGTGTTTTTCTTCAGCACATTAAATATATCATGCCACTCTTTCCTGGTATGTAAAGTTTCCACAGAGAAATAGACTGCCAGGCATATTAGAACTTATTTATATGTTATTTGTTTCTTTTCTCTTGCTATTTTAGGAAATTTTCTTTATCCTTGATCTTTGAAAATTTGATTTTAAATTTCTTGAGATAATCTTATTTGTGCTATATCTGCTTGGTGTTCTACAACCTTCTTGTACTGGAATATTGATATATTTCTCTAGGGTCGGAAGGTTCTCTGTTATTTCTGCTTAGCTAAATTTTCTTCCCCAATCTTTCTCTGTCTCCTCTCCAAGGCAATAACTCTTAGATTTGTCCTTTTTAGGCTATTTTCTAGATCCTGTAGGAATACTTCATTCTTTTATTTTTTTGTGTCCTCTGACTGTGTATTTTCAAATAGCCTGTCTTTAAACTCGTTAATTTTTTCTTTGCTTGATCAGTTCCATCGTTGAGAGACTCTGATACATTCTTAAGTTTGTCAAATGCATTTTCCAGCTGTAGAACTTCTGCTTGATTCTTTTAAATTACTTCAATCTCTTTGTTAAATTTATCTGATGGGATTCTAAATGTTTTCTTTGTGCGATCTTGGATTTTGTTGATTTTCCTAAAGACTGCTATTTTGAATTATCTGTCTTAAAGGCCACATATCTCTATCATTGTAGAACTGGTCATGTGCCTATTTGTTTCATCTGGTGAGGCCACTTTTTTTTAATGGTCTAAATGATCATCATTGTTAATTAATTTCTAGGTAATGAAAAGCTAGGTATTTATTCTAATCTTTGAAGTCTGGGCTTATTTGTACATGTGAGGCAGAGGTTGTGGTGAGCCGAGATTGTACCATTGCACTCCAGTCTGGGCAACAGGAGCAAAACTCTGTCTCGAAAAAAAAAAAAAAAAAAATGGTTTTCCAAGTATTCAAGGGGAATTGAGTGTTGTGATCTAATTCTTTGGTCACTGTAGCATTAAGGGGCATATGCATTAGGGGGCATCCCCAGTCCAGGAATGCTGTGACTTTTTCAGAGCTCTAGAAGTACTGCCTTAGTGTTTTTGGTTAAGATACAGGTGAATACTCTAGATTACCAGGTTTTTTTTTTTTTTTTTTTTTTTTTTTTTTTTTTTTTTTTTTTTTTTTCCCCCTTACTCCTCCTGCCTCCTGCCCTTAACAAATGGAGTCTCTCTCTCTGTGCTGAAATGCCTAAAGTTAGGGTAGGGGTGACACAAACATGCCTATGGCCACCATCTCTGGGACTGTGCTGGGTCACACCTGAAGCCAGCACAATACTGGGTGTCATGCAAGGCCTGTGGCAGTGTGTTCCCTTCTGGCTTAGAGCATGTCTAGAAAGTCTCTCCAGTAGCTAAGGCCTGGCATCAGGGACTTTAGGAATCTCCTGTTTGTCTTATTTTACTGTGGCTGAGCTGGAACCATAATTTTAAGAAAAAGTCCTTTATGCTTTTCCCTCCCCTTTTCTTAAGCAGAAAGGGTCCCTTCCTGTGGCCACCACAGCTGAAAATGTTACACCTGAAGCCAGCCCAATACTGGGTCTTGTCCAAGGCCCATAGTTATTGCTGCTTGACTGCCACTGATATATATTCAAGGCCTAAGGGCTCTTTCATACCATGTGGTGAAATCTGCCAACACTGTTGTTTTTTTTTTCCCCCTTTGGTATGTGGGTTCCCCGTGTAGATCTATAAATGTTTTCTGAGAGCTATGGCCCGGAATGGGATCTTTGGGACCCTGCTTGGTGTTTTATATTGCTGTGGCTAAGCCAGTTAGGAAAGTTGCAAGATAAAATTCCCTTTATTCTTTTCTCTCCTCATAGAGCTGTGAGCTGTGCTGCCTGGAGTTTGGATTGGGGTGACACAGGCACTCCCTCGGTCATCCCAGCTGGTGTCTCAGTAGGTTGCAGGAACCTCAAGTCCACTGTTTCTAAGCCCAGCTCAGCACCAGGACGTGCCTAGGAATTGCAGTCTTTGTGGTCTACACGACCTTTCAAGTTTACTTAGGACTTCAGAGTACCTTAGCCCATAGTGGTGGGCTTAGGCAGAACTCAGCTTCTTACTACTGGGTTGGACAACTCCCCTCTGGCCAGGGCTGATCTAAGTGGTCACTCCATGGGCACCAGCTGAATTTTGCATTGTGTTGCTTTCTGCTGTTACAAAGTAGCACTGAGTTCCCATGGAAAATCTCACAACCGCTGCACATTTCCTCCTGCAAGCACACAGATTCTCTCTTTGTGCCAAGCTGCTCTGTGGGGAGTTGGGGGTTGGCAATTCAAGACTGTCTTTGCTACCCTCTTCAGTGCCTGATTCCTTGATATGATGTTAAAGCCATGTACTATGATCAGTCACCTGAGTTTTGGTACTTATGAAGGTACTTTCTTGTGTGGATAGCTGTTTAATTTTGTGCCCCAGCTGGAGGAGGGGAATGATCACTGGAAGGTTCTAATCGGCCATCTTGCTCCACCTCCTGTAAGTTTTTAGCATCTTTCTCTTTACCTGCACAATCATTCTCCAAGATCTGACAAGGTACTCACCTGGAGTCTAGCTATGCTCTACAGAGTATTTTCTTTGCATTGGTCTCTCTAAGTCCATGCATGGTCAGATGCAGAAATTAAACACATTAGCTTTAATTCATTCTCATAGCTATAAAATATTGTATATTATAGATATATAATAATTTAATTCTTATCTTATTGAAAAATATATAGATTTTTAACATCTCTACTGTAAATAAATAACTTTGTTAATTCTACTTTTATAGAATAGATTTCTAAAAGTTTATTTGCTGTGCTAAGAAGACAGGGAGAGAAAGACAGAGAGAGAGACAGGGAGAGAGAGAGAAACAAATTGTAATTTAGAGAAAAGTTGAAAGTACAAATTGCTTAGACTAAGTTGCTGAAATCATGTCTGTGTATTCCCAAATATTTAACCTTATATTTCCTACAAACAGGGCCATTTTCCATAGACATAACTAAAATATAGCTATTGGTATTAAGAAATCAACACTGATTCATATTATTTAATCCTGACTGACTCAAATTTTGCCAGATGTTCCTATAATGTTCTTCACAGCAAAATGATCCAGTTCAGACTCATACTCCGAATTTTGTTAACTTTTTAAAAATTTTTTTACTCTTCTTCATTTTGAACAGTTCCTAAGATATTCCTTCATATTTCTGAAGATTTTAATTCCATCAGCCAGCCAACATTTCTGCACAAGCTGAGCAATTTTGGATGTTAGTATTTTTAAAAGATTTGTTTTTCCACAAATGAATATAAAGTGACATCTCTGCTGTTTTATTTGCATTTTATTGACTTCTAATGAAGTTGAGCATGTTTTCTCAAGTTTTTGGTGATTTGCATTTTCTCTTATCTATTTTTCTGTCAGACTATTTTTATATTTTATAAACACTTAAAAATTAATTATAGATGCTGCAAAATTATTGTTCTGTGTTTTATTCTGGATTTGCTTATGGTGTAAAGCTGTAACTAAACACATTGTTTTGTTTTGTTTTGTTTTTTTTTTTTTTTTTTTTGGTCAAATCTATCAGTCTTTCCTTTCAGATTTAGTATCTTGCTAACAGACTTTTTATCCAAAGTCTTACAAATGTTCTCTTATACATTATTTTAATATGTTAAATTCTTTTATAATTAGATTTTAGTGTATCTGAGAATTAATTTTATGTAATATGAAGTACTGTGTACATTTTGGTTTATTTTAGAGAAATAGCTGATTATGCCAATACTATTCATTAAATAATCTATTTTTCTCCAAGTTAGAATAGAGGTAGACAATTTTGCCATTTGTTTTCTACATATACTTGGTCTATTTCTGGATTCTAGTTTTATTTCATTGACCTATTGGCAAAACTGTGTTTACATTTATTATGGTAACTTTATATTTAATTTCAGTTATCTTGTAAAGCAAGCCATCTTTTATAATTCTTTTTTCCAATTCTTTGGCAATTTTTACTCACTGAATTTTCCATATTAATTTAAAAATATTATTAATATTGGTAACAGCAAGTATACCAAAATTTGATTTCTAATTAGAATAAAATTAGATCTACACATTATTTTAGGAGAGATTACATTTTAAAGATACTGTCTTTGTCTTCGTTTTTACTCTTTGTCTTTGAATACCATTTTACTAATATTAATATGACTCACCTATTTTCTTTTCCTGTTAGATATTTGTACAGCAGTTTGTTTTTCACTTTTAATTTCATTTAAATGTACTTTGTATACGAGTCTAGAAGTTGGATTTTTTATAATTCAGTCTATCATAAGGGAATTGCCATTAGCCATGTTAAACATTTTTAAATTAAAACCATCCCAAGAATGACAAATTTTACATCCAGATGGCAGAAAAATTAAATTATTATATCTATGTAACATTAGTATTTATTCCTTCTTGTTAATCCTGGAATTAGAAATAACAGTTCCCTTCACAAAGTTAGCAGAAGTGCCATGAGAATGCAACTGATATTTCTGTCTGATTTTGTCAATTGGTGGAAACTTTTGGCTACTTCTTGGGTTCTTAGATGTAAAACCCTTTCAATTTGCATCATTTAAGTTTGTAAAGAGGGTATTTTTTTTCTGACGTTTGTTTCTGAGAATTCCCGCATCATTTCTGGTTGGTGCTCCCCTCTCATACTCATATTCTTTTGTGCTGCAATCCACATTCCACATCCAAAAGAGAGAGAAAATTTAGAGCTCATTAAGGAGTAATAAAGATTTAATTATTTCTGTTATAAGATGTCAAATAGACCCAATAATGACACAAAAGCAAATAATATTCGGAATAATGCTCTGATTCTTACACTTAGTTGATAATAGTCCTCATTCAGGAAAAGGAATGTTCATTCTAGGCTTCTTAGTTCAGTTTATATATGTGTGTGTGTGTGTGTGTGTGTGTGTGTGTGTGTGTGTGTGTGTGTGTACATATATACGTATTTAAGAAACATATTGCAGACATACATTGCATAACAAAGTTTCAGTCAAGGGATGATGAACCACGTATGTGATGTTGGCCATAGGAGATTATAATCCAACTGAAAAATGTTTATCTCCTAGTGACATAGCAGCTGTTGTAACATCATAGGATAATATATCACTGGAGTGTTTGTGGTGATTCTGGTGGAAACAAACTTACTGTGCTGCCAGTGGCATAAAGGGCACAGTAATGTTCCAGGCCTTCCCATTTTACTTAGAACTCACTGACTTCCCCCAGAGCAAATTCCGGTCCAGCAAGCTCTGTTCATGCTAAATGTCCTATACAGACCTACCATGTTTACAATCTTTTATACTGTATTTTTACTATTCATTTTCTGTTTTTAGATACACAAATAGTTAACCATATGTTGCAATTGCCTACTACGTTTAGTAATATGGTGCATAGATTTGTAGCCTAGGAGCAATAGGCTCTCTCACATAGCCTAGATGTGTAAGAGGCTATACCAACTAGGTTTGCATAAATATACTCTATGATGTTCATATGATGACAAAATAGCCTAATGACAAATTGCTCAGAACATATCCTCATTGATAAGCAATGTATGATTGAGATGTCATCCTTTATAAATATCTACTCAATCATTTGTGACTTCAATAGAGGATACTCTTACAATAAAATATAAGTATTCATGAACTAAGTGAGGCTTTTGAGCCTCCTCTAGAGAAAGATTTTTAAAAACAATGATTGCTTGGAATAATAATTTGAAACATTTTTGGCATGTAAATCAAAGTATTCATCTCATTGTTCTTGGATTCATAGGAACATAAAGGGGAAATGTGCAATGTTTCAGATTCCAATTGGAATCCAAGAATACTGAGTAGGCATTTATAAAAGATGACATATGGATAATGTTTTCTTTCATTTCTACCTATTGAATTATAGATTTAGGAAAGCATTTTGTTTGTTTGTTTTTCTCCAGAAAGTATTTGGTGTGTATATAAAAAGCCTGAATTTCTGCTAATATTCTCATTATTTTAAATCACACTGCCTTCTGTCTCCTTCAGCAGATCTGTTTTCCTGGTATTTCCTCTTTATTCTTACTGACCTTCCTTTCTCTGGCTTTTGGAAACCTATGTAAGGTTTAGGTATTATTTTTCTGCTCACCAGAGCTCAGGTTGCACATTAGGGAATGCTAAATTACTTTTGTTTTAACAAGAGATGAAAGATGAAGCACTTGCATCTATTCTTGTGTGTCAGTAATATTGAAGTAGGTAGGTTTCCAGTCCCTTGCTGGCACATTTTGAGAAGCAGCCAGTAGATTTCCCAGTTTTTGAGGTAAGGATGTCTCAACCTATCTGTTTGTCTTTTTTGTTTTGTTTGGTTTGGTTTCTTGGGGGGCTAAGGAGAACCAGGACATGTATGGAAACTTGATGTTGCTCTTTTCCCAAGAATCCAGACATTTGTCTGAACATTTCTCTGGAGGCTCCCCTGCTTATCTCACAGAAATCCTTCATGCCAGTTATCCCTACCAGAACCCTAATCAAGCCCATCGTCTCACTGGCACCCAGCTGCCTGAACACTAAAAGAAGCTGTTTAACTCAGAAAATGAAGGTAAATTGAAGTTAATATTGGAGAACAAGAGGAAGGTAATGAGGAATCATGTTCCAAAATCTTTCACAGAAATCTGTTAATGTTGGGGAAAATCTTACATAAGGGCTCTGTTTTTTATTTCTTTTGTGTTATAATTTATTTTTTTGTTTCTCAGCTCAGAAAGTTGTATTACTTATGGTATCTTTTTTTTTTCTTTAGAGAAAAATAGTGTGAGTGGCTCCTCGTTAGGACTTAGCCATCCTGATATCCACTTTATGTTAGCTGTAGGCATAATAGAATAGGACATAATGGTAGCTGGCCCTCATCAGTTATGCCCTGTCCTTTAGGCAAAAACTTCAAGCCACCTACTGGCTCTCATTTCCTGTCTTGTCCAACAACACTAAATGTTTTCCACCCTCCTCAAAACACGCTCCCCTGTTGGCTTCTGTTTCCTTCTATTCTTATGCCTGCTGCTTCTCATCTTTTTACCTGGTTCCTATGTATCTATCCAAATACTGCATGTTTGAGCTTCTCAGCAATAGGGCCTAGAGCCAGGTTCTTTCAATTCACAGGTAATCTCAACTTTTAAGAAAGTAAATATCACCAACCGTGTAAAAGCATTCCTATTTTTCCACATCCTCTCCAGCATCTGTTGTTTCCTGACTTTTTAATGATTGCCATTCTAACTGGCGTGACATGGTATCTCATTGTAGTTTTAATTTGCATTTCTCTAATAACCAGTGATGATGAGCTTTTTTTCATGTTTGTTAACTGCATAGATACCTTTTTTTGAAAAGTGTCTGTTCATATCCTTTGCCCACTTTTTGATGAAGTGGTTTTTTTCTTGTAAATTTGTTTAAATTCCTTGTAGATTCTGATTATTAGTGCTTTGTCAGATGGATAGATTGCAAAAATTTTCTCCAGTCTGTAGGTTGCCTGTTCACACTGATAATAGTTTTTTTTGCTGTGCAGATGCTTCTTAGTTTAATTAGGTCCCACTTGTCAATTTTGGCTTTGTTGTCTTTGGTTTTAGTGTTTTAGTCATGAAGTCTTTGCCATGCCTGTGTCCTGAATTGCCTAGGTTTTCTTCTAGGGTATTTATGGCTTTAGGTCTTACATTTAAATCTTTAAGACTTCTTGAGTTAATTTTTATGTGAGTTGTAAGAAAAAGGTCCAGTTTCAGTTTTCTGCATATGGCTAGCCAGTTTTCCCAACACCGTTTATTAAATAGGTAATTCTTTCCCCATTGCTTGTTTTTGTCACATTTGTCAAAAATCAGATGGCTGTAGATGTGTGGTGTTATTTATGAGCCTCTGTTCTCTTCCATTGGGGTATATATCTGTTTTGGTACCAGTACTGTACTGTTTTGATTACAGTATACTTGTGGAAGACAGTACGGTGATTCCTCAAGGATCTAGAATGAGAAATACCATTTGACCCAGCAATCCCATTATTGGGTATATATCCAAAGGATTACAAATCATTCTACTGTAGAGACATATGCACATGTACGTTTATTGCCACAGTATTCACAATAGCAAAGACTTGGAACCAACCCAAATGCCCATCAATCAATGATAGACTGGATAAAGAAAATGTGGCATATATACACCATGGAATACTATGCAGGCATAAAAAAGAATGAGCTCATGTGCTTTTCAGGGACATGGTTGAATCTGGAAACCATCATTCTCAGCAAACTAACACAAGAACAGAAAACCAAACATTGATGCTCTCACTCACAAGTGGGAGTTGAATAATGAGAACATGTGGGCACAGAGAGGGGAACATCACACCTCAGGACCTCTTGAGGGGTGCAGTGCAAGGGGAGGGATAGCATTAGGAGGAATACCTAATGTAGATGATGGGTTGATGGGTACAGCAAGCACCATGGCGCATGTATACCTATGTAACAAACCTGCACGTTCTGCACATGTATCCCAGTATAATAATAAAAAAAGATACTCTAATAAAGCAACTATTTAAAATTTTTAAAAAAGTAATTATTTCTTCAGGAAACTCTTCTGTTTTGCCTTAACTCTCCTCATTCCTGATCCTTAGTTAGAGGTACAGTAGCCTGTTTATTTCCTCTGTGATAATTATAGGAAACTCTTTGTGCTTTAGTTTTCTCATCTGGAACAATATTAGAGCTTACACATTATGTAATAATATTAACCACTTTAGTGCTTATTGTGAAAATTAAATGAGTACATTTAGAAGGCTTAAAGCAGGGGTCAATAAACTTCTTTTCTAATGGGCCACAGAGTTAATATTTCAGGCTTTGTGAGTCACATATAATTTGTCTCTCATATTATTCCTTTCATTTTCTTTTTCCCATAATCCCTTAAAAATGTAGATTTAGTTTTAGCTTATTGTCTATGTGAAACAGAATGCTGACTGGATTTTGCCACAGGCAATAGATTGATGATCCTTGGAACAGAGTCAGGTATATAGTAAGTGTTCAATAAATGTTAGATGTTATTATAAATTACATAGTACAATTTTTCATTTATTATCTGTTTACTTTGAAAAATTGTACCTCATTAAAATTTAAACTCCTTGAGGGAAAGGATAGTATCTGTATTCACCAGTGATTTCAGTGTCTAACACATATGCCTGCTCTCTCTCTCTTTCTATATATATATATATATATATATATATATATATATATAATACATTTTATATATTACATTTATATATAAAATATATAGGTATATAATATACATTGTATATAAATGTATATTACAAATATACATTGGTAATATTAACATAAAATTAGTGAAAATAAGATAGATGATTCAGTTAATTCCATAAAATTTATTTAATATGTGATATTGGTTTGGGAATGATCGATTAGTTTTTTTGGGGGGCAATGAAAAAAATTGAGTCCACTGTTTATTGAAAAATAAAATGCAGCTCAATCAATCAATGAATTAAAGTTAAAAATAAAATGATAGGGGAGGCAAAGCATGGTGGGCAAATAGAAGCCTCTAGCAATTGTCCTCCCAGCAGGAACACCGAAAAATTATCCACACTAAAAACACCTACATTAGAACCAAAATTTAGGTGAGTGAGGAGTGATCACAGTACCTTATTTTAACTCATATTAAAGAAAGAAACACTGAAAAGGATAGGAAAGATGGTCTTGAATCATCTGCACTATCCCTCCTTTATACCCCAGCAAAGCAACTTGTCATAAAGAAAGAATTTGTGTGCTTAGGGGAGGGAGAGTGCAGTGATGTGAAATCTTGCATTGAAACTCAATGGTGTCCTGTCACAGTGGAAAGCAACAGGAGGCAGAGCTCAGCTGATGCCCATCGAGGGAGCATTTAGGCCAGCCCTAGCCAGAAGCAAATTCTCCAGTCTAGTAGTTAGACCTGAGTTGTGGCAAGTTCTGCCACCACAGGTTGAAGTGCTCTGGAATCCTAAATAAACTTGAAAGGTAGCCTAGGCCACAGGATTGCAATTCTTAGATAAGTCTGGTATAGAGCTGGGCTCAGAACTGGTGGACTCAGAGTGCATGTGACCTAGGGAGATACCAGCTGGAGAAGCTAAAGGAGTGCTGTGTTACAGTGCGGCTTGCAGCTCTAGGACAGATTCTCCTCTGCTTAGGGAGAGGAGAGGGGAGAGTAAAGAGGAGTTTTGCTTGTAACTTGGATACCAGTTCAGCCACAGTAGCATATGGCACCAGGCAGAGTCCTGTTCATCATCTTCTGACTGAAGAAAGAGATCTTGGGCCTGACTAATCAGCAATGGGATAGACAGGCTGTACTTGCCACAGATTTGAGTGAGACTCATCATAGCCATGCTGGCTTCAAGTGTGACCCAGTACATTACCAGCTGTGGTAGTGATAGGGAGAGACCCCTTCCACTTGAGAAAAGGAGACAGAGAGTAAAGGGGACTTTGTCTTGTAGCTTAGGTACCGGGTTGGCCACAGTGGCATAGAGCTTCAAGTGGGCTTCCTGGGTCCTTGGTTCCAGTTATTGGCTCCTAAATGTCATTTTTGAACTTGTACTGGGGCAGAGGGAGCCTAATGCCCTCAAGGGAGAAACTCAGGCCTGGTGGCATTCACCAAGGGCACATCGAAGAGCCCTTGGGCATGAGTAAACATTGTCAGTTGCAGGCAATACCTGCCTCAGGTAAAGGTGGTGGTGGTCATAGGGAGAGACTTCTCTGCTTGAGGAAAGGGGAGGGAAGAATGAGGAGGACTTTGTCTTGTGGCTTGGGTGCCAGCTCAGCTCCAGTAAGTAGAGCACCAGGTAGATTCCTAAGATTCCTAACTCCAGGCCCTACCTCAGAGGGGATTCCCCAGACCCACCAGGGGCTAAGGAGAACACATTGCCTGGAAGGGAAGGACACAAGTTTGCCTGGATTTACCACCTGCTGGATGTAAAGTCCTTGGGCCTTGAGTGAACATAGGTGCTAGCCAAGCAGTGGTCACTGTAGGCCTTGAGTGAGAACCAGT
Organism: Sapajus apella; assembly: GCF_009761245.1. NCBI lineage: Eukaryota > Metazoa > Chordata > Mammalia > Primates > Cebidae > Sapajus > Sapajus apella. Next base: position 42,203,713 of record NW_022436941.1, read on the forward strand.
AGTGTGCTGTCTTTGGGTATGACTCAGTGCAATTTCAGTGTTGGGGTCTACAAGCGTACTTGTAACACTTCTCCCCCAGCTCCAGATCAGCACAGAGACAGAAACTTTGTCTGGGGTAAAGTAAAAAAAGAGGACAAGTCTCTGCTAAGTAATACAGGGAATTTTTCCGTATATTATCCAAGACCATAAAGTCAGTACTTCTATGAGTCTGCAATGACCACGCATTACTGGGCTTGAGGTGCCCTCTAAAACAGATGTGGCTACATTGACCAAAGTAGATCACAACACCCAAGTCCCTTTAGAATATCTGGAAAGCCTTCCCAAGGAGGAGAGTTACTAAAAAGCCCAGATTGAGGAAACTGCAATAAATACCCAGATCTTCAATGTCCAGACACTGGCAAACATCCAAAAGCATCAAGATTATCCAGGAAAACATGACCTCCTCAAAGAAACTAAATAAGTAACCAGTAACCAATCTTGGAGAGATAGAGATATAGTACCTTTCAGACAAAGCCTTCAAATTGGATGTTTGGAGGAAGATCAACAAAATCCAAGATAACAAAGAGAAGAAATTTAGATTCTATCGAATGAATTTAACAAAGAGATTGAAAAAATTTGAAAGAATGCAGCAGAAATTCTGGAGTTGAAAAATGCAATTCACATTTTTGAAGAAAGCATCGGAGTAACCTAACAGCAGAATGCATCAAGCAGAAAAAGAAATTAGTGAGCTTGAAGACAGACTACTTGAAAATACACAGTCAGAGGAAACAAACAAAATGAATATAAAAGAATAAAGCGTTCTTGGAGAGAGATCCAAGATGGCTAATTACTAGCAGCTCAGGATTGTAGCTCCTAGTGAAAGCGCAGAGAACGAGAGGATGCCACACTTTCAGACGAATTTTAGTTGCCTACGGGCCAGGAGATTCCCAGCGGAGGAGCCCCATGGGTTGCTAGCACAACTCTTGTGGCCAGCGCAGCAGTTCTTGCTGCAGAGTAAACAGGACTGGGTCCCCTTTTGGTCGACGTTTGGAGCTCCGGGAAGGCAGAGTCGCCCATTCAGCTGACTGAAAAAGGGACTCAAGAAGGAAGCCAGTTAACTTGAATACAAGGTCAAAATCAGCAACAAGTTCTACAATCCAGTGCTGATATCAGAAACAAGCTTCAAGGACAATTTCTTTTCGAAGGCTCATTCCAGTTTCATGAGGCTAGCATGAGGTGTATGCATTTGCCAGGGGCAAATTTATACTTCCGAATTAACCCATGCAGCAAATGCTACGCATCTGCTCGCAGTCCGTTTAGAAGCATTTGCGGTGGACGATGGAGGGGCCGGACTCATTGTACTCCTGCTTGCTAATCCACATCTGCTGGAAGGTGGACAGTGAGGCAAGGATGGAGCCGTCAATCCACACGAAGTACTTATGCTCTGGGGGTACAATGATCTTGATCTTCATACTGTTGGGTGCCAGGGCAGTGATCTCCTTCTGCATCCTGTCAGTGATGCCTGGGTACATGGTGCTGCCACCAGACAGCACAGTGTTGGTGTACAGGTCCTTACAGATGTCCACGTCACACTTCATGATGGAGTTGAAGGTGGTCTCATGGATGCCACAAGATTCCATGCCGAGAAAGGAAGGCTGGAACAGTGCCTCCGGACACTGGAACCACTCGTTACCAATGGTGATGACCTGGCTGTCGGGCAGCTCATAGCTCTTCTCCAGAGAGGAGGAGGATGCGGCTGTGGCCATCTCCTGCTCGAAGTCCAGGGCGATGTAGCACAGCTTATCCTTGATGTTGCATACAATCTCCTGCTCGGCCGCGGTGGTGAAGCTGTAGCTGCACTCGGTGAGGATCTTCATGAGGTAGTCGGTTTAACTGTTCTCCTTGTTATTTGTTTAATACCCTGTACATATCTTTGATTTCAACCTTTAGTACATGTGGCTTGGTCACTTCGTGGCTGAGGTAAAAACGTGCTTGTGGGCAGACAAGTCTGGCTTGGTGCGTCTGCGTGGCCAGCAGTCTCCTATCTTTGCAGGGTATTCATGTGTCAGGGCCGAGTGTTCTGGGATTGCTCTAGAAGCTGGCAATTGCCTGTCTGTCAGCGTTGGAAAGTCCAAGCCATAGGACCCGGTTTCCTTTCTTAGCTGTTTTCCTGCCAGAACACCGTGGGCTGTTACTTGCCTTGAGTTGGAAGCGGTTTGCATTTACACCTGTAAATGTATTCATCCTTTTAATTTATGTAAGGTTTTTTTTTTGTACGCAGCTCTCAATTCTTTAAATAGATGACAACAAATTTTGGTTTTCTACTGTTATGTGAGAACATTAGGCCCCAGCAGCACATCATTGTGTAAGGAAGAATAAAAGTGCTGCCGGAAAAAAAAAAAAAAAAAAAAAAAGAAGAAGGAAGCCAGCCTGGAGATTCCCAGGAAGAAAAGCATCATGGATCTTAACGCTGCTGTTCTAGCGGGCACAGTGGGTTGCTCAGATTCTGGCACTGGGAATCAACAAGTTGGATGTCCACTCAGAGACCTAATTTGAAAGTCGGTAATTACAAAGACGACAGGTGTATAAATTTATAATGATGGGAAGAAACCAGCATAAAAAGGTTGAGAATACCCAAGGTCAGAATGCTTCTCCCTCTACAGGGGATCACAGTTCCTCATCAACAAGGGAACAAGGCCTGATGGAGAACGAGTGCATTCCAATAACAGAATTAGGCTTCAGAAGGTGGATAATAAGAAATGTCTGTGAGTTAAAAGAACATGTTCTGGCCCAATGTAAAGAAACTAAGAACCTTGAAAAAAGGTTTGATGAAATCCTAATGAGAATAGACAATGTAGAGAGGAATATAAGTCAATTACTGGAACTGAAGAATACAATACGAGAACTCCAAAAAGTATGCACACGTTTTAACAGTCGAATTAATCAAGCAGAAGAAAGGATATCAGAGGTTGAAGACCAACTTAATGAAATGAAACGAGAAGACAAGATTAGAAAAGAAAGAGTAAAAAGGAATGAGCAGAGTCTCCAAGAAATATGGGACTATGTGAAAAGACCTAATTTACATTTCATAGGTGTACCTGAATGTCATGAAGAGAATGAATCCAAGCTGGAAAATACTCTTCAGGATATTATTCAGGAAATCTTTCCTAACCTAGTAAAACAGGATAATACTCAACTCCAGGTAATACAGAGAACACCACAAAGATATTCCTCAAGTAGAGCAACCCCAAGACACATAATTGTTAGATGCACAAGAGTTGAAATAAAGGAGAAAATTCTAAGGGCAGCTAGAGAGAAAGGTCAGGTTACCCATAAAGGGAAGCCTATCAGACTCACAGCAGAAACCCTACAAACTAGAAGAAAGTTGGGGTCAATATTCAATATCCTCAAAGAAAAGAATTTCAACCCAGAATCTCATATCCGGCCAAACTAAGCTTCATAAATGAAGGAAAAATAAAATTTTTCACGAGCAAGCAAGCACTCAGAGATTTCATCACCACCAGGCCTGCTTTACAAGAGCTTCTGAAGGAAGCATTACACACAGAGGGGAACAGCCAGTATCGGTCATCCTAGGAACTTACCAAAAGGTAGAGAGTATCTCCACAGTGAAGAATCGGTGTCAACTAATGGGCAAAATAGCCAGATATCATTAAATGACAATATTAAACTCACAAATGTTAATATTAGTCCTAAATTTAAATGGATTGAGTGCCCCAATCAAAGACACAGACAGGCAAATTGAATGGAAAGTCAGGATCCATCAGTGTGCTGTATCCAGATCCATCTCATGGGCAAGGACACACAAAGACTCAAAATAAAGGATTGGAGGAGGACTCACCAATCAAATGGAGAGCTAAAAAAAAAAAAAACAAAAACAAAAAAAACAGGAGTTGTAACTTTCGTCTCTGACAAAATAGACTTTAATAGTAGCAAAGACTAAAAGAGACATGGAAGGACATTACATGGTGGTGGAGGGATTAGTACAACAACAGGAGTCAGTGATTATAAATATATATGCACTCAGTGTAGGAGCACCCAGATACATAAGACATGTTCTTAATGACTTATAAAGAGACTTGGACTCCCGCACAATAATAGTGGGAGGCTTTGACACCACATTGTTAATATTTGACAGATCAATGAGATAGAAAATTAATAGGGACATCTATGATTAGAAATCAGACCTGGAACAAGTGAACTCAGTGAATATTTATGGAATTCTTCACCCCAGGTCCACAGAACATACATTTCTCTCAGTATCACATTACACCTATTGTGAAAGTGACCACATAATGGGAAGTAAATCACTCTTCAGCATTTGCATAGCATTTCACAGACTTAAATGAAATATTTGTTGGCTGTTTGTTTGTTATTTTCTTCCCTTACTCCTTCCTGTCCCCACTGTTAAGCACAATTATCAGCACAAAAGAGGTTTTTAATACCTATTTTTAGATTGCATTCCAGCCTGGGCAATAGAGCAAGACTTCTGTTCTCTCTCCCCCTTTTTATTTCTCTTTCTTTCTTTCTTTCATATAAAAAGAAAAAAGAAAAAAAATAAAGCATTCTTACAATATCTAGACAATACCCTCCAAAGGGCAAATATAAGTTATTGTCTTTAAGGAGGAGACAGAGAATAAGAGAGAGAGAGGGAGAGAGAGACAGAGAGAGGAAAGAAACATTGTAGTAGAAAGTTCGTTCCAAGGGATAATAGAGAACTTTCCAAACCTAGAGAAAGATATTAATATTCAAGTACAAGAAGAGTATAGAACACTAAGCAGATATAACACAAATAAGACTGCCTCAGGACATTTAATAATCAACCTGCCAAAGATCAAGGGTAAAAAAGTATTCTAAACGCAGTAATAGAAAAACAAAACAAGTAACATACAAAGAACTCCAATATGTCTGGCAGCAGACTTCTCACTGGGAACTTTGCAGGCCAGTAGAGAGTGGCATGATGTATTTAAATTGCTGGAGGAGCAAAACTTTTATCCTAGAATAACATATCTGGTGAAAATATACTTCAAACACAAGGAAAAAACAGATGTTTGCAGACAAATAAATTCTTAGGTATTTAGTTAATACCAAACCTGTTCTACATGAAATGCTAAGGGGAATTCTTTAGTCTGAAAGAAAAATATATGACTGAACAATAAGAAATCATCTAAAGGTACATAACTCACTGGTCATAGCAGATATATAGACAAACACAGAATATTATAATGTAGTAACCGTGGTGTGTAAAGTTCTCATCTCTTGCAGAAAGATTAAAAGATGAACCTATCAAAAATAATAAGTATGACAACTTTCCCAGACATAGATGATATAATAAGATATAAAGAGAAACAACAAGTTAAAAGTTGAGGAGCTGAAGTTAAAGTGTAGAGTTTTTATTAGCTTTCTATTTGCTGGTTTGGTAGTTTGCTTCTTTATGAAATCAATGTTAAATTGTCATCAATATAAAAAATGGATTGTAAGATGTTATTTGCAATCTTCATGGTAACTTTACATTAAAAAGCCTCCAGCATATACACAAAAATAAAAAGCAAGAAATTAATGCTTTTGAAAATCATTATGAAATTTTCAATCATATGAGAAAATCATCTTCACACAAAGGGAGACAGGGAGGAAGGAAAGAAGAAAAATAAGATGGCAAAACAAACAGAAAAGAAATTTTAAAATGGCAGAAATAATTTCTTACTCCTATCAATTTTTGTCAATAATAACATTGACTGTAAATGGACTAAACTCTCTAAATCAAAAAATACGGAGTGACTGAAGGGATTAAAACAAAAAACAAGACCCAATGATCTGTTGTCCACAAGGAACATACTTCATCTATAAAGACACACAGACTGAAAATAAAGGAATGGAAAAAGATATTCTATGCAAATGGAAACAAAAAAAGAGCAAAGAAACTATACTTATATCACATGAAATAGATTTCAAAAGTATAAAAAGAAAAAAGGTTATTATACAATGATAAAGGTGTTCATTCAGCAAAAGGATGTAGCAATTGTAAATATATATACACCTAACATTCAAGCACCCAGATATATACTACAAATATTATTAGAGCTAAAGTGAAAGAAAGGCTCAAATACAATAAAAGCTGGAGACTTAACACCCTACTTTCAGCATTGGGCAGGTCATCCAGACAGAAAATCAAGAAACATCTAACTTAATATGCACTATAGACCAAATGGATCTAATAGATGTTTACAGAATATTTCATCAAATGGCGGCAGAATACACAATCTTCTTAGCACGTGGATCATTCTCAAGGATAGGTTGTATGTTAGGCTACAGAAAAGTTTTACATTTAAGAAAAATAAAATTATATCAAGTATCTTGTCTGACCACAATGAAATAAAACTAGAAATAATAATAAGAATTTTGGAAACTCTGCAAACACATGGGAATGAAACAGTATGCTCCAGAATGACCAGTAAGTTCATAAATAGATTCAGAAGGAAATTTAAAAAATTATTTAAACAAATGAAAGTAGAAATGCTATGAACCAGAACTTATTGGATATGGTAAAAGCAGCAACAAGAGAAAAGTTTGCAGCAATAATTTCCTACATCAAAAAGTAGAAAAGTTTCAAATAAACATTAGGATTCATCTTAAAGAACTAGAAAAGTAAAAGCATAATAAACCTAAAATCAGTAGAAGAAAAAAAATATTAAAGATCAGAGCAGAAATAAATAAAATTGAGATAAAAATACAAAAGATCAATGATATTTGGCCATTTTAACAATATATAGATTAACAGCTATTTGTTTTAAATTAACAATGATATTCTTCACAGAATTATTTTTTTAAAAACCTATTTAAAAATCCATATGGAACAAAAAAGAGCCCAAATAGCCACAGCACTTCTAAGCAAAAAGGTCAAAGCTGGAAAGATCATCTTACCTGACTTTGAAGGATACTACAAGGCTACAGTAACCAAGGACCTTATATTAGTATCACATTACCCAACTATAACATAAAGCTATAGTAACCTAAACAGCATAGCACTAGTAGAAAAATAAACACAAGATGAATGGAACAGAATAAAGATCACTGAAATAAATCCTTACACCCACAACCAACTCATCTTTGACAAAGTTGACAAAAATAGACAATGTAGAAAGAAACCCTATTTGATAAATGGTGCTGGGAAAACTGGCTAACCATATGCAGAAAAATAAAACAAGACCCTACCTCTTACCATATGTGAAAATTATCTAATGATAGATCTAACACTTTTAGGGAGTGTAAATTAGTAAAGACTTAGATGTACAGAACAGAGGCCTTGGAGGCAACATCACACATCTACAATCATCTGATCTTTGACAAACCTGATAAAAATGAGAAATGGGGAAAAGATTCCCAGTTTAATAAATGGTGTTGGGAAAACTGGCTAGCCATGTGCAGAAAGCAGAAACTGGACCCTTCCTGACATCCTACACGAAAATAAACTCCAGATGGATTAAAGACTTAAACATAAGACCTAACATCATAAAAACCTTAGAAGAAAACCTAGGCAAAGCCATTCAGGACATAGACATAGGCAAGGACATCATGACAAAAACACCAAAAGCATCGGTAATAAAAGCCCAAATAGACAAATGGGATCTAATTAAATTCCAGAGCTTCTGCACAGGAAAAGAAACAATCATTAGAGTGAACTTGCAACCAACAGAATGGGAAAAAATTTTTGCAATCTACCCATCTGACAAAGAGCTAATATTCAGAATCTACAAAGAACTAAGATTTACAAAAAAAAGAAAAAATTAAAAGTGGGAAAAGGATATGAACAGACACTTTTTAAAAGAAGACTTTATGAGGCAAACAAACATATGAAAAAATGCTCATCATCACTGGTCATTAGAAAAATGCATATCAAAACCATGTTGAGATACCATCTCATGCCAGTTAGAATGGCTATCATTAAAAAATCCGGAGACAACAAATGCTGGAGAGGATGTGGAGAAATAGGAACACTTTTAGGGAGTGTAAATTAGTTCAACCATTCTGGAAGACAGTGTGGCAATTCCTCAAGGACAAAGAAATAGAAATTCCATTTGATACAGCAATCCCATTACTGGGTATATACCCAAAGGATTATAAATCATTCTGTTATAAAGACACATGCACATGTATGTTTACTGCAGCACTGTTTACAATTGCAAAGATCTGGAACTAACCCAGATGCCCGTAGATGATAGACTGGACAAGGAAAACGTGGCACATATACACCATGGAATACTATGCAGTCGTAAAAAATGATTAGTTCATGTCCTTTAGAGGGACATGGATGAATCTGGAAACCATCATTCTCAGCAAACTGTCACACGAACAGAAAATCAAACACTTCATGTTCTCGCTCATAGGTGGGTGTTGAACAATGAGAACACATGGACACAGGGAGGGGAGATCATACAATGGGGTCTGTGATACCTTTGTCTTTGTTATTTTTGCTTAGGATTGTCTTGGTTGTTTGGGCTCTTTTTTTTAGTTCCACATCAATTTTAGGAGTTTTTTTGTAATTCTTTAAGAAATGATTTTGGGAATTTGACAGGACTAATGTTGACTCTAGATTCCTTGTGGTGGTTGGATGCTTTAATGATATTGGTTCTTCCAACTCATGAGGATGAAATACTTCTCTATTTTTTGTGTATTGTATGATTTCTTTCAGTATTTTGTAGTTCACCTCATACAGATTGTTCACCTCATTTTTTAGATGTATTATTCTTGGATATTGTACTTTTGCGTGTGGCTATTATAAATGGGATAGCATTCTTGATTTGGTTCTCAGCTTGAACATTGGTGTGTAGAAATGGTACTGATTATTGTATATTGATTTTGTATCCTGAGACTTATTTGAAGTCATTTATCAAGTCTAGGGGTCTTTTGTTGGAATTTTTGGGGTCTTCTTGGTATATAATCACATCATTAGTGAGGGGAGATATTCTGACTTCCTTGTGTTCTATTTGGATGACACCTACTTACCAAAACTAAAAAGTTTAGAGACTTTAAAGTTTTACAGTCATCCTCTTCTCCAATACCTAATTTATATACAAAATTCTACTAATTTTACTTACTATATCTTTCTTGAATCCATCTGCTCTTTTGCTTGTCTTCTGCCATTGCTTTTGTATAAGCTTCTATCCTCGTCCTCTCTACTGCCTTTTTCCCATTATTTTTTAGCTTTTACTCATTCTTCAAATGCCAGTTTACATATTATTTTTCTGTGATTATTTCACTCATCTTTCTAGGTATAATCAGTCACTTCTTTCTTTGTGCTGTTATAATTACTATGTTTTGAATATGTGTTTTGTTTATGTGTCTATCTGCACCAGTAGCCAATTCGTTCCACAGAAAGAGAAATGATGCATTATTCATTTTCCCCATAGCATAGCCACAGTTTTTGGCACATGGTAAAGACCAAAAGTGTTCAATGAACAAATCAAGGGTGGAATGGAAGGGAATGTATTGGCTAGTTGGACATAGAGTTGTAGAGCTTAAGAAAGAGTGCTCATATCTGATTCATCAGCAATCTTTTTGGTTCTACCTTGAAAAAGCAACCAGAATTCAACCATTTCTCAATACGTGCACTATTTAGTCACTATCACTTCTTGACTGTTTATGCAATAGCCTCCCAGTCCCTCATATTGTTTCTTTTTCTTTTTTTTTTTTTTTTTTTTGAGTCGGAGTTTCACTCATGTTACCCAGGCTGGAGTGCAATGGCGCGATCTCGGCTCACCGCAACCTCCGCCTCCTGGGTTCAGGCAATTCTCCTGCCTCAGCCTCCTGAGTAGCTGGGATTACAGGCACGCACCACCATGCCCAGCTAATTTTTTTGTATTTTTAATAGAGACGGGGTTTCACCATGTTGACCAGGATGGTCTCGATCTCTTGACCTCATGATCCATCCGCCTCGGCCTCCCAAAGTGCTGGGATTACAGTCTTGAGCCACCGCGCCCGGCCCTGTTTCTTAATCTTTCTCTATTCCGTTGGCTCTGCCTGAGTGCACTACTGATTAACCACATGGTTTGTTCCCTCTTCACATCTTTAGATCCAGACTAAATGTTACATTTTCCCTTTTCTGTTTTCATAAACTATATTTGTATCTATGCTACATCTATATGTCTATCATCTATATTTATATGTAAATATAATTTTATAAATAATATTAAAATGATTGATAAAACATTAAATGATATTTATAAACTCAGCCAGATTTTTGTTTATTGCCTATGCTTCATCAGAATATACTGTGAGAAAAGGTATATTACTGTTGTATGCAGGCCTAAGGTATTGTATAATATATAACAAGTCCTCAACAAATATTTCTTTTAGAAATAATTGTTTGAATATTCTAATACAATTTAAAAATAAAATAGCTTGAAAATAGAAATCATATATAAAAATAAATTTATATATATACTTATATTTAACAACATGGAATATGGAAAAACTGACCAACTAGATCAAGGATAATAAATTGGTATCTAGTTATTTATTTTATAGATGCTTATGGGACCAAAAGTGTAAATGTCCTATTTGTCAGTCTGTGGAAGAAAATGAAAAGAGCTTTGAAACTAAGGAGAGAATTGCTTTTTGCAGAATTGGGAGCCAAGGATGTCAGGAGTATGGTTTTGCTGGGGTTTGGAAGAGAGGATGCATGTACAATCTGTTACCAGTAGAAGCAATCTGAACTTGGAATATGTGAATGCACATCTATGATGCTCACGGGGGTGACAGAAGTAGCAAGGGAAGCAATGTAATTTGACTATCTCTGAGTTGCTGTCCCATTACTTAGTTTTTCAGGAACTGTACTTCTTATGACATAGGCAAAGTAACCTCTCTTCTTAAGTCCCAAAGAAAGATGGTTGAGTCCTGTCCAGCAGGAAGTTGGTCCTGTAGCTACTTATGATTCAGCCTTCCTGAACACCATGAGTGAATTTTTGAAATAGTTTCTTATGTGTGCCTCTGTGTGTGTCTTATGCGTGCTTATGTGCAGGGATTGTGTTCCTATCAAGTCATAGCATGTGATCAACCATAACTGAACAAAATATTAGAAAAGACAGATTTCTTCTCCCCTCCCTCCTACCCCTATCCACAGCCCCTTACATAAACTATTGGTAGGCCAGTAATTGTGGTGCTGTCTTAGTCACTACAGAGCACAGGATCTTCCAGTTGTGATTGTGTGAAGGAGCATAGCAATAGCAGTGATGTGTACGAAGCTTCTATGTGGCCCGAACAGGCTTTCCAGATAATTTTTTTCCTGAAGATAATAATAAACAAAGCTGGAACTTTATTAGATAGAAAGCATCTTCACAGAACTGAGAATCTTAAGAAGGAATTACAAAGTGTCTCTTGAGATGGGTATGGTGAGTACTCTGTGCAATTTAGTTGCAATATTAAATGTAAAGAAACTTCATTTTGTAATTCAAGCTGGTAAAACAAGACAGATCAGGAACAAAAATAATAACAATAAAAATGGGTGAAAGGAAATTATTCAATAAAGACAAATCAGGAATTAATACATTAAACAGCTACCATACCAATAAATACTCTCATTGAATTGATATGTAAGTGCTTCTTGTTTTAGTGGAAAACAATAAATAGATGAATCACTTGATTAACTGAACAAGAAGAAAGAAAATTCATAAACACACAAAATTTGCCATCATAAAAAATATTATAAACAGTAATTTAAACTAGAGAATCTTTTACATAAGCAGCATAATGCTAATTCCTGCATCTGACAGAGCATCAGAAGTCAATCCCACTAATATTTGCTTATATTTCTTGAGTATGTACTTTTCGCTAGAACCTGTTATTAATGCTTTATATATATAAGTTCATTTAATTTTCAGAAACCATGAGCTCAGGACTATAATTTTTCTCCATTTACACAGAGAAAAGTGAAGAGCAGAGGATATGAAGTTACAGAGCTACTTATGGTAGAACCATTAATTTGAACTTAGAAACTCAGATGCTAATGTCTGGACTACAACCACTATGCCAAGGTGCCTCCCTACTAGAAAATAAGAAAAAAAGATAAAAATTAGCAAAGAGAATCCAAAAGTACATTAAAAGCTTAGTACCACACTTTGGTATGTGGTTCAATATAGAAATGTAGGATGATTTAATAATAATGCATCTATAACAAAAAGAGTATAAAACTGAAAAATAATTTAAGTATTTTATTGATGTCAAAAGTGCATGTAATAACATTACAATTTACTCCTGATAAAAGTTATTAAAATTATGTTTTCCAAAATATATATTGATATATAAGTGTTTCTATTCACTATTGTAACATTACACACACACACACACACACACTCCACTGGGAAAAATATTGATGCAACAATAATAAATTTTTAAAAACATGAAGTTCTCTGTACCACTATTTTTATTTAACTATTCTTTCTAGAAATGGTAACTATTGCCAATAGATACAATCACTAAAAGTTATAGACATTGGAAAGGAGGATTCACTCATGGTTATTTGCTTGTGATGAAATACACAGAAGAAGTAAATAATCTGCTAAAAACTATGAGTTTAGTGTGGTGGCTGCATATAAAACAAATATATGTCAAAAAATTTTAATATGCATACAACTATTGATTATAAAATATGATATAAAATTACAAAGTACAACAACAATAGCAAATATCACAGTAAGAACATACATAGCAGAATTAGAAGCTATCTGAAGAAAATTTTAAAATGAACCAAAAAACATAAAAGAAGGTAAGTAAATGGAACAACATTCCTCATCCTCCTAAAGGATCTCTATATAAATTAAATTCAATCCTTGGGTCATCTGGAGATGGAGAGAAGTTGAAGGAGTAGAAGTGGGTGGTGGTAGAATTGGATCAGTGTTTCTAAGCAACATTTAAAATTATAGCCATGAAAGATATTTTTAAAAGAATTCTAATTAGGAAGAATTTGGAATAGAAGATATTAATATAAAGTCTTAAATAATAAAAATTAAAATGCTAAAATAAGAACTGTCACCAAATTAATAGATTAAAATAAATATTAGAAAAATACATATAAGGTTTTACATAAGATAAAAATATAGAAGTAACCATTCAAATCTCTGAATGGGAATTGCATTATTTATTCATATGTGGAAAACTGGTCAGAGATTTTTAATAAAAACTAAATTTCTAACCTGCTTTGTTAGAAAAATTAATTTTATATAAATTAAAGTTTCAAACATGCAAAGTTAAGCAAAACAATAGATGAGTTTCAAAATAATATTTAAAATGGTCTTTCTTAACAAGAAATGAAAAGAAAAATTTTACATTTTGCCATTTAAAAGTCACATGCAAAATATGGCAAAAAGCTTGAAAATCTAATATATAAGGTAGAAAAATTGTTATATGCATATACATATATATACACACAAACTAAACTCGCTAATATACCAAAGCTTTATAATATAGATTTAAAAAGTAAGCTGTATTAGAGACAAAGCAGTCATGTTGGTAAAGATATGAAGCTGTGTGAAAAAAGAATGCCAGGCAAGTTAGCACAGATATTCTTCTTAATTTCCTTATAACACATTGCAACAGTTTTATTTATATTTAAATATTTGATACATTTAAAATATATATTAGTAAATTGTGTGAAACAGCAGTTGGAACTTTGTTTTCTTCTGCATGGATAGCAAATTATACCATTTAATAAACAAATAAGCTGATTACCATTGAATTGTCATATAAATTTCCATATATGCTTATATTTGTTTCTGGATTTCATTTTGTCAAAGTTTTTTATAGCACAATGCTACCCACATTTATTTAGCACTTATTGGCAGATTTTGTTCTGCATGCTTTACCTATATTAATTTATTTAATCCCAACAATATCATGAAGTACTGTTACTATTTCCGTTTTACTATAAGGATCTATCTGTATAAAATCCCTTGCGCAGGGTTTCCAAACTAGAAAGGGGTAGATTTGAGATTCAGATTTTGGCAGACTTCTTTCAGAGTTTCTGTGGGTTTAGTCACTGTGAGATATCACCCTTCTCACACAAACAATATTGCAGTTATGGGTCTTGGTACATGTGAGGACTTTTTTTAGGAGATACTTTTTTTTTTTTAAATTTCTACTTTTAGTTTTCATGGGTAATAGTGTATATATTTATGCAATACATAAGACATTTTGATACAGGTATGCAATGTGAAATAAGCACATTATGAAGAATGGGCTTGCCATCCCCTTAAGCATTTATCCATTGAGTTGTCACCATTCAGTTACTCTCTTCAAGTTATTTTAAAATGTACATTTTTATTAACTATAGGCACCCTGTTTGCAAGCAACCTAAGTGTTCACCAACATATGAATGAATAAAGAAAATGTACTACATATGCACAAATTCAAATAAATTACTGTTTATAGCATCATAGGGTCATAAGGTTTGCATATTTTCAGTTTTAAAACATACTATTATATTGCCCTTCATGGTTGCTGTATCAATGTAATATTCCCTCTGTGAGGTGGAAAAGGGAGAAAGAATGCATGAGAATATATACTTACCATGTGCTTGGTATTGTGCTATATACATGATATCTTATTAATCTTCATATGTACCTTGAGTGGTTGGTATTTTTAAAAATGGAAATAGGCTGTAGGAAGTTCATCAACGTACTGAGATTTGCATAGATAATACACCCAAGCTATCTTGCTCTAAGTATGGATTAATTCCACTTTACCTTGCATTTGGGGATTTATATTGACTACAACAAAACTAGAGAGCCTGAAAATCAAGAAATGCTTGATGATTATTAATTTTACTTGAGTACGCCCCAGAATAACAAATCTCAAACCAAGAAATTTTGACTCTTTTTATAGAAGTTTTATAAATTTTTTTAAGGTTTCAAGTCAGAGGAGTTGCTACTGCCCACTTGTTGCAAACATAAAACAGAAGTCATTCATTAGAAAACACATGCATAAACATGCAGGGTAATTTGAACTATAATTATTGGACGTTTTTCAGGTCATAAGTCATTTCAGGAAGAGAAGATGTATCACATACCACATAAAAACATCACTCCAACTAAAAACAAAAACTCAAGAAAATACCAGCATTAATAAGATTGTTGCTATTTTTTTTTTTTTTACTTCAGTGAAATGATGTCTGCTTTTTATTAAAGGCCACAATTGTTAATTCACGACAGAGAAAGACATTTAGACATTGTTATTTAATAAAACAATCCTCCAAGACACCAGCCTGTGGATTACCTGGGAAATCTTTGTGGAATATTAGTAGCACTAGGACACATTTTAAGACCCACTGATGTAAAACTAATCATTTTCACAATAAATTGCCCCAGAGTACAAGGGACTATATAGTTCTGGAACATGTAATTCAAATGTTACAAGCCATATATATAAGTTGTTACTGTGTGGCATCAATATTTTGGTGGGTGATTAGCTTCAAATCTATGGTTTAAAGTGAACTTTCTGTGAAAAATAGAAACATATTAAAAGTCAAAAAATGGTGGTAATTCATATGGCTATTATAATAAATAAAACCATTAGGAAAAGAAAGTTATCAGCTTTGGCAGAACTTTTCTGCTTGGCTATTTAGTATCCTAAGATTGAGATGTCAAACAGGAGAGTAGAGGAGATACCATTTAAAAAAAATCTATATAAATATATGAAGTACAGAGCAATTTTGTTACATGCATTGAAAAAAACCAGAGGTCATTGCAGTAGACACAAATTACTCTGAAATGCCCTCTTCTCTAATCAAGAAGTACTTAAAACTATGGATTTGGTGCACAAATATGTGAAATATGAAGAGTATAACTTCTTGGGAGGTCTAAACAATTGATGCTGAACCATATTCATGTAATTGTTGCAAAGATCTTATAGTTGTGTAGTTTATTAATGCACATCACTTCATATATTGTGGTTTCTTAAATATATTATATATATATATTATTATTGCACTTTAGGTTCTGGGGTACATGTGCAGAACATGGAGGATTGTTGCATAGGTACATACATGGCAATGTGGTTTGCTGCCTCCATCCCCCCATCACCTATATCTGGCATTTCTCCCCATGTTATCCCTCCGCAACCTCCGTACCCTCCACTGTTCGTCCTGTAGTACACCCCCAACAAACCCCAGTGTGTGATGTTCCCTTCCCTGTGTCCCTTTGTTCTCATTGTTCAACACCCACCTATGAGTGAGAACATGTAATGTTTGATTTTCTGTTCTCGTGACAGCTTGCTGAGAATGATGGTTTCCAGATTCATCCATGTCCCTACAAAGGACATAAACTCATCATTTTTAATGGCTGCATAGTATTCCATGGTGTATATGTGCCACAATGTCCTTGTCCAGTCTATCACTGATGGGCGTTTGGGTTGGTTCTAGGTCTTCGCTATTGTAAACAGTGCCATTGTGAACATACATGTGCATGTGTCTTTATCATAGAATGATTTATAATCCTTTGGGTATGTACCCAGTAATGGGGTTGCTGGGTCAAATGGAATTTCTATTTCTAGGTCCTTGAGGAATCGCCACACTGTCTTCCACAATGGTTGAACTAATTTACATTCCCACCAACAGTGTAAAAGTGTTCCAATTTCTCCGCATCTTCTCCAGCATCTGTTGTCTCCAGATTTTTTTAATGATTGCCATTCTAACTGAGGTGGTATCTGAATGTGGCTTTGATTTGCATTTCTCTAACAACCAGTGATGATGAGCATTTTTTCATGTTTGTTGGCCTCATATATGTTTTCTTTTCAAAAGTGTCTGTTCGCATCCATCATCCAGTTTTGAATGGGGTTTGCTTGTTTTTTTTCTTGTAAATCTGTTTTAGTTCTTTGTAGATTCTGGATATTAGCCCTTTGTCAGATGGGTAGATTGCAAAAATTTTTTCCCATTCTGTTGGTTGCAAGTTCACTCTAATGATTGTTTCTTTTCCTGTGCAGAAGCTCTGGAATTTAATTAGATCCCATTTGTCTATTTGGGCTTTTATTACCGATGCATTTGGTGTTTTAATCATGAAGTCCTTGCCTATGCCTATGTCCTGAATGGTTTTGCCTAGGTTTTCTTCTAAGGTTTTTATGATGTTAGGTCTTATGTTTAAGTCTTTAATCCACCTGGAGTTTATTTTAGTGTAAGGTGTCAGGAAGGGGTCCAGTTTCTGCTTTCTGCACATGGCTAGACAGTTTTCTCAACACCATTTATATATTGTGTTTTTACCACATGATAGAAACCAGATTAACTGTGGGCTTAGTGCACTTCAATATTTGGGTGATGGGTTCATGTGGTGATGGTACAATGAATACACATAGTACAATAGTTTAAGCCAAACTGTATATGTATTGAGGAAAAAGGAATGGAGAATGAAGAACCAGGAAATCAGTAGAATAAGTTCCTAGTACTCAAGGACATAAATATTAATCTATAAGTTTAGTAAAATATTCTGATTTAGTTCATGCTGTATATGGTTTGTTTATTAGCAAGTCAGTGGACATCAGATAACCATGATGAAAAATTTCCCATACCATACCCTGCTTAATCAATGTGGTTTGGTAGATATCTAGAGTCTCCAATAATTTCTATACAACAACAATATTTCTGTTTTTTCAGAGCAGACAGGCAGACAGACTTAATTTTTTTTTCTTTTTTCTTTTTTTTGAGATAAAGTTTTGCTCTGTCTACCAGGATGTGAAATGCAGTGGTGCAATTTCTGTTCACTACAACCTCTGCCTCCTGGGCTCAAGTGATTCTCCTGCCTCAGCCTCCAAAGTAGCTGGGGCTACAGGTATGCACCAACACACCTGGCTGATATTTTTTGTATTTTTAATAGAGACCAGGTTTCACCATGTTGGTCAGGCTGGTCTCCTGACCTCAAATGATCGGATACCTCGGTCTCCCAAAGTGCTGGATTACAGGCATGAGCCATGGCTCCTGGCCCAGACGTAATTTTTGGATTTAGTTTGGATCTATTTTGAGATTATTCACAGGGTATTTCTAGAGGTATATCACAAATATTTTTATCAAATAACTTCCTCTAAAAATGACTTATTCAAATGATATTTTTATAGCTGCCTCTAGACTGCATCAAGCCTGGCCATATAGCCATCTAAAAGATATATCTATGAAGAAATTTATATTTCAATAGGAAACAATAATCTACCACACAAAAGAGAAGGAAATCCAGAATGAATTACATTAAGGTCATAAATTGTTATTGGATTCTTGCAAGTACATTTCAGCCTTTGCAATCTGCTAGTCAAAAATGCTGCAGCACCACATGATTCCCCTGTAAACTACAATAAAATGCGAATAACCCCTTAGATAGATAATTGCTCTATCTAAAATGCTAGGGAATAAAAACATTGTCTTGGATCTTGTCCTGTTTTTTTTCTTCTTTTCCCTCTTTTTGACACTTGAATTTATTTTGGAGTTTATTTTTAAACAATGATAGAAGTCTGGACAAGGTTAATAACAGGGTTGCTAATATTCGTCAATGAGGTTCACACCTCACTAAGTAACTTGTTCCTCCCAAGAGTTTTCAATTGCCTCAGATTCAAGTCTGAGGTTTACTAAAATTAGAAATCATGACATGGCATTAATCTTTAAGATTCACTAAAATGATTGAAAATGCAACATTAATGTTTAAATACAAAGTCTTTACTGTAAGTGTATCTAATATTTTTCTGGATAGAAGGAGATATACTTCTCTCCCATGGAAACCAGTAAAATACTCATAGTTAATTTATGAAACAAGGAAAATATTTAATTTACCACAACTATTCGCTTTCATATTAAAATTCATTTTCCCCATATGTGAATTATATTTTATTTTAATAGACTTGAGGGTGTTTACATAGTTTGAAAATAACTCTTAAAATATTTGTAATGTTTTAAGAAAAATTCAATTCCACAAAATATAAGACTAAAGAAAAAAATCTTGTTAGATGAACATATAGAGGAATAGTTGGCTTCTGTTCTGCATATTGATCAGTATGTTTTATTGATGACTTTGGAAAGAAAATATGTCATTGTGCTTAAAATGTAAAAAGACTTTTGAAATATTTATGAATATGTCTGTAGAGTTTGCAGAAAGATCTTATGGAGAAAAATTAATTAGAAAGCTTAGAATCTGGTTAAATGACAAGAATCTTTACTTTTAATTATAAATAAATATTTCTAAAAGGTTAATGGCATTAAAAAACAAAATATTTTAAATACTTTGAATGTGTAGGAGCTTGATTTAGGGAACATGTAATAAAAAATAATTCCATGAACATGTGCTAATTAATCTGAACTATCAGGAAGATAAAAGGTTAAAATTACATCATCTTCTAATACATTTAATGATTATGTTTATTTAAGGGAGAGTAATCACAGTAAAACAATCCTAGGACATCGTAAAGAAATCTTTGAACAGACATAGCTGCAAATTTACTATATGTGCATTTTTTCTTAATGATATTTGCATGCGTTTTGATTGCCAAGATGAAAGTCATTTGATATCTCAGGCTTGGCAAGAGACTAAAACCAAAGTAGCTGCTGGGTTTTGCTAGAAAAGTGTGATTGTGCTTAATTTTAATCCAAAAGTGCAGAAACATTTATATAGCATTTTCCAAAGTAAAATTTTGATATTACTGTAACATTTTCACTTCTGACTCACCACCGCTTCATTCATGTTATTAGTTAATTGACTAAATGAAAAGTTACAGCTTAGTCTAAAACAGAGGAAAAAAAGGACAAAAAGTAATATATATTTTTAACTTAAATTTTAAAATAACTTTAGACCTATAAACAAAGCTACAAAAAAATACATGTAGTTCTCAGATTGTCTTCATCTAGCCTCCTTAAATGTTTATATCTTGTATAACCTGGAACAATTATGAAAACCAGGATATTTACCCTAATGCATATTATCAAGAGAACATATTCAAATTTTTCAAATTGTCCCAATATATATTTTTTTCTGGTTCAGGATCCAGTGTTTCACATTGCTATTAAAATAGCCTCAATCTCTTTGAATCTGGAACAGTTTATTAATCTTTATTTTTTATGATAGTTTTAAAGTATACTGGAGAATTATTTTGTACAGTGTCCTTCAAGTTGAATTTGTCTGGGAATGTCTCATGGTTAGATTGAGGTGATTCATTTTTGAGGAGACTACCAAATATTGTGCCCTACCCAGTATATTATATTGCGAGGTACATGATATGAATATGTCATCACTTGTGATGTTAGCATTGATCCTTTGTTGAAGGTGATATCTGCGAGAAGTTTCTCCATGGTGAGGTTGCCTTTTATTCCCCTCTGTAATTAATAAGTATCTTTTGGGGAGATACTTTGGTACTATGCAAATGTTTTGTTTCTCATGATAGTTTGGCCCACTAATTCAGCATTCGCTGATGATTCTTGTCTGTAGTAATTGTTACTATGGTGTCTGGCAAATAGTGATTTTTCTATTTCCATTATTTCATATTTTAATTTAATTTATTTATTTAATTATATTCAAGGCAGGCTCTTGGTTTGTCACCCTGGCTGAAGGGCAATGATGTGATCATAGCTCAAAGCCTCAAACTAGGAGGCCCATGTGATCTTCCTGCCTCAGCCTCCCAAGTAGCTAGAACTACAGGTGCATACCACCACACCCAGCTAAGTTTTTAAAATTATTTTTTGTAGAGACAGGGTCTCCTGTGTTATTCAGACTGTTTTTGAACTCCTGGCCTCAAACGATCTGCCCACCTCAGCCTCCCAAAGCACTGGGATTGCAGGCATGAGCTGCCACACCTGGCCCATTTTTTCTACATTTATTAACTGGAATTTTATCAAAAGGAAGAGCTGTCCCTTGCCTCCCATTTATTTATTGCTTATTTGTTTCACATGGACTCATGCATATTTATTTTATTCTATGAGTTATAATTCACTGCTACCATTTTGCTCAGATTCTTCCAGGTTTGGTTGTTGGGAGCATCTTCAGGCTGACTCTTGTGTCCTTTCATTCTGTCTCCATCAGTTTGAAAAAAAATTATATTGTCTGTCCCACGAAGTATCCCAGGTTCATATTGCACTTTCCCTGCCTAAGCAATATAATCAGACATTTCTCCAAGGACATCTTGGAGAAATGTCTGATTATATTGCTATATCCTTGGTGCTATTTTGTGCCAGGTACACTTAATGCTACTGGGGTTTCATTGCCTTTAAGCCCACTCATCAGAGAGGGTCCAAAAATGTATGTTTGAATCTATTTCTATATCCATCTTTAAAAAGACACATTTAAAAAGATGCATTTATACTGACACCTCTGATTCTAATTAGACAGCTTTCTCATTATTTATAATTCCTTTTTCTAACTGAAACTTAACTCTTATTAGCTACAATATATTTACATATTTGCTCTATCCTAAAACTCACATAAAGTAGTTTCAAAATTGCTAAACTGTAACTCTGCAGAAAAACAAATTTACCAAATGGTGTTCAATATTTGTGTACAGTTTTTTGTCTTTATCCTTCCCATACACTGTAGTCAAATATTGTTCTCCAAAGTTATTTAGTGTAATTATTTTCTTTCCCATCCCAGTCTGTGTGGTTATGTTATTCATTTAATACATATCTAGGTAGGTTTAATTGTTACCATTTGTGTCATATTTTGGGTAACTCTATCATCTTTTTTGATTTTCATTAATTAGCTTTAGGGAAATGTGAAACATTAATATGGCTAGTACTAAGAGTAAGAGCTATACAAAACATTACACTCAGAAAAGATCACGTGTCTTTTTCCATTCCACTTCATTTGCATTTCCCAGTTCTTTCCACCCATTTTTACCTACCTGCTGTAGATAATAAATCTTATCAGAATCCGATTTATCTTCCCTGTATTTCTTTTTGTGCACATAGATTTTCATATATACACTTTAATTTATATGACAGGTATAGTATAACAGATTATCATTTGCATATCACTTTTACACTAAAAAACGCATACAGGTAAACCTTTCTTATTAGCTCATGAGGGTCCTTGTTCTTTTGACAGCCTCATATTACTTCATCCTGTGAATGTACCATAGTTTATTTAACTTATCTAAGGTGTGAGCATTTAGGTTATATGCAATATTTTGTAATTATGAATAGTGCTGTAACAAATAATCTAGAGCATATTTAGCTTTACATTGCTGTAGGATAACTTCAGGGTATATTTCTAGAAGAGATTTCTGGTTCAGAGGGTAACTGCATATGCAGTTTTGTTAGATACTGCGAAAGTTCCATGAGGAGGGTTGATCTCTGCATTTCCACCACAATGAATGAGAGTATTGTCATATTTTGAAATTTTTATCAATCTAGTAGTTGAGAAATGCTATCTCAGAGTAGTAATTTTTAGTTTTCAAATTATGATTGACCTTGATGTATTTTTACATGTTTAAGGAACAGTTTTATATTCTCATGAGTCTACTCTTCATGTTTTTTTTTTTTTTTTTCATTTATTTTCTATTGAGTTTTTGGTCTTTTGCCTTTTAAGAGTGATTTTTATTTTAGGGATACTTTGTTGTTAGTATACATTGCACTTTTTTCCTAGTTAAATAGTTTTCTTTTGAATTTGTCTATAATATTTTTGATCATAATTTTTAAATCTTGTCAAATTTATCAGTCTTGTATTGCTTCTAGATTTTAAATCATAGTTAAATATCATTTTCCTCAGAGTGAGGTTAAAGAGGAATTTGCTCATGTTTTCTTCTAGTGTGTCTATAGTTTTGTTTTTGTTTCTGTTTTTTATATTTATAACCCTGATCCATCTAAAGTTTATTTTTGTGTATATTATAAAATACGAATATTATTTTATCTCTTTCCAAATGGCTATGTTGCTGTCCCAGTATCATTTATTAAAAAGTCAATGTTTGTCTCAGTAATTTGAAGTGAAACCTTAGCATATGCTATTTTTAAATGTCCTTGCATTAATTTCTGCATTTTCCATTCCATTAATCTAGTCCATGTGTCTGTTCACAAGCCAGTAGGACACTAACTTAATTAGAAAAACTTTAAGTTATGTTTTAGTATTTAGCAAATAGCCTTATCTCATAAATTTTCTTTATCAGTGCTTTCCTGAATCTTCTTACATTTTTATATAAACTTTGCCATCAACTTGTCTAACTGTAGAAAAATCTTACTGATTTTTTAAAAATAAGAATTGCATTAAAAAATTTTTAAATTAAGGTAGGAAGAAAATATTTCCCTGCAGTTTTGATTCATTCTATATTAGAATATGAGATACATTTCCATTTATTTAAATCTATTTTTATGTCTTACAAAGGCATTTCACAATTTTCATTGCATGGATTTTACATATTTTATTGATTGTTTTTAATAATTTAATCTTAAAACAATTAAAGTCTAAGTTGTATGTCTGGGATGCTCTGTTTTTCATTTGATTTTCAACTTGTATGTAAGTAACTAAATGCCACATTTTGTTGAACTCAAACCCTGCCCTTCTGCCAGAAGCAATAGGAAATAAGTGTCCTTTTTTAGATATAATTTTATTATTAGCAGCCAAAAATAACTTCAGCAAGCAAATTATCCTATTGTTTAAATATCTCCAGAATGAACAGTTTAATATTAATTACTTCCACACCAACACCAGCATTTGGCAGATGTTCTCAAATATCCAAATGGATGATACTAAATAAGCCAATTTGGAAAGCCATTTTATTCAATTATATGAATACTCTTCAGTTAATTCTTCCTGATGTTACCTCCTTGAGGTAGAGCTATGCTAAACTAGACCTTTAGTTTTTTACATCTTCATTTATGATCAAGGAAGATGATAAGAGCAACCTGGTCTTAATATTTTCCAGGATAAAATAATCTCCATGCACCTGTCACTGTATCACTGATTATTTCTGTTGGAGGCAGGAAAGAGAAGAAGGTGACTCAACGGAGGGCTGGTTTAGATGTTTAGCTATTTAGTTGCAAAGGTGTTTCTTGAAGAAAATTTGATCTTTTGGGCACTGAGTAACTATAATTCTGGCTCTGTGATATACATTATTGTTGGTACACAAACCTTTATCCTCTGAATCAAGTAATATTTAAGTCAGGTTATAAAAAACTCTTATAAGCTGCCATAGAAATGCCTTCTGAGACAATAGATCAAGTGCCTTATTTTCAAAATTTAGAGATCGAAAGAATATGAATTGTTCCTTAGTTAGCAGACTAGAATATGTGTTTCAAACTGTCTCCATCCACATTAAGCTTGAACTAATAAATTTTTGTTAAAAGATCATCTGGAGCAATTGATACTTGAGAAGGAAGGACTAAGAAAGTCATAGTCTCTCTTACTTTAAACTTGTTAGCTGAATCTCCTACATCATGTCTTGGCCAGCCTACGACTCAATATGACATAAAAATGCTATTGAAGACTGTATTTGTCCATATTTTAAGCTCCCATTGATAAATTTATTTTAAAAGTTTGTACTTATTTTCTGGTCTAGGTTGTGACATTAGTCTAAGTTTTGATATATCTATTATCCCCTTTTTTTTATTTTCTCCTATCTATCTACCTATCCATTATTAAATAAATATATATATATATATGTATAATTACATTTGGTTAGAATTAATGTTTCTAATTGTTTAATCATTAATTTTTAAATTAAATAATTATCTTATTTTCATTGTTGTTGCTATTTGACTAATTTGGAATGTTAAAATATAATTCTAAAGGCCGTCATACTAAACGATCAAACTTTATCAAATAGAAAGTCCCATTTCTGCCATCCATACCATAATCCAGTATTGCATCATGCTCTCTAATTCAGAAGATAACTCCATTCCAATCAAATAAGTCACCTAAGCCAAAAGTATAAGACTTTTAAAGTAAAAGACCTTAAAGCATGAGTGGCATAATTTTTAAAAGGATGAAAATATTATAATAACAGTTTTGTACTTCACAATATAAAATTCTTTTTTACCCTATTGTATTTTAAAGTGACTTAAATATTAAATTATAAAAATTTAGATAGAAATTTGAGTTATATATAGCAAACACTTCCTAACATTTAGATAATCATGGATGATTTAGAATGGTATGTTTTAATATTTGCTCTATTAATATTTAATGAATTTCATTTTGTGAAATTTTAATATTTTATAAATTTTTTACATACTTGCTTTTTCTAATAGTAGCAAATGAATAAGCTGGCAGTTTCTAAAGTTTTAATTATTGCTGTGATTTGAAAAACTGTTTTGGTCAAAATATCAATTAATATCTTAGGTTTAAATTGGGTAATCTATTTAAAGATTTTAAGGTGACTATTTTATTATACTAATTTCAGAGATGAAGAAACTTACATATGATCAAGTACTGGTTGAGTAAGATTAGAATTTTGGTCAGTTTGTCTCCCTCCAACAATGTTGGCCCTGAAAATGCTACCATAGGGATTCACCAGAAACCTGCACGCTATCCAGCAAACAAATGCATATTTACTTTAGGCACATATGATCTTAGAATTTCCAGAATAAAGGTCCTGCTTCTACTAAATCTCCCCTAGAACACTTGTCTTAAAATTGTTGAAGAAGCCATCCAAGCTTCTTCAAGCACTTAACACTATTTTTTTTCTTTCTCTTTCTCTTAGTTTCTTTTTCTTTCTCTTTCTCTCACTTTTCTTTTCTTTCTTTCTTTCCTTCTTTCTTTCTTTCTTTCCTTCTTTCTTTCTTTCTTTCTTTCTTTCTTTCTTCCTTTCTTTCTTTCTTTCTTTCTTTCTTTCTCCCTCTCTCTTTCTTTCTTTTTCTTTCTTTCGAGATAGGCTATCTCTTTGTCACCCAGACTAGAGTGCTGTGGTGTGATAATAGCTCACTGTGACCTCCAACCTGTGGGTTCAAGTGATCTTTCTGACTTAGCCTCCCAATTAACTGCAACTACAGGCATGTACTATAATGTCTGGCTCAATTTTTAAGTTTTTGCTGAGATAGGGTTTTACGATGTTCTCTTCTCTGGTCTCAAACTCCTAATCTTAAGTGATTCTTCCACCTTGGCCTCTTAAAGCTGGGATTACAGTCATGTGCCAACACACCCGGCTCAAACTACTTATTTATGCAATTAGTGTCCAAGCATATACCTGTCTGAACAACTATTTGCCATTTTTTCAAGACTATTGACAGTTTTATACCAAAACACTCTAAGAAAATTTAATCATCATGGATGGACTCCTAGATTAAGTATTAACAAGATAGGTGGAAAATATTGATACTAGAACAAGAACCATCATATTAGAATCATTGTAAGAAGACATTAAAAATAGTAATAAGATGAATCAACTTAATAAAAGACCAAGAGGTATGCTTTCTCTTTCTTTATAATTGATAGGTACATGAAAGGCATTGCTTTTCAAACAGAGATCCTTGGGCCAATAACATTGGCATTGCCTGACATCAAAATGAGATTATTTTAACAATAACCAGGTGATTTTTATTTATACTAAAATTTGAGAAATGCTATGGCAGGGTAGGTTAGTTTACATAACTTTATTTTAAAATTTATAGAGATTAAAAACATCATCCACATTTTAGGTTTGGCATCTTTTCTCTCTCACATTTTGCCTCTCTGGTCTCAAATAGAAGAGGTGACTCCACTACTTTTAATTTTATTTTATTATCATTATTATTTATTTTCTTTTCAAAGCCAAAGGTTGACATGAGAAAGAAGAGGGACAATCTCTCTTAGAAAAAAAGAAGTGTGTCTTTTCCAAGCTACCTTGGATTGAGAAGAGTTAGATAATGATTGCTTTAGACTCTGAGCTCTGGAATACCCTGTCTTACAGGAAGAACAGAGTCATTTTTCTTTCTTGGCTCTGAGCTTTCACAGTAATTAATATCTTTTATGTCAAGAACATATAGAGAAAATACAGTCTCAAGAGTCCCACTTTGTATTTTATTTTCACAGACTTTCCTTTATTGTTAACAATATGCGGAGTCATTGAGCTTATGACTGCTGTACTGACAACTCTCTTTTTTAAAAACTTTAAATTATTCTTTCTCATTCTGACTTTTTCTTCTCTTATCTGTGTGTCAGGAAAGGGGAGAAATGCCAGATGTAGGTGATGGGGAGGAAGGCAGCAAATCACACTGCCACGTGTGTTCCTATGCAACAATTTTGCATGTTCTTCACATGTACCCCAAAACCTAAAATGCAATAAAATAAATAAATGGGGAAAAAAAAAAACTTTAATAAGTAAATTACACTGCATGTTTTAAGCTTAAAACATATTTAATAAGCTTCAAACTATTGTTTAAAATAAGGCCTCTCTTTCTCTCTGAATTTTAAATTTCCTGCTATACGAATAATTAAAAGTAACCCATTTATGTGCTGTTAATTCTAATAAGCAGTACCGTTACCATCAATGGCACTATGGTACAATTTTTATATATGTATTCATTAAACTAAATATACAATACAGTTTTAAAAATTACTGCCAAATGTAACAAAGCTGCACAAGGAAAAATGGGTTGCTTCCTTAGTAATTCTCTCAAAATATTTAGTTAGTATTTTTAGTATAAACAACACATCAAATTTAGTATCTTGGCTTCTTTAAAATCACATTGAATTAAATTTGATTTGACCCATTTGGTCATTTGAGACTTTACCTCCAAAGCTACAATTCTGACATAATTTCAGAAGTGTTTGGCCAAGTGCAATAGAAAAGGAAAATGTATAAAGAAATTAGAAAGGTAAAAAATGTTACATAATTTTAGAGACTACGTAATATAATTAAGTGAACAAAAATTCCATAATTATATAAAAGGACACAAATACCATGGCTGAAACATTATAGTTCAAATTTAGTATGAACTTTAAAGATTTTCAACAGATTTATTTTATTAGTTTTGTGGAGATTCTACCATAATGCGTTTTCTAACTCCTAGCTCCCGTCTGATGATTGATAGACTCATTTCAATATTTTGTCAGAAACATTCGAGCTCAATAAATCATATAGGTTGCTGTGCTGCTGCTTATAATCTTCTGTGCTTTTGGTTTATCAAATAAGTGAGGGCAAGGATATGTGTAGCAGTAAGGCAGGACAAAACCATAAGAAAAAATTTCATTTTCACTGTAGACTTCCTTATCTCAGAGCCCCATTCCCCCTACTCCAATAAAGTCTTTAATCATGGGTTCTGGTGTGTTAAAGTTTTTTAAAGAACATTAGCTTCGCCCCACCACCAAATGTGAAAATAATACAATTTTATTTCAGTCAGTTAGGAAAATTATAAAAGTATAAAAGGAGAGGAACTACTCTTACTGCATCTGCAATCCTACTACCTAGGCATAATAAATACCAGTATTTGCGGTGTATTTTACTAATATTTTTCTCCCTTTGGGATAATACTGCATTTACTCTTTTGTACGTTGCTATTGAATGACTAGTAATTCAAAATTTTTATTTCTGCTTTGTAATATGCTCCCTTTTAAAATTAAAATATGTCTGGTTTAAAATTCAAGATGGAATACATAATGTAAAATGTCAAAGTCTTTAACATTTTTCCATTCTCTATGGGTAACCAGAGTTATTGGTTTGATGCACATTGGGAAATTTTCTTTTATGCATTTAAGGTGTGTGATGGGTGATACGTAAAACAGCTACTTCATATTTTCTAGTATAATTGGAGCATAATGTATTAACTTCATATTGGTAAATATTTAATTTTCAAATGTTCCCTATTAAGAGCATGCTTCAATAAACTTATGTATGCATATAGTTTTATAAATTTTAAATATATTTTAAGCATTTTTGTAGGAATTCCTAGGTTTGGGATTTCTTGCTTACTAGGGAAGGATATTTTATATTTTGATAAGTACTTTCAAATTTCTTCTAATGCTTTCCTTGTGATTTCATTCATACACAGTGTTTGAGAGCATTTGAACTTTTGCTAATGCAAAAGTTTTCATTTTGACAATATCATAGAAAAATTGAATTTCATTTTTGTTTTAACTTACAGAGATATTATTATTAGTGAAGTTTAGCATCTTTAATATGTATATTAATTTTTTTTATTTTTTCTACTTTTGGGATCTGCTCATTCATTTATTTTATTTTTCTTACCGATGTGCAGAAACTCTTTACCTGTTGTCTATGTTGCAGATATTTATTCTAAGTGTATTTTCTGTGTTCTAAGCTTGTATATGGCATTTTTAACAGAGGTGCCTTTAATTTTTATATTGTAGTCTGTTTTTAAACAGACTTTTTTTTTTTTTTTTGGTAAATATCAGTAATTGTTTGTCTACATAGCATTTACCATGTCCCAGGCCATATTCTAAATATTTTACAAATATTGACACATTTAGCATTCATTACAGCCCAATAAACTACTGTTGTGATCATTGTATCATTCTCATCATAAGAAATGAGAAAATTGAGGCACAGTGCAGCAAATGACTTAAATGGCTACAGCTGTGACTAGAAAGTAGCAAAAGTAGAACATGATCTTGGGCTGTTGGCTCTGAGCCTGTGCTTTAGCTTCTCTGTTACATTATCTCCTATAAAATAAATCCAAGTTCCTACCTGTTCTTAGTCTGTTGGGATTTTAGAGAATACATCACAAAAGCTATGTGTGGGTGTGTGAAGTCTGGCCATATGTAGAGATGGACTGTTAACTGTACATGTGGGGCCATCCACAGGGAAATTCCCCTGGAGCTCCCATTTCCTCACCTGGTAAATTTTAAAATCAGTTCCCTTCTTCAACAGGAGATTTTGATGCTTCTTAGAATTTTAGAAGGAAAAAAGTTAACTAAATACATATTAATAATGATAGTATCTAAATGTTCATTCATGTTTACACGTTTGTTGACTATATTACAGATGACTTCATCAGAACAAGAATCTATTTACAGAATAGAAAGGGGGAGAATGGAAGCAGTGAGAGCCTCAGGGTCTTAAATTTACCCTGCAGAGAGTAAAAGCTAAGACCTAGAATGTCCAACAGGAGGCCCTGGGGTAAGAGCCACTTTTACCATATTGCCATGCAGAAGTTCTCTCCCAAGTCCCACAAAATGAAGTAAGGTTTATGGGCTTGCCACTTAAGCATTTCAGTGTGGACACCCTGAGCCATTCAAGATTACACATGAATTTGTTTATACCACTTTGCCTTTCTTACTGATCAAATTAGTCAACCATCAAATTTCCTCTTCATATTATAACATATATATAGGTCATTGGCATATGCCTATTTCAACTTTGCAAATGGTTTTATAGACATTTGAAGTAAGCTATTAAGTTGACTAAAATAATGACATTTTATTAGCAACAAAGATACTTGTTGCTTTTGATGGTTGGTAAATATGTAAAATACAATTCTACCTTTTTCAGATAAAAGCATTGCTTATTTTCTTACAACTTTAGTTCTATTGTCCAAATATTTCTGCAGGTATAGGCTGGTATATACATCTGGTAGTCTTCTCCAAAATAAACATTGGTAATTTTGTCATCTTTCATGTAGTCCCAGAGATTATTGATTACAAAGTTTTTGTTTCTTGAAAGATTTGTGATAATATCTTTCAATAACATCTAGCATAAGAAGTTTAAAAGAAAAAATACCCAAATGCTTTATGGCTTTCAACTTTATTCTATTATATTTCAGATTGTGGGTGAAGCAGATTAAAATTGTATTGACTCAGAGTATTAAAGGATTGTATTTTTCTTAAAAACCTTCACGGTTGATTTCATTCTATAAAGTTGCAAGACAGTTATCAGTTCGTTTTGGAATGGTGAAAAATCTGCTAAGCAGAAGTTTATCTGACAACATCAAATTATGGAGATTTTCTTCTTTACTTTTACTATAAGAAAAGAACGTGAAAATAATACACATGTAAAGATACCTAAACTTACGGCACAAAAAACATCACTTTTAAATTTAAATCTAATTTTGTATTCATTTAACAAATTGAATATTGGTATTATATTGTTATAGTATACAATATTATGCTACTTGTATTTTAAAACAAAAGCAAAATGAGCATAGAACCACACCATTCCCCTACAGTTTTGCAAAAGTATGTATTTTTATTCCTCTACCTCTACATACAAATTTTTAAATATTTGATTTTTTAGATTTTTTTTTTTTTTTAGTTTTAGGTTTACTGCAAAATTGAGAGGGAAGTACAGAAGTATTCCCGCACATCTTATGAGCCCACACATGGATAGCCTCCCACATTTTCAACTCCCACACTTAGAGTGGCACATATGTTACTATTAATGAACCTACATTGACACATCATTATCATTCAAAGTCCATTAGCACTCACTCTTGGTGTTGTACAATCTGTGGGTTTGGACAAATGTATAAAGACAAGTAACCACCATTATACTACATATATATACACATATACTAGATACATGTATATACTATAGGCATATATATATATACACACATGTATTCTTATACATAGTATAAATATATATAGTATACATAGTGTATATATATATTTAGTGTATATATATATATATATATATATATACACATACTTTCACTGTCCTAAGAACCCTCTGTGCTCTGACTATTCATTCCTCCCTCCCTCTCCTTTTATAAATGTTTATGTCTTTTGCACATAGGTGGTGTGTTGTCACATCATTTTCTTTCCTATGACATTTGTTAGGTGTAGTTTTTTCAGCCTGGTGGTATTTAGGTTTTGCTTCCTTGATGTTCTTATTTGCAAACTTGAGGTGGGTTGAGAGAGAGTAGAAGCAACAGGACTATACCAATTTTCATCTGCAACAAAGAATATGTACGACAACATTTTGCATAATATTTATACATGAATACACATAATTTATAGAATTTAAGGCTAGATAGGACTTTAAGGGATCATCCAATTTATGCATGAATATGTATTTATAAACATAAAACACATATGCAGTCTCTGCTAGCTCTGGTTTGGGTATTTCAGCTTTGGAATGCTCACTTACTAGGATTAAGTTTGGGCTAGACCACCCACAAAAGCAAGGCCACCCAAGGGAAAATTTGAGATCTGGACAAGCAGAGTTGCCAGACTTGCCTGGGAGAACAGCTGGCCATCCCAGCACCTGCTGCCCAGCTCAAGACAGCTGGGGATAAGGCCACGTGGGCCCAGCTGCTTTCAGGATGGGCACTGACAAAGACCACTGCCGCTTGGCATCTGTCAACTCTTGCTATATTTGGCCAAGAAAGTTTGGCAGGGAGTTGTGTGGTCTACCAAGTAAAATTTAGGCTGATTAGTCATAAACCAGGATCATAAAAATCATAGGGTTGGAAGGAACCTCCAGTGAAATAGGTTTCAGCCTTTGGTGTGAATTAGAATAATATTGGGAGCTTCCTGAAAAGGTTCATTTCCAGACAACACCCCTTATAGAATCTGATTTACTGGGTCTTGGGTGAAGCTGTTTACCATTTGCATTTTTCAAAGAGCTCCTGAGGTAGGTTTAATATATATGAACAGAGGCTTTTTAAAGTTCTAAGAAATATCGCAGTTTATGACTAATCTATCACTTGGGATGCTTAGTAAAAATAAGTATTACTAGGTCTTATTGACTCAGAAGTCAGGGCATGTCTGAATCTGTCTGTAATTGTGAATTCACTACTTGCTAAATACATAAATATAAAAGAATCATAAAAAATGACTATATTTGTATTTCTTCCTGGTTAAATGTAGGGCATGAGTCTTATTATACATTTACAAATTATTTACTATACATTTAAAATTATTCTTTCAAAAGAAAACTAAGGGATCCCATATGTGTAAATAATTTAAAATTTTTTTAAGTTTAATTTTTAAAACTAGAAGATCTCTTTTGAGATGTAAACAGCCTGATGAAACTCTAGGGATGAAGGTGTTGACTTGATGTATGCATCTCTGTATTTATTTTTCTCTCAGTACTAAATAAATCAAAAGCTTTAAGGATTTGAAATGGAAACAGAACCCCATGTCATAATTTTAGATGTGGCAAATTAGACTGCTCTATTAAAAAGTTGGATATTTCTGTATGGCCTTAAGGGCAACCTATATATTTTGCACAGGTTTCTCCAGAGCAAGAAGGAAAACGGCTCTGTTAATCCATCTCATTTTCAGAAAATGATCTGATCTGTCAGAAGTTCTGGGAATCTGTGTTTGCGTACTCCTCTCTTCTGTCTAAGGATTTTCCTAGGCTTTAGAGCATCTATGAATTACCCAAAATTATATTCATGTGAATTCTATTTTTCTGGAGAACTTGTTCATAGCTTTCATTAGAATCTTCAAAAATGAAGAGCTAAGATTTGCTGCATCTAATGGGATGGTAACTAAACAGTGCAATCACCCAATACCATATTTTGTCAAGAAGCGATGAGAAAGGGCTATGTAAGACTTAAAACGCTCATCTTAGTGAATGTAAGCTTTAAGCTTTCATGGTGTGATTTGTAATTTTTTTTCTGTCAAGCAAGTAAAATATCTCCATGAATTCAAATATTTTTAGTTTATAAAATATTCTAAATGCAGCATGATGGCTTTGATATATATGCTTTGCATGGTGTGAAAGTCTGTGCAGCTAATTTGTAGGTTCCTTCTCTTAAATTTCATCATAAAGAGGTCCTATGCATTTGTCTCCCTGCTATTTGATGTGGTTGGATCTTATCTACTCCTCCATCTAATAATATGTGTCTCCTCCTCACAAACATGAACATGCATAAACATTTTGAAGATTCCAATTCCTCTCGCTCATCCTTTTAATGCTGCAATGATAGATTTTTTTTCTGATTCTTATTTGGGGGGAGAATGGCAGAATGAGATCCCTAAAATCAGCCAATCCCATACTAGATTTTAAAACATTTCTGCTACATGGAGATGTGGAGCAGTTGATCTTCATGTGTCTGTAGTCCTAGAGTGATGGTTGTTCTGTTTGAGGAAGGAGGAAGAATGAAGGCAAGCAAGCTAGCCCATGAACATGAGAGAGAGGAGAGGGAGAGAGAGAGAATAAATATCTCCAGGATTGAAGTCCATTTATGAATATTATCACTCACTAAATGTTCCAAAATATATATAGTAGATTCACTATCAGTAATTGTTTTGAAGTTGTTGACATATTCTTTAGATCTGAAATCAAAATCTTAATTATTTTTACATTGTTTTCAAGATGTTTTCTAGTTTATCAAAAAAATGGTTTAAAGATAATTTTTAATTCAACTCATATTCTTGGATTTTTAGCAAATTTGGAGGACAAGGTGTTTTATTTTTGTCAAAATTCCTCAATGTGAGGCACAGATTGGTTGACTTTCATTGGCCACAAGGTTAGCAGGAGGGTTATGTCTTCCAACCGCTTTTCCTTCCCAATTCTATCATGTGATATAATAGAAAATATATTTGGTCTTCTCCCTGGGATCCTGGCACAGAGTTCTTAAAACACTTGGAAATTTCTCAGAGATAACAGTGTCTTTTGTTATTCATCACAAGCCATCTGATTAAAGAGGTGGAACTTTCAGTCTCACTCCCTGACCTGCTGAGAGAAGAGGGACTGGAGATTAAATTTAATCATGGGACCAAAATATTCAATCACATACATGAAAGAAAAGCCCATATAAAAACCCTGAAACAAAGAGGCTCAAGGAGCCTCTGGGTTGGTGAACCCATAGATGTGTTGGGAGCCTGCAAAGGATATGGAAGTTCTGCACAGGTCTTATGCCCCAGCCTTGCCCTATGCATCTCTTCCATTTGACATCTTTTATAGTAAAAGTGTAATAATAAATAGAGCACTCCTGAGTTTTGTCAGTCATTGCAGTGGATAACATAAACCTGAAAGAGGATCTTGAGAACCCTGAATTTTTAGGCAGTTGATCAATAGTATGGGTGGTCCCCATATATCAGAAGTGTGGAATTTCTGAAGTGAGAGTAGTGTTGTGAGACTAAGCCCTTAAACCTGTGGTATCTGACACTAACTTTAGGTAGCTACTGTCAGAATTGAAGTGAATTGTGGGAATCCAGTTGGTATTAAAAAGTTTGAGTGGTAATCACATATACCATAACACATGAAAACTGGAAGTAGAAGCAAGTCAAAGGGAGTTATGCTTTTAGGTTTCTGACACCTTACTGATAACACCAACCCTTTCTATCAGGATGTCTCTGTAGTCGTGGGCTCTCTATTAGCATGAATTTCCTGAGTCCTGACTATGTGCAAATAACATTCTGAAACTGTAAAAGCCAGAAAGATGAATTAGACATTTCTTCTGCAAGGAAGACTCTGAATTTACTAGCTAATGAAATTCACATTCACGAGCTATACCATAAAATAGACATATTATAGGACAAAACCAAAGTATCATAAAAGCGAACAGTTCCAGTAAGTTGGGAGAAAGTAACAACAATAATAATAATACATAGATTCTATGAAGAATGCTTATTTGAACTTGTCTTTGAAAAATGGAGCCAATTAAAGGCATCCAAAGAGCTACAGAAAAGCTCATCACCACCAATATGTTGAAAAGTTTCTCACCTATATAACACTAGGTTAAATAATTAGGAAGAAATAGTCAAGAATGACAATTACTTTATGAAAGAGCAGATCCATTCAAGATACTATTTGTTTTCCATTGTTATATTCTACAATTTTAGTGTGGCACATTGAAGTATTCTACACGTTTGTTAAATAAAAGAATAAATCATCTTTGTTTTAAAAAGACTTGTACAAGTGCCATGCAGAAGCTGATGATAAAATGGTAAGTAAAAGAACGACAGGGTCCTAGCCCTCATTTAAGTTATGATTTAGGGTGAGAGAAACAATTTTTTTCTAATTCTACAGATACATATAAAATTATAGCTGTTAAAGTGCTATCAAAAAGAGGACGTACAAGAGTAAAACACGAGTGAAGGTGATGGTAGAGATTGGCTTAGTCAAGAAGGTTTGTCTGAGGAAATAAAAGAGTGAACTGGGTGAATGGGGCTAGAGTTTCAGGCAAAGAGAATGCCACAAAGGTGATAGCAAGGGAGATAATGGAGCAGCAATATGAGATTGGAGAAGGAAGATCAAGGCTTCACATAGCTAATCATTATTTAAGACCAGTGGGAATCCATTAGTTGGTTAAACAGAAGGGGCTAGGTGACATGAGCTGTGCATTCTTAAAAGATGCTTGATGGATCCTGGGCTAGTCGTGTAATCTTTCTGTGAGTCATTTTCTTGATCTGCATAATGGAAATACTAATACTTTCTTTCAGTGACATTATGAGCATTTAGAAATAGTAGATATGCATCTCCTGAAAAATATAATAGGGTTAGAATAAATGATAGTTCTTTATCATTGGTTGATACTGGAGTTTCATGAGGATTGAATGGAATTACAAATGTGTTGTTCCTGAAAATAGTAAATGTCAAGTATGTACTTCTCTCCTTCTTGTTTCTTCCTTGCATAGCATGTTGAAGAGAGCATAAGAGTTGGAGTCAGAAAACTCGAAAGCTTGGATTATGACTCTCACCTTAGGCAGCTCCTTCTCTGAGGCTCAGTGTCTTCTCTGTAAAATCAAAACAATGATCCCTGACATATCTACTTTAAAATCGTTGACAAGCTTACATAAGATAATGTATCTGAAAGTTCTCATAACCTGGGAAACTTTATAGAAATAAATTATGTTTCCATTATTTGACGTTCTCTTAATATTGGCGACCATTTCAGTCTAATTCTGATAGGAAAGCCATCAATCACAGTGAATTTCTTTCCACTTTCATTGCTTATAAACTCATCAATGTAGAGATTTCAGACATTTGGTCAAATGATCCCACACCTGGGTAAACCTGTCAAACTGTCATTTTTGTATCTTACCTCTTAACTTTTCTGGACTGTAATGCAAATAATTTTTTTATATAATGCCCAGTGTTCATCAGGAAATACTATGATTATACATTTATTTCATGTTCTAAATTTAACAATACCAAAATCCCTAGTTTATCTCTTTTCTTGGATTTCTGACTTCTATTCTGAACTGATGTGATTTCTTCCTCAATTGAGTTATAAAATTGGACTAGACTTTTCATCTTGGAATCTAAAAACATAACATGGCTGTATCATATCTCGTTTATGTGATGAATAATCTGTGTTTTAGACATATTAATTCTTTGAATTTTATCATGTTACCTGAGGCTTCCAACATTTTATGAAAAAGTTAAGAAAAATATAGACACAAATTTTTGTATTTATCTGCTAAATAATCTTATAGCAAAGGAAAGATTAATTAAAGAACTTGTTTGTGTTCAAATTTAAATTATGATGGAGATATAGATCAATTTAATCCATTCAAAAGTGGAAGTTGTAATGTTATGTAGTTTCACAAATAAGACAAACAAAGAATACTACAGTGGAATTGTGATTTACTTTGTATTGTTTTTCCTTGAAGTCCTACTACCCAAATATAAAGTTTTAGTAAAGCATTTTATAACCTTAGGAATATAAATGTATGTAGAAATCTATTATACTTGCGGCTATAATATGAATGCAGGAAACAGAGCCCTTAGTTTGCTATTGATTTTGATTTATTTTTGCCAGAAAAGGTTAGCTTAAAAACTTATTTTCATTTTTGCTGCTAGAACACAGCAGGCTTCTGTGTACATTCATTAAACACTTTGAGGAGGGAAGGATATGTCCTGAAGACATTATTTAGAAAGCCAGAAATGTTGTTCAGTAAAGACAATAAAGATGATAAGTGAAATATACAAATTTGCTAAAAACCTGAGAGGTACTGAAACCCAATTACCCTTTGTCATCTTTTCATGCTTTTGTTGCCATAGGGATGTATAACTTGTGCAGTACAATCTGTGCTGAT
Source organism: Sapajus apella (assembly GCF_009761245.1). Lineage (NCBI taxonomy): Eukaryota > Metazoa > Chordata > Mammalia > Primates > Cebidae > Sapajus > Sapajus apella. Next base: position 42,241,515 of record NW_022436941.1, read on the forward strand.
AACACTGTGGAGTTAATGGGCATTCAATCTAGAGAAGCAGTGACCTCTTTGGATCCAGTGACTACTAAATCCCTTTTTCCCTTTTAGTGTAGCAATGGGAGACAACTAACTAGGAATCTTGGAATTACTCTCCCCATACCAGTATGTTTTACTGATTCCAGAAGTCAAAATTGGAATTAGCCTCTGATATAATTTGGCTGTGTCCTCACCCAAATCTCCCCTCGAATTGTAGTTCCCATAATCCCCATGTGTTGTGGGAGGGAGCAGATGGGAGGTAGTTAAATCATGGGGGCAGTTACCTCCATGCTGTTCTTGTGATAGTGAGTGAGTTCTCACCAGATCTGATGGTTTAATAAAAGGCTTTCCCCCTGCTTTGCTCAGTACTCCTTGCTGCCACCATGTGAAGAAAGATGTGTTTGCTTTCCCTTCCGCCGTGATTATAAGTTTCCTGAGGCCTCCCCAGCCCTATGTAACTATGAGTCAATTGAACGTCTTTCCTTTATAAATTAGCGAGTCTTGGATATGTCTTTAGCAGCATGAGAATGAACTAATTCAGCTTCTTTATTCCTCTTCAGCTGTCTGTTCTTCACTCTTATCACTACGTCCAATTGTACAAACAGTAAAATAATTCACATTCAAAAAACTTCTTTGTGCTGGACGCCTGCTATATGCCTTATGTTTAGCCCTAGTAATAATACTTTGAGATTTGTACTATTATTAGTTTCATTTATATTCATAGGAAACCATAAATTACGGAGTTGAAATAAGTTTCTGAGGATCACACAACTAGGAAATGGTGGAGCTGGAATTCAAACCCAGGTTTTGAGTGCCAGGAAAATTAAATTGAGGCAAGAATGACATAATGCATCAAAGGAAGCCACCAATAACTAAAGAGCAAAGAAGAAATAGATTTAGAGACTGTCCTGGAAAACAAAACAAAATAAAGCAAAAAAACGAAACTTTTATTCTTAACATGATAGAATCATTTTCGTAATTGATCTATCCGTTTTGTTTATAATAGATGAAAGAGTTAATGAAACACAATGAAAGGATATTAGAAAAACACAGCCATATATTTAGAAATAGCATGACACATAGCAAAACCTGAATAGAGGATATCAGAGTTTCCTTCTTTGAAGAGTATAGAGTATATATAAGCCAACTCTATGAGTTTGAAATTGTAGAGGCTCAGGTGAAGATAAAGTACATTGCTATTCTACAATTCTCCTATTAAAACACAGTCACAGAAAGGGGCAATTAAAACCTTACAAAGGCAGCTGCACGAACCAGAAATTTGTTCAATACAAAGATGTGAATATGGTCATGCTTGTCAAGAAAATTTAACTTAAGCCACAAATAATGTCATATGGGGGCAAAAGGAAGGCATCAGTAACTAAAAAAGGACCTTGGAGGCTAACCACACTGGTCTGAATACTGGTGAGAACTTGAGAGTCCTCCAAAATACAATAAGGAGCAGCCCCACCATAGGGCTGTGTAAGCTGTTCCGTGATTGAAAGCCATGTTTCGTGAACTCTATTTCGTAAGTGGAAACTGGGCTTTAGAATGGCTCTCTCGCTTCCCGTTAGATGAAATGTTGGAACTTTTGATCCAAGTTAGAAGTATACTTAAGAAATATCTTTCTTAAGAAATGTACATTAATAGGCCCAATCAATAGTTCTAAAGAAATTCATTAAATTACATAGGTATGCATGCTTTGCACATGTACCCCAGAACTTAAAGTATAATAATAATCATAATAGAAACTGCCAAAGAGTTTATATGAAAAAAAGAGAAAAAAGAAACGCATTCAATTAATGGAACTATTTCTGCTGAAATTGATACAGGCTTTTGAGAAACTTAAATGTTAGTTACTTTCCTTTTTTTTTTGGATTTCATTTTTTTTTTCTTTTTTTACTATAAGCTCTAGGATACATGTGCAGAACATGCAGGTTTGTTACATAGGTATACATGTGCCATGGTGGTTTGCTGCTCCCATCAACCCATCATCGACATTAGGTAATGCTATCCCTCCCCTAGCCCCCACCCCCTGAAAAGCCCCTGTGTGTGATGTTCCCCTCTCTGTGTCCATGTGTTCTTGTTGCCTTTAAGATTATAGAAAGTCTGATTCCAGCAACTAGTAAATATTTGCTTGTAGTGTTCTGAAATCTCCATGAGAAGTTATTCTATTAAAGAAAGATTAGTGGACTGAGAAACAGATGGTGTATGTTCCAGGTGGGGCTTTTTCTCATTTGGATATGTGGTTATAAGTGAGTCACATCACCTCTTGGGGCTAAGTTTCTCATCTGTGAAAAAGAGAGTAATTTTTAGGTCATCTTTTCTAACATTGTAGAAAATTCTTCAGTTATTCATGAGTTGTAAGTTATCAATTTGCATGGATAGGTTTTCTGTTTGATAAAGAGTACTGTTACCACAAAGATGATTACAATCATTTTGGAATTCTTATATAGTAAACTTAAGCAGCAGATGCCTGTTATTAATTGTTCTTGCTGGCTCACACTGAGTTCCAGAGGACAGAACTAGAAGCCATCACAAATGGTACTGGCATATTTAACTTCAGCTCTGTTGATATTTGGTTTTCCAAATTCGCATTAATGGAGACACCTGTTTAAAATATCAGATACTACTGTGCAACCCTGTAGAAAGAAACAACAGAAAGGAAATTATTGCTAACATTTAATTGAAATAAGTGTTACTAGCTGAATAAACACTCTGTGGTCAATAATTTCAGCTCCAGCTGGAAAATAAATTGAAGAGACAGTGCATTAAGCTGGTGATTATGCTAAAGTAGCCTGCTGTATTATTGTAAACAAGCATCAACTGATTTTTTTTTCTTACTCCTTTTACATTATTGGTTCTCAAACATGGCTGTGCATTGTTGTTACCTGGGGAACTTTAAAAAGCCTCCATTTCCCAGAATGCACTTCCATACAAATTAAAGCTGAATTTCCAGGCCTGGACTCCAGGCATTAGTGTTTTTTAAAATTCCACACACGATTCCAATGTGTAGAGTTGTTTGAGAACCACTATTCTACATAACCAAATTGTTTTAATATTCAAAGCTTTTATAAGGCTTAAAATGGGCTTGATTTAAGAAATATAAATGTCTATAAAAATTAAAATTAAAAGATTAAGAAAAATTGGGGTCCACAAATATTAAAATTCTCATGATTTTTGGACCAATGGAAATGATTATTCAAGACATTTGTTCCAAAATGTCAGTAGTAGATGCTATATTTTCACATAATTATTTCATTCACATTAATGTTGCTCTGCTATGATATTGTAATAAATACTTACAGATGTCAGCTTCACAGAAAAACTTAGAAATTTCCTTTCATTTAATTCAACCTGAAAGAAATTTGACTCATGTTTACTATTAACTCTGAAATGCGCTGAACTTTTCAATTTGTCATTAAAGCTCTTAATTTTGCTAAGTTCACCTGAATATGTGCATTATTAATCTGAATCTTTTCATTGAACTCCCTTATTTCGAGCTTTCTATCTCTTGTGCCTTTCGAGGTCTCCAGCTGCTAGGCTTTGCTTTCTTCCAAAAGGATTGTCATCTCCTTGGTCTTTGCTTCCTTTAATGCAAGTTCAAATTTTTGTTAAGTCAGACATATCAGAAACTTTTTAAACAGTTTTTGCAGTTGTATCTTCTTTTTTGACAATTGTTGCCTGTGACTCTTGTATTAAATCAATTATTTCCCTTTTTAAAAATATATCCAAAGAATCATTTTCATTTGCTGTGCCTTTCAAACCTCTGCATGTCCTGGATGTCAGTGTCCTCATTTTTCAAGGAAGCTTTGTTCTGAAATCCTGCTCTCCACAACTATGTCTGTTTTTCCCCAAGTGATTCCAATTGTTTCATTTTTTCTTTCAATTTTTATTTTGGGTTCAGAGGATACATGTACAGGTTTGTTGCATGGGTAAATTGCATGTTGTGGAGATTTCATGTACTAATTATTTCATCACCCAGGTAATGAGTACAGTACCCAATAGGTAGTGTTTTGACCCTTACCCACCGCTCACACTCCCCTCTCAAATAGACCCCAGTATCTATTATTCCCATTTTCATGCCCATGTGTACTCAATGTTGAGCTCCTTATAAGTGAAAACATGTGGTATTTGGTTTTGTATTCCTCTGTCAGTTTGCTTGGGATAATGGCCTCCAGCTCCGTCCACGTTGCTGCAAAATACATGATTTCATTCTTTTTTATGACTGTGTAGTATTTCATAGTGTATATGTACTACATTTTCTTTATCTAGTGCACTATTGATGGGCATCCAGGTTGACTCCATGCTTTTGCTGTTGTGAATAGTGCTGTGATGAACATATACATGCATGTGTCTTTATGGTATAATGATTTATATTTTGGAAGTATATATCCAGTAATGGTATTGCTGGCTGTAATGGTAGTTTTATTTTGAGTTCTTTGAGAAATTTCCAAGTTGCTTTTCACAGTGGCTAAACGAATTTACATTCCCATCAGCAATGTATAAGCATTCCCTTTTCTCTGCAGTCTCACCACATCTGTTATTTTTTGACTTTTTGACAATAGCTATTCTGGCTGGTGTGAGTTGGTATCTCATTTTGGTTTCGATTTGCATTTCCCTAATGATTAGCGATATTAGGCATTTTTATATGCTTGTTGGTCACATGTATGTCTTCTTTCGAGAAGTGTCTGTGTCCTTTGCCCATTTTTAAAATAGGGTTGTATGTTATTGGTTTGTTGACTTCTCTCCATTATTAATACATTAAGTTCAGGTTTTCATTTCCTTTAAAAGATTGTAACTCATTTTTAAGTTTTACTTATATTACTTCTAGAAGAAGTTTTAAATAATATTTCTTATTTCCATAGCTATATTATTTTAATTGAGAATTCACAAGTTGTTTTATTTACAAGCATTTGAAATAGAAAAGGGGAAAGAATACTTGATGTTCAGAGTTAGTTGTAATTAAAATTAAGTATCTTTGAAAACCAAGATGATAAATTAGCCCAACAAGTAGAGAAGTGACCTAAGAACACACACACAAAATAGTTGTGAGCTAGAAGACGGGATTTTTAATTTAGAAACTCAATTGGCATTAAAAAAGAAGCATCTAGTTTCTTCAAATAATTTTATTAAACTATTCAGAGGAAGTCTTGGAAGAAAAATTAACACTCCAAGAATCAAAAAAAGGAAATACTTTTATAGAAATAGCTGGCAATTATGAAATTAAATGATGATTATTCAAATGAAGAAGGAGACTTTATAAGGTGATGTGATGCCAGTTTGACAGTAGACAATCAGTAGTAATTTTAAAACCACATTGTCAAGTCAGCAGTCATACACTCTTCATTCATTCCTAATTAACTCATAAGTAATATGCAACTACATGAAACATGATCAACATTCATTTGCTTTATTAATAATAAGTTTATTGTTTATTTTCTGGTTAGTGAGGTCAGAAGGATTGGACACATTGAATTGCCTATCACCTGAGGACCAGAATCAAATGTCCTATGATTTATGTCTCTTTCATGGAAATTGGCAGGACAGAGGTTTTTGAAAACACTATCTTTAACTGTCTTTTATTGGTTTTCCCCTTTAGAAGTTACTCCAGTCCTCATTCAATTAATGAGTCTTTCCCCTTCAAGATAATATGTTTCTCATGGTGCTTTGACTTTTATCATTTAAAAAAAAGCTTGGAAGCATGGAGGAAAGTCTGCAGAGCATATTTCTCTTCTGACCAGTCCACTGTGGCCAGGCAGTGTACCCTCATGGGAGCAACACTAGGGGAGAAAGATAGTCATCCTTTTCTATTTCCCTTCATCAATGGCTTCTCTTTATATATAATTGTCACCCAGGGTGGAGAATTAGAAAATTATCTAAATGCAAAAGGCTTAAGGAATGAAATATTCAATGGCAGACAGCCCAAATTTGGGGAAGCTCCGGAAGTAGCGTATCTTTAAAATCAAAAGTGCTTACTCCTGAAGGATATTGCCTTTATCAAACAGCTTTTAAAACCATTATATCCTTTGATTCATATGCAAACCTCTTGAGATATAGGGCATGTTTTATTATGGCCATTTTGTAGATATAAAGCCATAGAAAGGTTAGGAATACTACCTCCACGTTCTAACACAGTAGTTGCAGCGTGGGGCCTCACATTTCTATTTTGAATTATTTTTCTCAAGTTCTTTCACTATGTCATGCAATACAGCAGTCTGTGCCTGCCATTGGAAGTCAGAAGAAATTAAGGCGAGTTCTATTAGACTATGTGTCTATTAATCTCTAGGTGTATCTATGAGCTTGTTGTGGCTAAATCCTATAGAAATTTTACTAACAGGAATCACTAAAAGCATGTATTTTTTTCAGAGATTATGAAACTGTGAAACAAGGATTAGAAAAAAGATTCAAAATATATTCTAAAGAGTAGATCCTTCTGTAGTAACTCTGCATTCCAAATGTGTGAAAAAGACAGGGAAAAACATGAACTCCAATAAATTACAGCTAAAATGAGTTAGCTTATTAACTTCTTTTCTCTGTTTCCTGGCGACTGGCAGCTAGCCGTTCTTAGATGCTTACAAAACCGGGGAATGATAGGCATCCTCAAGTTCAAAGACTCCCTTGAACCTTTTGGGCCTACAACTGCAGCTAGAAGTCCTGTTGAAACAGGTTTTGCTGGGTAATTTCCAGCACAGTTGGATACACAGCCCTGTGAGAACTGGCTCCTTCAAGGTTGTTCATCACTGACATTCTGGTCTCGACTAGATTTGGGAAACAGTGGCTGCCTGTGAAACTGGCCTGGGGCGTGTACACCTGGCATCTCTAACCTGAGCCACCTGACCCTGGTCACTACCACAGTACTCAGAATCTCTCCCCTATGCAGGTGTCACGCCCCATCTGGCATGCTTATACATAATTAGAAAACACATCTCTACAGGCAGCTGGAAAGGGATTTTCCCTTAGAGAAGAAAACCTTTGCCACCTTTTTTAAAAGTACAAATCAAAAACTTTTTTTTTCTTACCTGAGATAGATTGTTGTCATTGATATTAAATCATATATATATATATTAAAGATCAGTATGTTTGCAGTAAATGGCTAATTACCCTTGTGTTAAGGAGGAGAGGAGAACTCTGCTGAGAAATAAAAGATGTTATAGTCTTTTCTTGATTGGTTCTAGTGAAAATGAAATTGGCAGAGGCAGTTTTACTCCTATGGGCATTATTCTCTTTCATTTTAGTGAGAAAGGTGGGTATGCTGAGAAAGAATGACTGTGTCTGACAGATGAAACGCTGCTAACAAAAATTCTAACTTTTGGTTCTTAGTTCTTTGAAAAACAGCAAAGAATTCTGTAAGCAACTCTTAGTTGGGCTCTTCAAATGACAAAATTAGTGGCCTGGTGACATTTTAATAAAGCTCATCTCCATCTGGCAGGACCCGGGTTTTAGAAACCAGTTGTTGAGTGCTTCATTAGATTGCACACACACATCACTCCTCACCAGAAGTGGTTTAGCTGAGACCAGAATCTGAAAGAGGTTATGTCATAGGAACACTGGCTCTTGCTGAGGACAGGTGTCTTTGAGCTTCCGAGGACCTTCATCTCAAAGGATCTCAGGACAAGAACGCTTCAGAAAAGAGATTGCAGAAAAAGGGATTGATTATTACAATGTCTAGCTCATCATTAAATGGATTTAGTATCCAGATCAAAGTTTTTCCTTCTGTGTCCCTAGGTAATCACAAATGATGACAGCATTGATTTATAGTCATGAGAGATCCTTCTTTACATTTGATGCTATACATTACAGCTGTTCTAAGAAGCCTTAGAGGCAGTGACTTGAAGACTGCTTTTGGAAAATTATAAAATCTTTGCTGGGAAAATGATAGAGGAAAATGATATTATATATCTTACGGAAAATATAAGATACCTTGTCATCCTTCTACAGACTAGATGACGTAAATGTGATGTGCTGACATCTCTTCGAAGGCAAGCATATGTATTTCCAGTGTCTTTCTGTGAGAAATGTTCCTTATTCTTTTAGTATATTTTGCATTATTACCATGATAGTTTTCCTTCAGTCAAAACTACTTATTAAAAATTTATTTAAAAATAATTTAAAGTACTTGTTGGAACTACAAAAATCTGCAATATTATTTTACGGTTCCTATATTAAATGCTTAAGTTTAGTTTGCCAAGTAGCCTGAAAGATCACTTGTTCTTGTGTGTTTTATAATCCACTCTAACACATGTGGGACTGAAGTTCGGAGCCAAAATATTTTTTTTTTCCCTTACTGTTAATTCATTTGCAATTCTAGACCTCCAACTGAGGTGAAACAACTTGCTTGTTGTTTCTCAGAATCTTTCAATTTTGTGAAAGATCATGGGAAAAACAAACCCAACTAGCCCAAACGTATCAATACACAATGTAATAAAGACTTGTTTTCTGCCTATTATACTAGATTCAAATATACTTCTTGAAGACCATACTTCTTACTGCATTTTCATCAGAACTCACTGGGAGAAACATTTGGTTCTTTAATGAAGTGATGTGTTTCTCTCAGAGTATAAATTGAATTAGTTCAATGCATTTCTTGAATTATCTGGAAGCAATCTTTTCCTAGGATAACATATATAAAGACACCACTGGCTGGTGGTTCATGCCTGTAATCCCAGCACTTTGGGAGGCTGAAGTGGGTGGATCATGAGGTCAGGAGATTGAGACCCTTCTGCCAGCATGGTGAAATCCCATCTCTCCTAAAAATACAAAATTAACTGGGCATGGTGGCACACGTATGTAATCCCAGCTACTCGGGAGGCTGAGGCCAGAAAACCACTTAAACCCGGGAGGCAGAGGTTGCAGTGAGCTGAGATCACGCCACTGCACTCCAGCCTGGCGACAGAGTGAGATTCTGTCTCAGAAAAATAAAAAATAAAAAAAGACATCACTCTGACCCTGCGCCCATGTACACGTTCCTTTTTCACTGTTAGGCTTTTATTCCTTGTTAGAAATTTCATAACTAATATAATATTTAATTTTTTCCTGAATTATTTCTGCAACTAGAATGCAAACTCCATGGAGTCAGGGAATATTGTCTATTTTGTTTCTTGTTGCTCTTCAATACCTAAAATGTACCTTTCCATTGTAGATGTTCAGTAAACATTTTTCCGTGAATGTGACTATTCCTGAAACCTGAATTCACCAGACAATGCCACAAGCTCTTCCCCAGTTTTCATAGTATGTATCTGGATAGTCATTATAGCTCTGAACCAAACAGCGAGAAAGACTGGTTTATTCCACTAAAGAATCAATAAAATATAACAATTAGCATCTTTCAGAAAAAAACACCATTGAAAGTTAAGCCTTCCTTCAAAGAAAATGAATTAGCCATGTCAACAATGTATTGAGATTTAAAATGAGTTGTATATTATGGCAACTTTCTTTTTAAATGGAACCTTTGCATCAATATAAACTTCACGGGTAAAAGTCACAATAAGATATCGTGCGAACACTTACACTTCAAATCTGACTTTTCCCCCATTAAGACATAGCCAAATAATAGATTTTTTATAAAAAGGTATAATGTTTGTTTCAAGGAAAACAATGAGGCTGTTCAACTGTATTTAAGGTAAACACACATTTAAATATCAAAGTATAAAATATTTTGGTATGTTCTTATTCAAATTTAACTCGTAGCATAAATCTGCTTAAAACAAAGGGAGTACTGTAAATGAAGGTTAATTAAGGCACTGAATTCTGTAGAATTGGGTTCTACTCCATTTTGAAACAGAATGTTGGTAATTGAATCAAAGTCACACACAGAGAACAATAATGCTATAACATGCTGAAGTCAGATTTAGACTCAAAATGAAAAGTATTGTTTCCCCATTGCTGGGTGTATTTTTTTTTTTAGCATTAACTAGTAAGTAAAGTTTAAAAAATAAAGAAAGTAATAACTATAGACAATGAATTTGCTTGATATTCCAATGGTCTTTACATACATTTACAGTAGTTTTATCACAATACAGAGTTTCTCTAATTGGCAGAGAACCACTCATTTGAGAGACCTTTTATGTGAGGTCAATTTTTTACTTGTAGCAGCAACTTTGCAGCTGCTTTCTTCGTAAAGAGTCTGTAATTACTGAATTTGGGAAACAATCAATCACTAAAATTAAGAAAATGATCCCAGTATACATTCACTAAAACTTAAGAGCAATTTTTTATTTTTCTCATGGATCTACTTACTCTAATTGTTGGAAATATGACTTTGTAATAATTCAGAAAAAAAGGGTTGAGTCAAGGAGAGGCTGAGTAAAAATGTTCCTTCCAGGATTGATAAATCTACACTTGCCTCAACAACCTGAATATCCTTCCCATAAAGGATAATAAAAGAACTAGCTGATTTACAAAGAGATTTTGGAAGCAGGAATTTTTTTCTGCCCTGAAACAAATCTTTTCTAATGCAACCAATCACATCAATAGAGATCGAAGTATTTGTCAAATGCATTTTTTTGCATATTAAGATGCTACTCCTTAAAGTGTGATACAACAAAAATTATGCAGAAGGAATTATGAAGTGACACAATATTTGCTTCTGTCTTTGCAGTCCCAATTTAAACTCTGTTTTACTTTGATAATATTAAAAAGTAATATTTAAAGTAATATGCCTAAATGGAGGAATTTGAATATAAAATCCTACCACCTGATTACAATTAATATTGTAGATATATGTGATTAGTTTTTGACTTTCTTGTCCTTGTGTGGCACAGCGTGGGACTATTGTTCTGAGAAGTAAACCCTCAATGTTCCAATAATGGAATTTTTTTCTGCCTACCTTTTGCTATGTACAAAATAAGGTCATTACTTTTTTACTGGGGTTTCTCTCTGCTTTTATCTTCCTCTTTGCTTCTAGTTATATTTTTTATTATTCCAAAATTCAGAAAGAAACAATTCCCAAGAATGTGCTCTGAGATAATTGTTTACACTTTTTTAAGCTTTATTTTCTTAGAATCCTAGGCTAAAACATTACAAGAGTCAATGTGTGACTAATACTTTGGGGAAAACATGCATTTCTACCACTAGCTTTGTAGGTTTTACATAATTCTTTATGGCACCTAATTATTATTCTCATCACTAGGACAACATTGTTCTAAACCTTTGCTGCCTCTAGGATTGAGGATCTTTCAGTCATGCTGATTAAACAGCTTTGTTTCATGTGCAAGTGGCACATGTCTTATGTGGATTTTGTGAGGTAATGGACAGGTTTTCAAATTCATTATTGTGCTTCTGTTGGCATTGAACATTTTCTAATTATATTCTCCTCTGATTGAAAAGAAAGCAGTAATCGTTTTAATACAAATACATTATTTATAAATTGATAGCTCAGAAAAGTGTAAGAGAAATATGGCTGTTTCCATACATTATTATCAGATAAAGCCTCACACAAACCTTTAATATAAAAGTACTCAAATGCTACCTATATCAACTATGTTTTTTCTGTATGCCAAATTGTCCCATATAGCAATAAGTATCTATAAATTGTCAGAAAGAAATAAAATAATTTACCAAAATGTCTCCTACAGCAAAACAGTCTTTGTAAATATTGCCTTTCTCATTCCCCTTCTCAGAAACTCAGTATTTAGCAAGGAATTATATGCAAACTATTTCCCAACATATATCACAATTGGTAAGTGAATTAAAGAATAATACTTTCTGATATCATATTCAGCATTTTTCAGGTGCAGGTAAAAAATAACAACAACCAATATTTTATAATGTTAAGTTTCAGTATCACCAGGGATCCTGGTAAAATATTAGCATGAACAAAGTAATGAACAGGGGCCGGGCGCGGTGGCTCAAGCCTGTAATCGCAGCACTTTGGGAGGCCGAGGCGGGTGGATCACGAGGTCAAGAGATCGAGACCATCCTGGTCAACATGGTGAAACCCCGTCTCTACTAAAAATACAAAAAATTAGCTGGGCATGGTGGCGCGTGCCTGTAATCCCAGCTACTCAGGAAGCTGAGGCAGGAGAATTGCCTGAACCCAGGAGGCAGAGGCTGCGGTGAGCCGAGATCGCGCCATTACACTCCAGCCTGGGTAACAAGAGCGAAACTCCGTCTCAAAAAAAAAAAAAAAAAAAGTAATGAACAGGTTTGTATTTGAAGTCAGAAAAATCTAAATATCCTGAATTTTCTAAACATTTCTTTTAGATGAGAAGCTTAGACATGGTGGGAATAACATTTCCTTCAAATCCTCTTATAAATCTATATTTTATTTGTCTGTTAAACTATTTTGGAATTATTAAATTGCAACTGCAGAGGAAAATGATTTCATCAGTATTCCGCTCTGTTCACTGTCCAGAGATTCAGTCAATGGGGGATGCACATACTGTCATATCAGTGATCTGATGTGAGGACCTAAATGGGAGACCTGGGAGAAGAAATGATCCAGTGCTTGCTTATACATTATTTTAAAATCTTTATTAGCACTTTAGATGTCAGAGTAATGAGAAAGAGGGAAAATACCTTTGTCTCTAGTACATAATGAACGTAACCCTTAATAGACTGGTCATGCACAATAAAACATAATTGTGGTTTGCTTACATACATCAACCGACTTTTCCCCAGGCTGCTATGTGCTTATGGAAGTGATGAGCTTTTGGACGTTAGGAATGTGCTGGTAAGTAGGAGAGCTTGCAAAGTGTCCCAATTGCAGTAGAACTTTATTTTAGTCCGACATGGACTAAATAAAAGTATTCCCAGTGGGTCCAATTCTATAGTTTCCTACCATAAAACATCTACATATGTTGCAGGAAGCATCAAGAGCAGAAGCCCCTTGAGAGGAAAGAGTCAATTAATAACATATCTACAGAACCTCTTAGTATCAAGAAAACATACACCTGCACTTCCACAGCTAGAGAAACCAGAAATGCATCACAATGCCACAGCTGTGTCTATACCATGGACATATAGAAAGTAGAGTATATATTTATTAATAATTTCCACTGCCCTTTATTTTTCTATTTTTGTCTTTAATACTCTAGGCAAGGGAAGCATTAAAAAAGCAGAGCCAATAATGACTTATGAGGTGTGATTAGAAGGGGAGAGAGAAATGGACCCTCACCTTCAAATGGACCCTTCTTAAGTTGTTTGAACTTTCCCATATTAAATTCTTCCTGAAGTACCTTCCTAAAAAGCTGATCATTTGAGCTGAGATTGGTATGTTTTCAGGAAGCCATTGCATTGGTTTACTCCCACTCATGACTGCCACATTCCATGTCTTGTAGAATGGAGATCAGTCAGAGAGACTTTAATGAAGCAGTGGATTGGGAGACTGTGTGTTATCCTAAACCAGGAAGAATTCACAGATGGCTGCTCCTCCCATGCAGGGATATCCCTAAGCACTGGGTCTCTGGGTTTTAGAGAAAGAATTAAAAAGAAGAGTGGTTGAATCAAACCTCAGCATTATTCCACCATTGATGGGATCAACTTTGTCTAGAGACATTTGTCAATGGTAGGTGACAGTCGTTTTGCTGAATCAAAGAGAGGAAATATCCAGAAAATAGAGCAGCAATGCTTGAAATGTCTATGTAGAGTCCATACTTAGCCCACCCAATGATGTCAGTCTTTCCTACAGATTTTAATAAAACAATTAAAGGCTTTTACTTTAATATCACCCTACTAAAAGTACTTGCTTAAAAGTTATCAATGGCCTGATAATTAGTATATTTAATCACCTTTTTAACTCTTCATTGTTTTTGACCCACGCTTTTTTATCCCTTACATTTTTTGATGCTTCAGTTCCTTTGTCCATGAAAAGTGCCAGAGAGAATCTTAAGTCTTGATTTGAGTTTAGTGATCTCATGGATTTAAAACTACAAATTACTTTTCTGCTATGCATCAGAAGGCAGTTGCCCTGAGGTAACCTGATGCTTACTGCTAAAAAAGCAATTAATTAGGCAGTTGATTAAGAGAAGAAAGGAAAAGGAAGACTTCCTGCAACATTACTTAGAACATACGTACATCTGTCCATCAGTTGATGGACTCCTGAAGAATTTCCTTCTTCTCTCTGCACAATTGAAGGTTAAAAATGGGTGGAGTTCAGCTTGTAACCTGATGGGTATATTGCTGTTGCCTTTTTTCTGTTGGTGAGCCATATACAGTGCTAGATAAATTCTTTAGAATCTTTATTCTCTGACTTTTATAAACAATGTTTCTAATACTTTCAATAATACCTAGTCTTCTCTTTTAAGATGTTTGGTTTTGAATTCAAAATATGAGGATTTATTTGATTCTGGAACGTCTCCAAATTTATAAATTCTTTATTGCAATACAGCTCTTTGGAGGTAAGGATGTGAAATGATGTGTAAATATTTGGTGAGTAGCCTGAGTCATTCCAATGGAAATATTCCCCTTATAGTATTTTGGCATAAACTGAAAATGCCTCAGGCCTGGTCCTTGAGTTTTGATTCAAATGTAAAAGATTGAAAATGAATGTATTATATAGGGACATCTTTAATCATCCCCCTGAGCCCTATATTTTCCATAAATACCCATCATAAAATGGGAATTTTCTATTGCATGTTGAATTAGGAAAGTATAGTGTAGACGTGATGTCTGAGAGAGGCCTCGGTGAGTCAGAAAGTGAGGACCAAACCATCTCACTACCACTGCTTCCCAACTTAAGCAGGTAGAAGGCAAAATATTTTCTTAGGTTAGGGGGAAATTTCCCAATTATCTACTATAGCTGAGCCTCTGAACCAGGGGTATAAAATCTTAAAACTGGAGGATATGACTAGATTCTGCCTTCACTAATGGCTTTTGCTTTTTCAACTCTATGATTTTATGAGAACTGTACTATACATGCTACCTAATATTTTTTATTGTTCTTGTATTTTATAATTTTTTGGTTAGGTATATAACACATATACAAGAAATGTTGAAATTTTACATATATATTTACTGACTTCACCACAGCTTGGGTTAAGATGTAGAACATGAAGTATATCACAAGAACTTTTCATATGCCCATCTCAGTCAATATCACCCCTTTAAAGGTAACCTTTATTCTGATTTTTATTACTATTAGTTTTACCTTTTTCCAAATTTTACATAAATGGAATTTTATAATATATGCTCATTATGTTGTGTTTTTTTAATGGCTCAAATTACGCCTGCAAATTTAGCTATAATGTTGTGTGCAATAGTAGTTTTTTTTTAATCACTGGTAGAATTCTAATATGACTATATCACAATTAATTATCAATTCTACTGTTGAAAGACAAGGTTGTTTCTAGGTTTTTGATAATTTTAACAAAGCTGTTTTGAACATTCTTGTACATGTCCTTTGCTGCACATATGCTCTCATTTTTCTTTGGCATATATCTGGAAGTAAAACTGCTAGGTCATAGGATAAGTGGTGATATGGTTTGGCTCTGTGGCCTCACCCAAATCTGATCTCGAAATGGAACTCCCACTTGTCGAAGGATGAACCTGGTGGGTCGTGATTGGCTCATGGGTGTGGGGTTTCCTCCATGCTGTTCTGGTGAGATCTGTTGGTTTTATAAGGGGCTCTTCCCTCTTTGCTGTCTGCTCACACTCTCTCCTGCTGCCTTGTGAGAAGGTGCCTGCTGCTTCGTCCACCATGATTGTAAGTTTTATAAGGCTTCCTCAGCCATGCAGAACTGTGAATCAATTAAACTTCTTTTCTTTATAAATTAACCAGTCTCAGGTAATATCTTTATTACAATGTGAGGATGGACTAATTCAAGTGGCATTAGATTATGCTAAACAGTTTTTCAGAGTGGTTGAACCATTTTATAATCTCATAGCAATACACAGTGGTCTGATTGCTCTACATCCTTATCAAAGTTCGTGTAATTCAACTGTTGTGTTGCATGTAGCAGTTTTTCCTTCTTAATTCCTGTGTAGTGCTTTACTATGAATATTCCAAAACATACAAATCCATTCTACTACTGAAAGATGTGTGAATCCTTAGCCATTATGATGGTGCATATTGGTATTTCTTATGGCTTCAATGTTTCGTTTCCCTGAAGATATATAATGTTGAACACCCTTCTCATATCCTTTCCAAGTATAAGAACATGCCTAAAATACATGAATGTTACAGGTTGAATTGTGCTTCCCTCTCACTCATATGTTAAAATTTTAGCAGTTGGCCGGGCGCAGTGGCTCAAGCCTGTAATCCCAGCACTTTGGGAGGCTGAGGCGGGTGGATCACGAGGTCAAGAGATTGAGACCATCCTGATCAACATGGTGAAACTCCGTCTCTACTAAAAATACAAAAAATTAGCTGGGCATGGTGGCACGTGCCTGTAATCCCAGCTACTCAGGAGGCTGAGGCAGGAGAATTGCCTGAACCCAAGAGGCGGAGGTTGCAGTGAGCCAAGATCGCACCATTGCACTCCAGCCTGGGTAACAAGGCGAAACTCCGTCTCAAAAAAAAAAAAAAAATTTAGCAGTCAGCACCTCAGAATGTGATCTTATTTGGAAATGAGATTGTGGCAGATGTAATTATTTATCTTAGCGTGAGGTCATACTGGAGTAGGGTGAGGCCCTACCCCAATATTAGTGGTGTCCTTCTTAAAAGGGGAAATTTGGATGAAGGAATGCAAACATGGAAAATGCTATCTAAAGATATACAGGAAGAAGATGATCATATACCAGTCAAGTAAAGAGTCCTGTAACAGATCTTCTCTCACTGTCCTCAGGAGGAATTTATCCAGCCAACACCTTGATTTCAGACTTCCAGCCTCCAGAACTGTGTGACAATACATCTGTGTGGCTCTAAGTAACTCAGTTTATGGCCCTTTGGTACAGCCATTCTAGCAAACTAATGTACTAAGTAACTGTCTCCTCATCACTTCACCCTACACTAGGACTACTACTCCTATTGATAATGTGTTACCTGTTTCTCCTAAGGCAAATGTCACTTATATGGCAGGCTGGATGGCAGCATTCTCTCTTCAGAATCATTTTAGAATCTGCCATTACAGAAGTTGGGATGGAGATAAAATAGTATGGAGTCGAACATCGTGGATTTTCATGTAAAGCATTAATAGAAAACAATTTGAGAGTTCATTAGCCCCTTTGCTAAAACAAGTCTCAAAGTAATGTTCCAACTTTGTTTCCTGCTTTGCCAATTCTAATAAAGGAAAATAAATTTTCTGTCTGGCCTTTATTGAGAACTGCTAGCACTTCACAGTGCACTAAAAGTATTTGTGTGCCTCATTAATTGATTAGAAAGTTGATTTAAATAAAAAATAAAATTTATAAGTCTGATGCCAAAATGAGATACACGAGGGTTTATGTATGAAAATATATACTTTACCTAGTAGATTTAAACTTGAATTGGAATTCAAACAATTCAAATTGTTTCAGTTCCATCCTGCATTTGCCTGAATAATCTGCCTGCACTGTAATTTTCACTCTAATATTATCTGTCTCAGTGAATTAGAGATTGTAAGTAAAGCAAATGAAATATGAGAAAAGACATTTCTCTCAGAGGAATGTAAAATTTATAAGAGAAATGCTTAGTAAAACAGCACACTTAATAGCATTATATAAATACAGCTTTATGTATTACAGATGGGAAAACATGCCTTGATAGCTTTAGTGTCTGAGATTCTTAATGCCTTACTTGAAAATAACAGCTGGAGCATCAAGAAAAAATAACTTAACACCCAAGGACAGCACTGTGACCATCTGTGGTGGTGAATACGTTCCCAGGTAGGGGGTGTGCAAATGCGTAACTGGTGGAAACAGATAACTTTGTTCTTTTTCCCTTCTTTTTTCTCTTTTGAAATAAATACGGTTGTATTAGAGAAGTTGAACTGATCTTAATACACATTTTAGAAAAACTAACATAGACAAAAAATTGAGAGCTCTGAACTGAAATTAAAATGATAATTATCTTCATTTATTTTCTAAACTAGAGTATCTGAGGGAAAGGCAGCAGGTTGGTATAGCTGTATTTATGAAGCACAGACAGGGAAAATTATGCTATATAAAAATGTCAGCTTGCTTTCCTATCAACAGCTCTGGACTGTTCTTTAGAAAATGGCTTCAAGTGCGTCCTGACATTCCTCGATGTGCATAATGGGCAGTGAAAGGTCATAGGTGGGCTCACTCTCAAGATGTTGTAGCTTCCAGCCTGCAAACATTTCTGTGAGTAGTCCACTAGCACACCACTTTTTGGCACAACAATACAACACAGATCTCTCTTTTCTAGAAACCTAGGAGTCAGCCAATTCTTTGACCAAAGTCTATGTTAAAGTTTGGAACATGACCTGTCTTATCACTCAATGTTTTCTGTTTTAGTCATTTCCCCTGTGACTGGTTCACTATTCATAAATATTGAACCCCACAAATTGCATCATCAATAGACACAGTTTTGCTGTAGCAATAGCTTTGGTTTGGATCTTACATCAGTCAGGCCCCTTTGAATCCAAGCAAATAACGAGCAGCGGCAGCTCAACAGATAGAAGTAGGAATTTGTCATGTGAATCTACTTTGTATGTTAGATTTAGTAATCACAGAACAGGGACCAGAAATAGTCCACCAGTGTTTAGGAAATGTTCTTTGGGTTCCAGATTCAGTATAAACATTTAAGGAGATATATAGTTTTTATCCCAAATATTAAAATATAAAGCATCATTTTATCCTAGGATTCAAGGAGCTTTATAATTCTAGTAATATTAAAATATCTCTTTCAAATAATGAAACAAATGTTACTCTCACATCATCTTTGTATATTCTTCTTATACAATCCGATATTAGAAATCTGAAGTAATTTTATATACTGCAGGTAAACCCAACATGAATTTCAAAACAAATATTCTTATAAATCTCCCCTATATATCAGCCGTATCTTTATAGCCCAGGTTGTGAAGCAAAGGTTTCAAAATATTAGGCCATTACTCCCTCCAGCTTGTCTACTTGTTAATCTGTTGTCTGTATTGGGATACCTATCATCTTGCTGTTTCCTCAAAATAAGGAGAGCAGGTGTACACATCAGAAACTTGCTCTTGTTAATTGATTCCTCATAATAGAATTTCAGGCCTGAAAATGATTTGAGAGGTCATTTAGTGCAGCTCTAAATTCACTGGCTACCCATTGTCTACCAAGGAAAGCACTGAACATTTTCTAATCATGTTCAATATGTCTTCTTGTGCCTTGAGGTGTCTTTATTTATCTAAATCTCAGCAACACCTGGGACCCACAGACAGCAAATCGAGAGATGAGTGAAGGGGGCCTTTCAAAGTAACAAAACCAGATAAGGCAAGAGTATTTGAGGTCCATTTATTTTCCACTTACCTTTCTCACCCCTTGGTGATAGATGATGAGCCTAGACAAGAATTATAATTGCTTTTTTTTTTTTTTTTTAAGTTACTTAGTAATTTACTTCAGAAGAAAGGTGCCGGAAAGAGGGAAATTACTGTCTTCAAAATCTTTGCATTAATATACCAATCATCTATATGATTGCCCAAAAACTTGGGTGAACTTACATTTTCACTTGTCCATATGCTATTGCTAGTTTTTCTACTGTCATTTATGTCATTCTGTTAAGAGAACACAAGCTGATGTCTGCAGTAAAATAGACTCTTAGTTCCGTCTGGGAATTTCTTAGCAAGAACCTACAGGATAGAACTGAAACATTCTCATTTACTGAATTTTTTTCTAGTATTACTCATATACTAGAAACAAGCAATATAACAAAGCACTTTTGTCAGATGCATAGTTTACAAGTATTTTCCCCCATTCCATAGGGTATCTGTTTATTGTGTTGATAGTTTTATTTTTTAATTAATTTTTTTATTTTCATAGCTTATTGGGGAACAGGTGGTGTTTGGTTACATGAGTAAGTTCTTTAGTGGTGATTTGTGAATTTGGCGCACCCATTGCCCGAGCAGTATACACTGCACCCAATTTGTGGTCTTTTACCCCTCACCCCCTTCCCACCCTTCCCCCTGAGTCCCCAAAGTCTACGGGTCATTCTATGTCTTTGAATCCTCATAGCTTAGCTCCCACTTATGAGTGAGAATGTAATGATGTTTGGTTTTCCATTCCTGAGTTACTTCACTTAGAATAATAGTCTCCAGTCCCTCCAGGATGCTGTGAATGCTATTAATCCATTCCTTTTTATGTCTGAGTAGTAGCCCATCACACACACACACACACACACACACACACACACGCACGCACGCACATACATACCACAGTTTATGCACTTGTTGATTGATGGGCATTTGAGTTGGGTCCACTTTTCACAATTACGAATTGTGCTGTTATAAACATGTGTATGCATGTATCTTTTTCATATAATGACTTCATCTCGGTAGATACCCAGTAGTGGGATTGCTGGGTCAAATGGTAATTCTACTTTTAGTTCGTTATGGAATCTCCATACTGTTTTTCACAGTGTTTGTACTGGTTAACATTCCTACCAGTAGTGTAGAAGTGTTTCCATTCACTGCATCCACAGCAACATTTATTCTTTTTTTATTATGGTCATTTTATTATTTTTTAGTAAGATGGTATTGCATTGTGGTTTTGATTTGCATTTCCCTGATCATTAGTGATGTTGAGCATTCTTTCATATGTTTCTTGGCCATTTGTACATCTTCTTTTGAGAATTGTCTATTCATATCGTTAGTCTATTTTTTGATGGGATTGTTTGCTTTTTTTTCCTTTTGCTAATTTGTTTCAGTTCATTTTAGATTATGAATATTAGTCCTTCGTCTGATGTACAGATTGTGAAGATTTTCTCCCACTCTGTGGGTTGTCTGTTTACTCTGCTGACTGTTCCTTTTGCCATGCAAAAGCTCTTTAGTTTAATTAAGTCCCAGCTATTTATCTTTGTTTTTATTGCATTTACTTTTGAGTTCTTGGTCATGAAATCCTTGCCTAAGCCAATGTCTAAAAGGGTTTTTCCAATGTTATCTTCTAGAATTTTTAAAGTTTCAGGTCTTAGATTTAAGTCATTGATCCATCTTGAGTTGATTTTTGTATAAGTAAGAGACAGGATTCAGTTTCATTCTGTTACATGGCTTACCAATTATCTCAGCACCATTTGTTGAATAAGGTGCCCTCTCCCTACTTTATGTTTTTGTTTGCTTTTTTGAAGATCAGTTGGCTGTAAGTACCTGTGTTTATTTCTGAGTTTTCTATTCTGTTTCATTGGTCTATGTGCCTGTTTTTATACTGGTACCAAGCTGTTTTGGTGTCTTTGGCCTTATCGCATAGTTTGAAATCAGTTAATGTGATGCCTCGAGATTTGTTCTTTTTGATTAGTCTTGCTTTGGCTATGCAGGCTTCTTATTTGGTTTTATATGAATTTCGATTTTTTTTATTTCTGTGAAGAATGATGGTGATACTTTGATGGGAATTGCAGTACATTTGTAGATTGCTTTGGCAACATGGTCATTTTCACGATATTGATTCTACCTATCCATGAGCATGGGATGTTTTTCCATTTGTTTGTGTCATCTATAATTTATTTCAGCAGTGTTATTTAGTTTTCCTTTGTAGAGGTCTTTCACCTCCTTGGTTAGGTGTATTCTTAAGTTTTATTTTATTTTATTGTTTTATTTTTTGCAGCTATTCTAAAAAGGGTTGAGTTCTTGATTTGATTCTCAGCTTGGTTGCTGTTCGTGTATAAAAGAGCTACTGATTTGTGTACATTAATTTTGTATCTGGAAGCTTTGCTGAATTCTTTTATCAGTTCTATGAGCTTTTTGAAAGAGTCTTTAGAGTTTTTTAGGAAAACAATCATCATCAGCAAACAGCGACAGCTTGACTTCCCCTTTACTGATTTGGATCTCCTTTATTTCTTTCTCTTGTCTGATTACTCTGGCTAGGACTTTGATTACTATATTGAAGAGGAGTGGTGAGAGTTGGCATCTTTATCTTGCTGCAGGTCTCAGAGGGAATGCTTTCAACTTTTCCCCATTCAGTATTATGTTGGCTGTGGGTTTGTCATAAATAGCTTTCATTACATTGAGGTGTATTCCTTGTATGTTGATTTTTCTGAGAGTTTTAGTCACAAGGAATGCTGGATTTTGTCAAATGGTTTTTCTGCATCTATTGAGACGATCATGCGATTTTTGTATTTAATTCTGATTATGTAGTGTATCACATTTTTTCACTTGTGTATGTTAAATCATCCCAGCATCCCTGGTACAAAACCCATCTGATTATGATGGATTACATTTTTGATATGTTAGATTTGTTTAGCCAGTATTTTATTAAGGACTTTAGCATCTATGTTCATCATGGATATTGGTCTATAGTTTTCTTTTTTGGCTCTGTCCTTTCCTGGTTTTAGTATTAGGGTGATACTGGCTTCATAGAGTGACTTAGGGAGGATTCCGTCTTTCTCTATCTTGTGGAATTGTGTCAATAAAATTGGTAAGAATTCTTCCTTAATGTCTGGTAGAATTCTGCTGTGAATCTGTCTGGTCCTGGACTTTTATGTTGTTGGTAATTTTTTATTGCCATTTCAATCTCACTGCTTGTTATTGGTCTGTTCAAGGTATCAAATTCTTCCTGATTTAAGCTAGCAAGGTTGTACCTTTCCAGGAATTTATCCATCTCTTCTAGGTTTTCTAGTTTATGTGCATAAAGGTGCTCATAGTAGCCTTGAATCTTTTGTATTTCAGTGGTTTCTGTTGTAATATCTCCTGTTTTGTTTCTAATTGAGCTTATTTAGACTTTCTTTCTTCTTTTCTTGGTTAATCTTGCTCACGTTCTATCAGTTTTATTTATCTTTTCAAAGAACCAGGTTTTTAAATCATTTATCTTTTGTATTTTTTGTTTCAATTTCATTTAGTTCTGCTTTGATCTTGGTTATTTCCTTTCTTCTGCTGGGCTTGGGTTTGGTTTGTTCTTCTTTTTCTATTTCCTTGAGGTGTGACCTTAGCCTCTCTGTGCGCTTTCAGATTTTTAATGCTGTGAACTTTCCTTTTAGCACTGCCTTTGCTGTATCTCATACGTTTTGATAGGTTGTGTCACTATTGTCATTCAGTTCAAAGAATTTTTAAATTTCCATCTTGATTTCATTTTTGACTCAGTGCTTATTCAGGAGCAGTTTACTTAATTTTCAAGTATTTGCATGGTTTTGAAAGTTCCTTTTGGAGTTGATTTCCAGTTTTTGTCCACTGTGGCCTGAGAGAGTGCTGGATATAATTTCAATTTTCTTAAATTTATCGAGACTTTTTTGTGGCCTATCATGTGGTCTATCTTGGAGAAAGTTCCATGTGCTGTTGAATAGAATGTATATTTTGCGACTGTTGGTTAGAATGTTCTGTATGTGTCTGTTAAGTCTATTTGTTCCAGGGTATAGTTTAAATCCATTTTTTTGTTGCCTTTCTGTCTTTATGACCTGTCTAGTGCTGTCAGTGGAGACTGTGGAATACTGAAGTCTCCATTATTATTGTGCTACTGTCTATCTCATTTCTTAGGTCTATCAGTAATTGTTTTATAAATTTGGGAACTCGAATGTTAGATGCATATATTTTTAGGATTGTGATATTTTCCTGTTTGTTGGGCAAGGCCTTTTATCATTGTATAATGTCCCTCTTTGTCTTTTTTAACTATTGTTGCTTTAAAGTTTGTTTTGTTTGATATAAGAATAGCTACTCCTATTTGCTTTTGGTGTTGGTTGCATGAAATGTGTTTTCCCACCTCTTTACCTTAAGTTTATGTGAAACTTTATGTGTTAAGTGAGTCACTTGAAGGCAGTAGATGGTTGGTGTGTCCTTATCCATTCTGCAATTCTGTATCTTTTAAGTGGAGCATCTAGGTAATTTATATTCAATATTAGTACTGAAATGTGAGGTACCATTTCATTCCTCATGCTATTTGTTGCCTGTATACCTTGGTTTTTATTTATTATATTTTATTTTATAGGTCCTATGAAATTGATGCTTTAAAGAGGTTCTGTTTTGATGTGTTTTCAGGATTAGTTTCAAGATCTAGAGCTCCTTTTAGCAGTTCTTGTAGTGCTGGTTTGGTAATGGCAAATTCTCTTATCATTTGATTGTCTGAAAAAGACTATATCTTTCCTTCATTTGTGAAACTTAGTTTCGCTGGATACAAAATTCTTGGCTTATAATTGTTTTGTTTGAGGAGGCTGAAGATAGGGTCCCAGTTCCTTCTAGCCTGTAGGGTTTCTGCTTAGAAGTCTGCTGTTAATCTGATAGGTTTTTCTTTATAGGTTACCAGGTGCTTTTGCCTCACAGTTCTCAAGATTCTTTCTTTCATCTTAGCTTTAGATAACCTGATACAATATGCCTAGGGAATGATCTTTTTTGTGATGAATTTCCCAGGTGTTCTTTGAGCTTCTTGTATTTGGATGTCTACGTCTCTAGCAAGGCCAGAAAAGTTTTCTTTGATTATTTCCTGAAATATGTTTTCCAAATTTTTAGATTTCTCTTCTTCCTCAGGAATGCCATTGCTCTTAGGTTTGGTCATTTAAAACAACCCCAGACTTCTTGGAGACTTTGTTCATATTTTTGCATTCTTTTTTCTTTGTCTTTGTCAAATTGGATTATTTCAAAAACTTTGTCTTAGAGCTCTGAAGTTCCTTCTTCTGCTTGTTTGATTCTATTGATGAGATTTTCCAGAGCATTTTGCATTTCTATCCATTGTTTCTTGAACTTTTGAATGTTTTTTCACTTATGCAATCTATTTCATTGAATATTTCTCCCTTTACTTCTTGGATCATTTTTTTTTTTAATTTCCTTAGATTGGTCTTCACCTTTCTTTGGTGCCTCCCTATTTAGCGTAATAACTAACCTTCTGGATTATTTTTCAAGTAAATCAGGGATTTTTTTCGTGGTTTGGATCCATTGCTGGTGAGCTAGTGTGATTTTTTGGGGGACGTTAAAAATCTTTGCTTTCTCATATTACCAAAGTTGGTTTTCTGGTTCCTTCTCATTTGGGTAGGATATGTCAGAGAGAAGATCTAAGCTGCAAGGCTGTTGTTCAGATTCTTTTGTCCCATTGGGTGTTCCCTTGATGTAGTACTCTCTTCCTTTTCCTAGGGATGTGGCTTCCGGAAAGCTGACCTGTAGTGATTGTTATCTCTCTTCTAGCCACCAGCAAGTCTACCAGACTCTGAGTTAGTATTGGGGGTTGTCTGTACAGAGTCTTGTGATGTGATCTGTCTGTGGGTCTCTCAGCCATGGATACCAGCACCTGCTCCAGTGAAGATGGCAGAGAAGTAAGATGTACTCTGTGAGGATCTTTGGCTTTGTTTGCTTAATGCACTACTTTTGTACTGGTTGGCCTCCTGGCCGGGAGGTGGCATATTCAAGACAGCATCAGCTCTAGAACTCCCAAGAGTATATACCCTTTTCTGTCAGTTACCAGGGTGGGTAGGGAAGGACCATTAGGTGGGGGCAGGTTTAGGCATGTCTGAACTCCGACTTTCCTTGGGTGGGTCTTGCAGCAGCTGCTTTAGGAAATGGGGGCAAGGTTCCCAGGTCAATAGAATTATCTTCCTAGGAGAATTACGGCTGCCTGTACTGTGTCATGCAGGTTGTCAGGAAAGTGGGGGAAAGCCAGCAGTTACAGGCCCCACCCAGCTCCCATGCAACCCAAAGGGCCAGTCTCACTCCCATCATGCTTCCCCCAACAGCATGGAGTCTGTTTCCAGGCAGTGAGCAAGCCCGTATGAGACCTTGCCCCAGGCTACCCACCTCCCAGCAGCAAAAGCAATTAGGGCTTTTGTTCTTCCCCTGCCTGTGGAATCTGTACACTGAATTCATGCCCTCCCCCGAGTTCTGGCCAAAAGACTTCTCCATCAGTTCAAATTGTTAACAAAGTTCAGCTGGAGGTTTCCTTCTCCTGGGAGCCTTTCCCAGTGCCTCTGGCTGCCTTCCCCAAGGACACTTGTGAGTCAGGGTAGAAATAGCTTGCTTGGGGACCCAGCTAGTGCACAGGGCTTTTTCAGCTGCTTTCTCTACCCTTGTATTTCTCTCAGCTCTCTAAATTGACTCAGCTCCAGATAAAGTCAGAATCTTCTCCTGTAATCTAGACCTTCAGGTTCCCCAGTGTGGGGTGTATTCTGGGACAGACAATCCCTTTTCCCACTTCCACAGTTTGGGCACTCACAGTATTTGGGGTGTCTTCCTAATCCTTCAGGAGCAATCTCCTTCCTTCATAGGGTCTGTGGGTTCTCTTGGCTTTTCTAATCTATTCCTGCAGTTGTTCTGGACCAAAGTTCACAATACAAGCCACCACACACTGCTCCATCTGTCTGAGTGAGAGCTGTAATCTAGTCCTGCCTCACATCTGCTTTGATCTTTGTTGATAATTTCTGTTTTCAGAAGCTCTTAAGTTTAATTAGATCTTGTCTGTCAGTTTTTGCTTTTGTTGCAATTTCTTCTGACATCTTCGTCATGAAATTTTTGTCAGTTCCTATGTCCAGAATGGTATTGACTAGGTTGTCTTTCAGGATTTTTATAGTTTTGGGTTTTATGTGTTCTTGATGAGGCAATAGGGATGGGATCTAGTATGAAAATGGTGGTAGTGGCTTTAGATAGGGTCATGAATATTCTTCTGTGTAACATCAGGTAAGGCACATGTGAGTTCAGATGCTGAAATGTGGGTGATTATGTTGAAAGAACTATAGAAGCTCTCTTCTGAATTCTTCAATTTTCTTGACAAAGGAAGAAACCAGATTATCAGGGCAATGTGAAGCTAGGAGAGGAGCTATTGGAGATTTGAAGAAAAGATGTGTGGCATAGTCACCTACGAAAGTAGGAGACTGCCTGAATTCCTGAAGTGTAGTGTGATTACCGGGAGCAATTAGAGCCAACTTTGCATTTGTAGCCATCAAGTTAAGGAGTTAACAGTTAGTATTGCTAGGATTTTTTTTCTTCATCATATTCAGCTGCACAGATACAGGCATGGAATAGAGGGAAGACAACTTTAACCAGGATTTTAGTTTTGCCAAGAGATTACCACGGAAATACAGATGGTCAAGGAAAATAGTATATACAAGGGAATAAATAAGATTGACCATAGATTTTCAGCTACAGAAGAGTAGGGAAAGCACTAGAGTGAGGGACCTGGATAGACAGGAGGGGCTGTCAGAGGGCAGGATGCAGGGAATTGCATTTCAAAAAGGTTTGGGTGGTGCTAATAACAAAATTTGGAGTATGACCAAACGAGTGAGTGGATAAATTAATGAGCCAGATAAGCCCTTTAGGGAAGAGGAGTTCAAGTAAATGGGAGGTCAGAGTGCTTGAGACTAACCCAGTTGTACATATATTGAATTCTCAAAGAATAATGACAACAATATTCCTCAGAAATTGTTGGTGTTCAGTACAGCACAGCAATAATCGGAGGGAGTGGGAATACACTTATGACCTAAGGGTTGCCACTGAAAGGGGAAAGTGAATGTTATAAAAGTGGAAATGAGGAAATGCCTTATCCCTACAGCCCAGTGGTATTACAGAAAATAGATACTTGTTGGAGGGTCCCAGAGGAAGCAGTGTTCTCAGGGCAAAGTCAGATCTCCTGCAGAGCAAGAAGGTGAAATCAATGTTCAAAGAACAGGTCGAGGGGTTCTGTAAATGATGCTCTACATGTACAGAAGCAAAGGAGAAGAATTTCAGGAGTTGGGAAGGAACGGTAAATAGGAAAATATGTGCATAGTGAGATTCCACAGGAAAAGAAAGTGAAGTGAAACAAGAAGCTATCCAAGGATCAAAACTGGAAAACACAAAAGAATAAACATAATAGTAAGACAATGATAGGAGTGATTGGAAAGATAGAAAATAATAAGTGATTGGAAAAAGAAAGTAATCAAATAGTGTCATTTCAGTTAAGGTGAAAATAAATCAAATCTGCATAAAATTGTTCATTTATTATTTTTGATGCAGTTATACTTTCTGCCATTTTCCATCCCTCTTCTTAACTTTTCTCAACTCTTCTCATCCATGTCTTTTAAGACAGCAAGCATGACTTTAGGAAGCACATGTTATGTCCTTATAGGTTGTTCACCAGGACAAAGCGATTTGGCCCTTAAAGGCAGGGGTCCCCAATCCTGGTCCACAGGTCAGTACCAGTCTGTGGCCTGTTACGATCAGGGCTGCACAGCAGGAGATGAGCAGGCTGGGAGGGGGCATCAACATCTGAGCTCCGCCTCCTGTTAGATTCTCATAGGCGCTTGAACCCTATGGTGGAACTCTACTTTTCCTCTACCCCACCTCCACTCCCAACCCCATGCACAGACAAAATTGTCTCCTATGAAACCCGTCCCTGGATCCCAAAAGTTTGGGATGGCTGCTTAAAGGGAATTTGTAAGGAACTATGATCCTTTACTCCAGTTGTTACAAATTATTTATCACTCTCTAGCTTTACTTCTAACGGCTGCTTCGAACTGCTCTGTATTCTCTCTAATGCTCAGCTTATACCAGAGGGAAAACCAGAGGGGTAGTTATCCTATCTCACCACCAGTAGACAAAAGACAAAGGAAACTCAGGCTTCACGTCTGGACACTTTCAGAGTCTTGTAGATCAAAAAAGTGAGCCCAACCCTATTACTTACTATGCATTTGAATCACAACCAGAGCAACAGGTAAGAATATTAGGCACATGTGCAAATTACTAGTTGGGTTCATATTCTTTGATAAAGACTTGGAGAGAGAAACTTCAAATTAAATTTGGTTAATGTCTAGCATTTTTGTTGTTTTTGTAAGCTGATAAATTTGAGTCAATGGAATAAGTATGCTTTTTACAAAAATAAAATTTAAAAGCTTGATTTGTGTACAGGCATTTATTTGATGTGTTTATTATGTAATTTAAAGGTGAGAACACTTAACAAATTTATTTCAATGTAATTAGCTTGGGCTCAATTATTGTGCATTTTTTTAGTCCTTTTATAGTTACACTTTTCTCAAATGACAGAGCTCCTCAGGAAATTATTGGTGCTTATATATTTTGTTTAATGAAATTTAACCAAGCAAGTAAAAATCAAAAGGATGACATTGTATTTCAGATGCAGATCAAATCAGGGCTGGTTTGTATAAATATTTTGCTTTATTTGCACAAGTTTCCACACATTTTTTTACCAGTCATCAAATTCTTATCTGCTCTTCACGATCTCTGTTAATTAACCGTTCCCATTTTTGTAGAGTTTTTAACCTTTTACAGTACCCTAAAGGTCCGTAAAGTCTATAACTTGTTCTGGGGTTAAGACCAAGGAGAAATTTGGTATACAAATCTCACAAAGGTATTTTTGATCATTTCTAGCTTCTAGCAAAGATAGAACTAGTAGAAAAGAACAAAAATCATCTAAAAATATTTAGAGATGATGCTATTAGGACAGCAGGATGGATCCTAAATCTATTTTCAAATTAGCTCATTGTAAATGTTAACAAACATTTGATTTAAACTTATTAAAATGTATAAATATATAAATATTCATTTTAGAAAAGGAAAACTAGCTTAAAATTGTGTCAGGAATGGCATTTATGGGCCAGTTTTTTAGAATATTGATTTCAATGGAACTGAAATATAATCTATAATTTGATACCTCATCTGCATGCCACAGAAAAATGTTTCACTTCTTCAATTCCATACTGCTAAACTACAGAGTTCTGTGAAAAGTGACTTGTGATCTCAAACATGACTTCATGAAATCCTGCATCTTATTTCCAGTACTAATATATGATCTTTATTGCAAAAAGTGTCTAACTTCATTCTGCTCAGCACATGATGGTGGGTAATCTTATCATCTTTCCACTAATTTACTGAGCCCAAAGATTCAAATGAAACCTACTAATCAGTCTCTGCTTTTGAGACAAACTCAACAAAAGAGAAAATAAAGTTATCAGAAATGCCTTGCAAATTGTATGTGCTCCTAGTGACAACTGAGTGGGTTCATTACTAAATTTTTAGAACATCAGTTGGAGAATCTATCCTAGTATTTTTGGTGGGAAGGTCACTGTCAAATATCCACTTTTTACATCACTGAGGAAGTCTTATCTTATTGGTCTTTCTTCTGTCTTCTGACACTATTCCCATCTCCTTGACATTTTCAAAGATTGGTTCAGTTTTAATGAGCTCCATCTGTAAATTTTTCACACAACTCAGTATATAACTCACCCAGATATAGAAGCTTCTTTTGCTGGATCAATCACCTTACTCAACCTAATTTTCCCAACTCCATCGATGTTGAATGTACACAAGACTCATGACTCATGATCCACATCTTCTATATGGAGTAACCCACAGTTATATTTGCTTTAAAATGCTATCAGTGTGTACCTGATCCTTCAAACAACAATTTGCTATAAGAAATAAGCTAGCAATTTGTTGTTACAGATACTTATAGAAGTGATTGATGAAAAGTCACTGAGTATAGTAAGGGTCATTTTATTACCCTCATTATTCATTAAGACAACTTGAAGTAGAATCTGTAAGTCCTAATATCAAAGCTTTTTAAATTTTCATTTTGGCTTGCTGCAATGTTTTCCTTTTTGCAGGAATAATTTGGCTACTACTACCATTTGTATAGCTTTTACATTTCATGTGGTATTTTAATCTCACTCTATTACCATATACAATTAAAATACAACTTTTAAAAATGAAAGAAAAATAAATTCCTCTTATTACTACTCAAGTATAAATTTTAGGATGTGAGAATGAAAATTTATTAAATGTTTATTCTCTGGAGTCTTATGAATAACTATAAAACCATTGCAACCACAAAACAAGAAACAGAATGATCATTTCCTAATACATTGGGATAAATTACCACTTGGCTTTTAATCAATGAGTTTGGACTAGAGATGTAGATAGTTGTATGACTTAATTTGTATTGTTTTTATAGTCCTTTTGAGATGCCATGAATAAACAGTTTTTGGGCATAAGTTACATAAAGTGAATCAAAGTTTTTAGGGCTTACATGCTGTATTATCCATGTAACATGTGTAGAACTTATGGAAAAATCAAAAGAGGAGAAAAAGTTTTAAATTTTTTATCTATAAATTTATTTATTCGTCTACTCTGTCATTTAAAAATTAATGACCTCACTGGATTTAATGACCCCACTGGGTTTAATGAACCCCAAGTTTAGAAAGTAGCTAATTTATCTTGTCTTTGAATTAGTGCTCACCATTTTGTCTTACGATTCAAGATTTCCAAGAAGCTTGTGAAATGCCCACTGTATCCAATATCAATAATATTCATAAATAAGATGGACTCATAGAAAAACATTTTCATATTATATAAAATGCCTTTTATAGTAATTTCACAAGTGTACTGAATATTCAGATTATGTTTCAAATTAACATAATATAAAATTCAATCGTTATTCCGGTTATGTTAATTTGTGAAAATTAATCTAAAAATTAAAGAATTAAAGCATTTATCTTCATGTTTCATTCTTTAACACTGTATTTTCAAATTCCCTATTTTTTCCTGATGTAAACTTTTTCAGAAATATTGCTATTTTATTTACATATGAATTTTTCAGCATGAAGTCATTTATTACATTCCTTCATCATTCTATTTAATTTCTATATTATATGAGTAATTAAAATGTTTATTTTGCTTCACAAAAAATAAATTTAAAAACCTAATACTCAAGTTTTTAAAAAGAGTTTTCATTTTCTAATGGGAGAATTAATAGAAGGGACGAGACAGTTTGTGCCCATTGGAAGAAAATGCAGGGAATTTGTACAGTATGAAAACTGTGCATAGAAAATATTGACTGTCCTTTCCTCTGAGATTAGAAAGTGCTGGGGTGAAGAAAGAAAGGGAAAAACATCCCTGAGGGGATAGTTCCGAGGCTCTTAAAAAGTGTAATGACCATATTGTATTGAAAAGAAGCAGCTGAATTGTCTAAGGGAAAGCAAAAGACAATGTTTCTGTTGTGAAAATTTCAAGCTTCAGTAACTCTCCTAGTGCAAAATATAGCAGACATGTTTCCATTCTTAGAAAAGTATGGGTAGCTAAAAGTGAATTAAAAAAATTCAATACAACAAGGTATTGCATAGAGTAAGCATAGATAAATGTTAAAAATATATTATTTTCCCCTTTAAAAATTATGGGATGAATGGTTTTCATTTCCTAACACATTTTGCTTCCAAATTAGTAACTTAACTCTATGCTGGGCTTAATATCTAGGTGAGGAGTCGATAGGTGCAGTCATCTATCAACCTCCATGACACAAGTTTACCTGTGTAACAAACCTGCACATTCTGCTCACGTACCCCAAACTTAATAAACAGAAACAAGAAGTCCCCAAATAATAATGTATGAAAAATAAATAATAAATATTAAACAGACAAATATTCTCAAGTGCTAATGAAAACACGTTATGTTTTGGTACCATGCTAGATACTGCACTTGGGAATTCAAAAGAAATAAAAGGCATGGTCTTTTTACTTTAGAATCTTTGAACTCATGGGAAATACTACGGGAACAATTCTGGGAATTTAGAGTCAATACTTTTTCCTTAATTTTCTAGACTGTGGGCTTTATCCTGCAGCCAGGAGTTGTATATGCAATGGGTAAGGGGTGCAGATGTGATACATTATTGAACACATTTCATCAAGTAGTGCACGGACAAAACAAAGTGTTAGGGAGATTGATTTGGAGACTGACATGGTAAGATTAAATTCTTACAACACTGAATGCATAAAATCAAATTTGGAGGTTTTGAATTACTTATTATATGACTCTAGAAGGGTGAGGGGTACAAATCTGAGCTTGTTTACAATTGCTGTCTACCAAATAGGCCTTAAGGCAGAGATTTTAGTTTACTTATCTTGGAGACTCTAGGCAGCTGATTATTCCCTTGAGTAAAGAACAGTTTCCCTTCAAAAGCCTGTGGAAGTGAGAAGATGTGAATGACCTGTGCTGTGGATTGGATGTGCACATCCCTGCAAATGAGTGAGTGAGTTGTTTCTTAAGCCGGAAACATGGTGCATCCAGGGAAACATGCTTGGCTTTGGTGTTTCTGAGAATTTAAATAGGTAAGAATGATCTGGCTTCATTACGGTCTTACCAACACTGCGTTCAGCAAAGCTCAGTAGTCTCCATAGGTGTCAAGTGATGGTTCAGTTCCACTAGCCTGTGTGTTTCCCAAGGTAGAGCCTGATCTATCTTTCTGCTTTCTCCCTCAGAGGCAGCACAGGAGGATCCATGGCTCCTGATGTTCATTTTTAACGTCGTTTCCCTCTAATGTCCTTGAATGAGCTGCAAGGCATTGTATTTTATACTTGCTTGACTACCTCAAGCTGAACCTTTGGCTTAGAAAGAGCTAATGTGTGTTTTCATGTGGCTTCCATATTAAGTAAGATAGCAAAAAACATAATCCTTCAGCAATCATCCATCCTCTTGGATGTGCATGTGGAGTTGACCGAGCAGGTGGTGATGTCCCACAAGCCCTCGCCACCACTCATCCAAAGTCATACTTTCTCAGGGTTGCCCTGTTACAACCACTGCTTTTGGTGTAATGAGTGTGTCCCAATAATTCTTCCACTAAGCCCAGAACTAATATTTTAAAGATAAAAATATTCTTTCTTAAGTTTTTAAAATTGCATGCATGTGGATATATGTATCTACACATATACACACTATTTTATAGTATTACTTAATGAAACGTTTTATACTGCACTATTTAAAAATACATTTTAGTGTTACTTAATCCATTTGGAGACAATGTTAATAAATTAAGTGACAAGTTCAATTTTTCTTGTGTACGTATTTTCACTTTATAGAAATAATTTCTCTTTATTCAGTTTTGGCTAATGGTTATTTTTTCCTTGAATAATATCTCACTCTAACACAGATCTCCTATGTAGTTAGTTATATAGTGGATAAGATCACACAGGTCTTTGCTCAAAAGTCAGCATTTCCATTTGACTCTTTAGATAGTTATTTAATCTTTCTATAAAATGGGAATAATAATAATATCATTCTGAGAACTGTTGGAGTTAATAATGCATGTACCATAATTTGCACTGTGCCTGGCACATAATAAGCAGCCAATTGATTCTATCTGAACTTCATTTAGTATATAGTCCCTGATATATACTAGCAATGTAATAATTAAACAGCAGGAACAAAGGAAGGTGGGGAAAGGAAGAAAAAAGGAAAGGGGAAGAGAAAAGGGAAAGGAAGCAGAAGCAAAAGGGGAAGGGACTCTCTTGAATGAAACAAAATCCTAGATGTATTACAAAGTATTGTAATGATCTGTTTGCATATCTTTCTCTTCCACAAAACTGTAAGCATCATGCAGGCCAAAAAGATTGTGTTGTTTTCATATCTGTAGCATCCAGAACTATTAATACATTATCTTACAAGTAGATACACACACATTTTAAGTGAATTAAACAAATAAAAAATATATATTTACAGGATAAGATTTGTTTAATGTCTGTCACACTATTAAATTGTAAGCTTCATGAAAGTAAGGAATGGACTTGGTATTTTTTTCACCACTGTATCTTTTTCAGTTAGTAGGGTACTTGGTGCAGTAAATGGGTATTTTGGACTTCAGGAAAGAAATTTCCACAGGTTTCTACATCCCTGGGTAGGCTGATCTATAAGTAGCACCTCCTACATGAGCACAAGAGAAATAATCCTGGAAGGCATTACCATGAATTAGGTAGTTAATTTTTTGGTAACATTGCAAATGTCCATTGCTTTACCTTGTACTGTACAACATCAGGAAATCTTGTGAACATGAAATCTACTTAAAAATTACAACCGTAAAGGTAATTTTACTATCATTATGTTAGGCATTTAAAATATCTTTGAGAATATTTTCAATATTTTCAATTACAACATGTTGTTGGTTATTCTCAGTATGTGCTGATAGCCTTTGTCCCTAGGACTCAGGATTTCAGGCAGCCTTGTTCTGCCTTTAAGAGGCTAAAGAGCAATCTAAGGTCAGTTCACTGTAAGAATTGGGGTTGATCACGCAGGATGTTGCCTGGCCGCGTAACTCCCAGGGTTGCCTGTGAGGTTACCCAAACAATCACTTTTCACCCGCAGTGAGAAATTACAAGATGTAGCCATCCCATGTTGGGAGAGCTTCTTGACATTTCTGCTGTCATTTTGATTTTTTCTTTTCGAGTATGTAACAAAGAAAATGGATCCCATGGGGCAACTCTCACACTTGTTACCCTCCATTTCCTCAGTCTAACTGAGTGTAAGTAATGGAACTGTGTTTTAATGGCCCACTCTCCCAAACACCCTCCTAACCCTTCAGCAGAGCTGCTTTGTAGCTGACATATATGACAGGCAAGGCTAACGAACCCTTAGGCCAGCAATATTCTCATCTTTAATCCATCATAGACATCAAAAAATAATGAGATTTCTTGAAACCATGCCAGCAGTGAGCTCATATGACACTGAGATGATGAATTTACTTAACCACTTACAAAGAAGTAGCCAGCACACCAAGAGACCCAGGTAATTTCACAAGGCAGAGTGGCACTGACTGGAAACATTAATGTTTGCCACATTTTCTAGGTGGTATCTAGTCCCAGAATCTAGTCCATTTGAATTTTTATCCCTGATTCTAAGTTGTGCCTTTTATGTCTTAGTGTGTCACACGGGATTTTAATTCTACCATCCTTCTCCTGGGAAAGCTGATAAGAGATACTCAAGCTTATGTGCATCATGCTATTGCTGCTATAAAACTGATAAAATGAGACATTTTAAAAAGATAGTTATTTTAAAAAAATAATGGAGAATTTGTATTTGTTGTTTGTTTGTATTTTAAGATTTAAGTTTAACTGGTCTAATCTGGGGGATCTGAATATGATTTTGTAGTTTTGGGTATTTGATTTTTATTATATTGACAAATTATAAGTACATATAGAAAACTTAAATCTACTTATGGGGTGAAAAGTATGTTACAATTTTGGAATACATTGTGGAATACATAAAGTTTGCTAATTAACATCTATCCCCTCAAGTATTAACATTATTTTGTGATAGCATTTCAAATGTACTCTCTTAGTAATACTGAAATGTACAGTAGTCAATTATAAACTAAGTTTACCATGGTGTACAATGGATCTCAAAAAAAGAGATCCATTATTGTTTGTTCTTTCTAAGAGGCTTGTACCCCTCAATTACCATCTCCCCATTCTCAACCCTCTCTCAGCCCCAGGTAGTCAGCTTTCTACTTTCTGCTTCTATGAGTTAAATTGCTTTAGATTTCACATTAAGTGAGAACCCGTGATATTTTGCTTTTTGTGTTTGGCTATTTCATTTAGCATAATGCTCTCTAGTTTCTTCCACATTGTCGCAATTGACAGAATTTCTTTCCTTTTTAAGGCAGAATAGTATTCCATAGGGTACATACACCACATTTTCTTTATCCTTTCATCCCTTGATGGACATTTAGGTTGGTTTCATATCTTGGCTATTGTGAATAGTGCTGCAGTGAATATGGAAATGCAGACATATCTTTGACATTCTGATTTCAAATATTTGGGTAAATATTCAATAGTGGGATTGCTAGGTTATGTGATAATTCTATTTTTAGTCTTTTAAGGAAACTCTAAACTGTTTTTCATAATGTTTGTGCTGATTTACATTCTTATCCACAGTGTATAAGGATTCTTTTGTCTCTACATCCTTGCCAACATTTATCATTTGTCTTCTGATAATAGGTATTCTAACAGGTATGAAGTGGTTTTAATTTGCATCTTCTTATGATTAGCAATGTTGAGCATTTTCTCATGTATCTAATAGCCATTTGTATGTCTTTTTAGAGAAATGTCTAGTCAGGTCCTTTGTTCATTTTATAAACAAAGTATTTGTTTTCTTTCTATAGAATTGTTTGAGTTCCTTATAGATTTTGGATATGGATCTCTTATCAGATGTATGACTTGGCAAATATTTTCTCCCAAACTGTAGGTTCTCTTTACTCTGTTCATTGTTTCCTTTATTGTGCAGACACTTCATATTTTGATGTAAATTTTTAATTTGTCTACGTTTTCTTTTGTTGCCTATGCTTTTAGGGTCATATCTAAAAAAAAAAAATCATTGCCCAAATCAATGTAATATTATTTTTCTCCTATGTTTTCCTCTAGGAGTTTCATAATTTCAAGTCTTATGTTTAAAGTCTTTAATGCATTTTGAGTTGATTTTTGTCCATATGATTTTTGTCCTTTATTCTGCTGATGTGGTGTGTCATATTTATCAATTTGAATATGTCGAATCATTTTTGTATCTCAGAGATAAATCCCTCCTGGTTATGGTGAATAATCCTATTACTGCGTTGCTGATTTCAGCTTGCCAGCATTTAGTTGTAGATTTTTGCATCACGCTCATTAATAATATTGGCCTGTAGTTTTCTTTTCTGTGACGTCCTTGTCTGGCTTTGGTATCAGAAAAATATCAGCCTTGTAAACAGAGTTTGTAAGTGTTCCCTTCTCTTTCATTTATGGACAAAATTTGTAGAGAGTTGGTGTTAACGATGTTACTGACAAAGCCGGTCCCCCAAAAGATGGGGTCTTTCTCTGTCCAGTATCACAAAGCCAACACATGAAACAAAGTGTCAAGCAGTGCAGGCTTTATTCAGTGGCCATGGGATTGAGAAGTAGAAGCATGGCTCACAGTTCAACTTCTCAACTGGGGAATGGTGAAGGTGTTAAAACGTAGGATTTCTCTAACAAAGGGGTTAGGCATTAAAAGTAAGAAGAGGAATATCCATGTCTTTCTGGTAATAGAAGGGAAATGTCCCGGAACCTGAGTGCTGCCTTTCCCATTGTCCTTTTACGGCTTCTTTTGGTCATTGTCATGGTGGTTGTCAGTGATCACACTGCCGTTTAGCACGGAAATGTGATCATAATGGAGCTTGAGGTCTTTCTGAAGAGATTTGATTGGCTATCTTGGTTCTTACCAGTCTGAGCTGGTAAAAAAATTCAAAGGGAATTTTTTTATTACAGGTGTCCTGTTTCTTAAAGTTAAGCAGAGTTAAGGCTGGGTAGAAATTTAGCTATGTCATCTTGCCATTACACTGTGCAAAAAATTCTTCATTTTCTCTATATTTATTCCTCATTCTTGACGGGCACAAAGGAATGAAGGTCAATCATCTATAACTTCTTTAAGCTAAATCTGGGTGTTGATATTGGACCCATTTAGAGGAGTGAATTTTTCCCTAGCTAGTCTTAAATAGGTCTAACTATCTCCTGTGTATAAGCCTAGCTGTTGCTATATGGCCTCAACTTGCTTAGACACAAAAGAAACAAGGTGGTTTAAGAAACAGGGCCCAAAGGTCAAGAGAAGTAGGATGACAGCTAAAGTGCCCAGGAAGGGCAAGAACCGTGGGAGATTAGGGATGGCCTGTTTCATAATTTTTCCACGTTCCCTGAGGGCCCATATCCTTTTGATTAAATTGGTGCAGCCACTTGGTCTGGTTGTAGACGATTTTAACGTATTTTTCTATTTATCTGAAATTATTTACCCGAGCACAGCAGGAAGAATTGGTGACTACACACACCCTAACTTGTTCTGCCAAGAGGCTATCAAAAGCCAGACAGTTATCATGCGTGATGTTGGCTAGTGAGTCCAGGGAGACTATGAGGCAGGTAAGGACATCACCAGTCTTATAGGCTAGAGTTTCTATAACTGTTTTGAAGCTGTGGAGGGTAACTTCATTGTAGGTGAACCTTCCCTATGAGGTGAGAAGATTGCCCACTATCCTGATACCAGCCAGAATAAGCCAAATCACCATTTTATTCCTTAAGCAAAAGGGGGATGGAAAAAAATTAAATATTTTGACTTATCTGGAGATTAGGTGCCCTAGCTGCACTGTCCTTGATATCATGTGTTTTCAAAACAGGCATAGGCTCTGGATGAAGCAAGGTGACTCCAAGAGCAAAGGTGAGAGTACCTACAAGCAAGACAAGTAGATTAAGTCCTGGCAGAAAGTACATGCAGGCGCAAGATAACTTATCTGTTTGAGGTTTCTTGTCCATCCTTCTGAGCAGGAACCACAGATATGAGAATGCTTTAGTTCAGTAAGTGGGACTTTCTTCCTTAGGTTCCAGCTGCCTTTATCTGGGCGAGGTGGACCCAAGGTGCCACCCCCTGTAACTCTAAGGCAGAGTTAGTTGTGAGAATTACCAGATATGGTCTTATCTATTTAGGTTCTAAATAATCTGTGATCTTTCCCCTTTTAGGTTTTTAAGGAAATCCAGTCCTGAATTGGAAAAGATAAAGGATTAGGTGAGATGGCGAGGGTAATCCTTGAATCCTATAGTCCTGAAGGGTCTCTTTTAATTTTCTAACTTTGGTGGCATATTTTGTTTTGTTCATGTTTCTGAGGATCTCCCGTTACTTTACCAGACCTGGACCCGTCAGCCATACGTTAATTCATAAGTGCTCAGCTTGACTTTTCCTTTTGGAGTGTTTCTTATTTTTAACAAGGTTGTGGGGAGTAATGTAATCCATGAAAGATGGGTTTTCTGGCTTACTTTGGCTGAACTCCTTTTAAGGGTCTGGTTGGTGTGCTCTATTTTACCTGAGACTATGGTCTCCAGGTAGTACATAGGGATCATTTTATTTCTAAGCCCCGAGAAGCAGCCTTGGTAATGAAAGCTATAAATGCCGGTCCATTATTGCTTTGGATTGACCAAAGCAGCTTGAATCTGGGGACCTTTGCCACCTCATGTGCAATTTCAGTGTGGGTGCCAATGGCTTCTACCCATCCTGAAAATATATCAGTAAGAACCAGCAGGTATATAAGTTTTTAGAGCCTCTGGGCACAACTGTGAAACGGATTTGCCGATCTTTCCCTGATGTCTACCTTGGTACTAAACCAGATGACTGGGTCTCCCTTGCCTTCTCCCCACCCACTGCATGAGGTGGAGTAACATAGCAGATGGGGTTAGTCTCAACCACCTCTTTGGTTAGCTCCATGAGGTTTCGGGCAGTTATACTTTTGCACAGCCAGTTATAAAGGGCCTCCTGACCAGTGAGTGTCAGAATGGTTTTTGTTTTAACGATCAGCAAGGCAACTTTTGGGGAAAAGAAATGTCCATGAGAGCTTATTAGCCATCCTGACTAACAAATAATTTTGATATAACCCCACTTGGAGGCTTTTTTCCATTCCTTTTGAGAGTAAAACAGGGTTAAAAAAAAAAAAAAAGCAAGACCCAGGAAAGAAGGCAAAAGTGGCATTTGGAAAGTGACCTTCCCTAAAGCCACCTGTTTTGACACTAGATTGGCTGTATTATTTTAAGTGCCTTAACATCCCCCTTCTGGTGGCTATGGCAATGAACTACTGCCACTTGGGCTAGTTTTCTTACAGCCTCTAATAACCTTAAAATGATGGTGCCATTTTTGATGTGTTTATTGTCAGAGGTTAACATGCCCCTTTCCCTCCAACTAGTGCTATGTGTGTACGATGGAATATTAGTGCCTGGAATCAGTGTATACTTGAAGGCCTTCCCTTCATCCAACTTTTATGCCCAGGTTAGAGCAACAAGCTCTGCCTTCTGTCCCCTAAAAGATAGGGCCTCCTGCTTTCACGCTTAAATGTTGGCATTTTCCAAGACCACATGGGCCTGCCACATCCCCATCCTGGGCCTGTAAAAACCCAAGACCCTAGCAGGCAGACACACAGGTGGCCAGATGTCAAGAGGAACACATCAGCGGAAGACACAAGCAGCTGGATGGGGAGGACAGGGAGGGGGCACGCCAGCAGAAGAGCACACCGACTGACACCGGCAGGCATGCTAGCAGGCCACAGCCCATCCACCAGGGGGATGAGGCAGAGTTTAGCCGGGCAGTCTGATATGTTGATGGTTTTTACAGATATAAGAGAACAAACACTAAGAGGAGTAAATAGAGAGAAGCAGAGAAGTACACACATACACACACACACACACACACACAATTTACCATGGGTTGTTTCCTGATCCTGCAGTCTAGACTGTCAGCCCTTCAGTTCTTCACTCATCTTTTCAAGAGCCTTTTGCAGGCCCTCTACTTGGGACATAACCACTCTTCAGTTCTTTTCTCATCTTTGCAGAGACACTTAAGGGAGTCTCAGGATGTAAGGGGCCATTTACTGAGGATGGGCAATGATGTGATGCCAGGAGTCCCCATGCACAACCTGGGCATAATCCTGGGCAAATATCCTGTCATACATTGCTCAGGGGGTCCTTTCCAGTACAGTTTTATGACCCTTTGCCTGCCTGCTTACTCCCTTACAACAATTGTATGTTACATTTCTCAGAGCTGATCCCTAGCACCGAGAGTCAGGAGAAACGTATATTCTTTGTCAGCTGATGCTGTCAGCCAGTTGCTGGGTCTCCAGGGGGATAAGGGGCATCCCAAATAGGGAGGTGGACCATCTAGTTCAGGTCTCATGCTGGGTCACCAGTTTTGTTACTGACAAGGCTGGACCCCTATAAGATGGAGTACTTTCCTGTTCAGTGTCATGAAACCAAATATAGGAAACTGAAAGTAAGTTTCAAGCAGTGCAGACTTTATTTGGTGGCCATGGACTTGAGAAGTGGGAGCATGGCTCGTGAGTCACCTTCTTGACTAGTAAAGGGTGAGCAGGTTAAAATATGGGGTATCTCTAATGCATGGGGTGGACATTAAAAATGAGGGAAAGGATATTAATATCTCTTTTGGAAATGGGTGGTGAACTTTTTAGAAATGGAGTGCTTCCTCCCTTGTTGTTCCTTTTATGGCTTCTTTTGATCATTGTCACAGCAACTGTTAACTGTCATGGCACTGATGGTAGTGTCATTAAATGTAGAAATGATGTCATAATAAAGCCTGAGGTCTTTTTGAAGTCATTTAATTGGCTATCTTGGTTCTAACCAGCCTCAGAACAAAGAGTTCTGGTTCTAACCAGTCTGATTGCAAGGAGAATTTTTGTCATAGGCATCCTGTTTCTTAAAGATAAGCAGAGTTAGGGCGGGGTAGAAATTCAACTATGTCACATAGGCATTATCCCAGGTAACTATTGTTTAAATTCTTGGTAGAATCTAACAATGATGCTATCAGGTCCTGGAATTTTCTTTGTTGGAAGACTCCCCCCAACTCCCCACCCCCCACAGACAGAGTCTTTCTCTGTCGCCCAGACTGGACTGTAGTGCAAGCAATCTCAGCTGACTGCAACCTCTGCCTCCTAGGCTCAAGTAATTCTTGTACCTCAGCCTCCTGAGTAGCTGAGATTACAGGCATGTGTCACCATGCCTGACTAATTTTTTTGTATTTTTAGTAAAGATGGGGTTTCACCATGTTGGCCAGCCTGGTCTGGAACTCCCAGCCTCAAGTTGATCTGCCTGCCTTGGCCTCCCAGAGTGCTGGGATTATAAGCGTGAGCCACTGCACCCGTCTAAAGAATTGTGATTACTGATTAAATCTCTTTACTCATTATTCCAAAGCATCTTTATTTTTAATTCCTCTTTTACATTTTTTGGTCTGTTCAGATTTTCTGTTTGTGTGTGTGTGTGTGTGTGTGTGTGTGTGTGTGTGTGTGTGATTCAGTCAAGGTAGGTTGTATGTGTCTAGGAATTTATTCATTTCTTGTAGGTTATCTAATTTTTGGCATATAATTGCTTATGATTTTTGTATTTATCTGATGTCAGTTGTAATGTCTCCTATCTAATATATTGTTTTATGTATTTGAGTCTTTTTTGTTTTTCTTTAAAGACTTGGAAATTTTATCTTCAAAAAAAAACTCTTAGTTTTGTTAATCTTTTGTATTGTTTTACTAGTCTCTATGTCACTTATTTCTGCTCTGATCTTTATTGTTCATTTTCTCCTGCTAACATTGGGTTAGTGTTTTCTTCTTTGTCTATTTTTTAAAGACAAAATATTGTTTATTTGTGATTTTTGTTTTTAAGAGATGGAATCTCACTTTTTCACCCAGGCTAAAGTGCAATGGCATGATCAGAGCTCATGCAGTCTAGACTCCTGGACTCAAGTGATTCTCCCCCTCAGTCTCCCGAGTAACTGGAATTACCACGTGTGATCTTTTTTGATGTAGGTGTTTATTGATATAAACTTATTTTGACCGGTTTTTGCTTCATCCCATAAGTTTTGGTATGTTGTGTTCCCATTTTGTTTGTCTCATGATATTTTAAATTTCCCTTTTAATTGGTTGTTCTGGAGCATGTTGTGTAGCTTCTATGGATTTGTGAATTTTCCAAAATTTCTGTTATTATTGATTGTGACTGGAAAAGATGCTTGATATAATTTTAATCTTTTCAAATTTGCTAAGATTTGTCTTGTTACCTAACATATAATCTATCCTGGAGAAGGTTTTGTATGTTCTTAAGAAGAATGTGTATTCTGTTGGATGGAATATTCTGTATTGGTCTGTTAGGTTCCTTTGCTCTAAAGGGTTGTTCAAGTCTAACATTTTCTTATTAATTTTCTGCTTGGATGATCTTTCCACTGCTGAAAGTGTTGTATTAAGGCCCTCTAATATTATTGAATTGTGAGCTATTTCTTCCTTTAGATTCTTTACTATTTGCTTCACATGTTTAGGTGCTCCACTACTGGATGCATAAATCTTTGCAACTGTTACGTCCTCTTGAGGAACTGATCCTTTTATCATTATATAAAGTCCTTCTTTCTCTCTTTTTACAAATTTTGAATTAACGTCTGTTTTGTCCGACATAAGTATCACTACCCCTGTGCTCCTTTGGTTTCAATTTGTGTTGGAAATTTGGGTTTCAATTTCCATCCATTCACTTTCAGTTTGTGTGTGTCTTTAAAAGTGAAGTGGGTCTCCTGTGTGTGACATATTGTTGGGTCTTATTTTTTATGTATTCATTCACTCTGTTTTTATCAAGGTTATTATTGATAGGTAAGGACTTACTACTACCATTTTGATAACTGTTTTCTCGAAGATATTTTCTTTCTTTCTTCCTTTCTTGTCTTCCTTTGTGCTTTCATGATTTTCTGTCATGGTGTGTTTGGTTTGAAGGCAAAGGACACAACTAATGTGAAAGTACTTATGCTTAAAAACAAGACACCAGAAAAGCAGTGCTCAAGTAGAACTTGGCATGTTTTATAGTTTTCTGAGGTTTTAGTTTATTACATCATGGATAATGAAGTATATTTATGGTGGTTCAACTCTAATTATATGAAGAAAGTGTTTAATTCCCAATAAAATGTTTTCTTTTTCATTCTAAGGTGACATTCAAGAGTAGAATTTCTAGAAAGAGTCACCCTATAGGTAAGGAGAAAATTGTTCATATTTAAAAAGAATAATTAATTCTTTCAGGCTACTGTATGATCCCATAACAATACTTTATTTGAGATCTTTCTTAGTACCTCTTAAGGGGGATCAAGTCCAATACCTATTCAGTTAACATACTGAGGTGATAGGTAAAAGAAGGAAAGTACTGGAAAAATACTGTGTGTGTGCGTGTGTGTGTGTAGTTAGAAACTGTGGAGGAAAAAATTATTTATGGCTTTATATCCATTGAAAAATTTAAGTGAAAGAAATAGCCAGTATTATTCATAGCACAAACCATTTTGCACATATAAGCAAATATAGTCTTTACTTACTTAAGTCTTAACCTTATTCCTATGCAAGCAGAGCCTAGGGCCCTGGTCCCTGACCCCACTGTTTTTGAGAGTCTGGGCTGAGCACAGTGTTGAGTCAAAGCTG
Source organism: Sapajus apella (assembly GCF_009761245.1). Classification (NCBI taxonomy): domain Eukaryota; kingdom Metazoa; phylum Chordata; class Mammalia; order Primates; family Cebidae; genus Sapajus; species Sapajus apella. The sequence goes on from NW_022436941.1 coordinate 42,286,173, forward strand.
CTTCACAACTGCCAGAATGTGATGCCAAAGATAAAATCCATGAGTAAAGCCAGGACTGAGATCCAATTAGACCATACTAACTCATATCACAGTAAATATCTGAACGGAGAAAAGAGAACAAAGAGAATAGTAAGAGGATAGAATAAAAGTCACCTAAATAAGCAGGTGCCTTTAGAATGAAGGTGATAACAGAATGTCAGTCATATTCCTGAGACACTGAGGTGCAGCAATGACCTTTTCTTGCCTGCTCTTTTGAATGGGAGGTTATACTGAAGTAAGTGAAATTTTTAGACAACCTGGAGGCAGGAGAAGGTGATGATTAGGTTTTGGGGCACTAAGTGGTAGAAGATTGTGTGTGGGGTGAGGGAATTGGCGAATTTTATAACCCAATGGAAACCAGATGCAGCCTCTCAATTCACAGCAGAGGCAAAAGTGCATCTGTCATGGGCAGCCTGCTCAAAAGGATTTCTTTGTCAGAAATTCACAGAATTGTGCCAGTTTTCGGTCCACCAGAGATTGCCCTGATGAGCTCTCTAGGCAATAATTGACATTTACTCAGATGGCTAGTTGTTGGAGAATTGCTTCTAAGCTGGAATCTGGATAAGAACTAGACCAGATAGTAGAGCTATTATCAATGGGGATGCTGTGAGTGGAGAGTCAGATTGTATGTCAATTCTGTGGTGTACAGTGAAATGGATTAGTGATCTTATGAGTAAAAATTATGTAAACCCAAATCTCTTGAAGTTGCTGAGTATAGGTAAATGATATGATCTAATTTACCTACTAATGATAGGGTGGTATAGGAGGGCAAGGGATAGTAGCCAATTTTTGCGATTTTTGAAGACCTTGAAAACTCCCAAACTCCAAAAGTTCCAAGGAAGAAATTGGTTGGCTGGCGATTCTGGTGAAAGTCATATCTGGGTGAGGAAGAGAATAATAAAGGGAGTAGTGTCCTAGGCTGGCTAGGATTTGAAAGAAGATGCAGAAGGCAGTTCTGGACTGTTTTCAGTTTGGAGGATGGTTTTATTTTATGGTTGAAAATTTACTGTAGGATAAGATTCAGCGGTTTTCTCAGGTGGGCCGTGCCACCACCGTGGCTTCAGCATACATGAGGAAAGTCGCCACCTTGGCACAGGTTCCCGACCTAGTATATTATTCTCTTCCTGGGCTTCAGCAAGTGGTTAGTCTGGGCAGGGCATAACAGAGCTTCATTCTGTTTCTATATTAGTGGTGGGATTTTTAACGGCAGAGCATCAAGGAGGAAAGAAAGTTATTTCTCAAGTGCTTCTGATGCTCATGGGGAGGTCTTCCAATTCAGAAATTCTGGAAGGCTCATGCTATCCAGACAGCTGTGCATACAGGACTTCCCTGAAGCCTTCCTGGATCTGGGCCTACACAATTGAGTAATTTCTCCTTTGTGTCCTGGAATTAAGGCCAACATTCTACAGGACAACAGGTCATTCATTCTGGTCCTGCCAGCATCCACCCATCTTATCTTATCGGTGGGCATCATCCCAGGGTGAGCCTGTGAAAGATGTTAATTAGTACTGAATGGAGGTAAGGTATCTTCAACAAACAACCTGGAGAAGGGAGGGTTACGGCCCAATTATATGGCTTCTGTGCAAAGCGTGAAACCAGGAAGAGGCAAATACCTTTCTCTGGAGATGGTTCTTGATGAGGGGCCAGCAGTGGTGGTGCTCTCTATGATGGACCAAAGTTCAGAGAATCATCTGCAGTTTTAGCACTGATACATACACTTTCTAAAGCTGTAGGTGATTGTAGCATAGCACTGAAGAGCCTTGAACCCAAAACTCTGGACACATCCTCATTAACTGAGATACAATGCAGCAACTATGAATAAATATACAATGAGCAGGCAGTATCTGTAATAGTCATAGATCTGAGAATTGAGATCAGTGGTAGGTAGGCCTGTGAACTAGGTCCTCAGAGAATTACTGTCTTTGTATGTAATTCTTCTGTTTGCTTTCAGCTCATTTCTGTGTTCTTCCGCTGCTTTGCTCAGAATTATAGGGAGCTGATTGACCCTACAGGCTCCAAAATCATATTTCTTCTTTGTCCATTGATTTCTGTTAAGTTTCATCAATGGGAAGCACTGGTGGGAAATTGGAAGGTGGAAGGAGGAGAGAAGCTAGAGTATTTCCTCTACCTTTTCGGTTTCAGTCTTTAGCAGTGGCTGTGTCTCCTCCTCTCTAGTCCCACCTCCCCAGATTAACTGATTTCTCACTGCATGGCCCTGGCTTATCAGTTTGTATAACATCTTCTCCCTGTGTCTTTACCATCAGTAATGCTAGTAGCTTCCTGCTTTTGTTCATTTGTTCCTTCTTTGTTTTATCATCTTCCTGGAAACTTTAATTAGTTTGCCATATAAAATTAGCTGTTCTTAATGTAATCACTTGGCATGAGTTTCCTGACACAATTGACTGTCCTAGAGTCTTGGGAAAGAGGTAATACAGAATGTGGGTGTGGGATGGAGCATCTGTTGGCATTGGCTTGCTCCAGCAGGCAGTTTGGGCTGGAATCAAGAGACAACTGAGCCATAGATTCTAGGGACAAAACTAGAATCAGGCCTCATAAGCAGCCAATTAGTGTTAGTATGCAAAGGCTTGGGCAGAAAGAGGAAATTAGTGTAACCCAGTAATCTGAGTGAGATAATAGAGAAGGAAGCACTGTTTCAATATTGAAAAAGAAAAATGAATGTAAATGTTTATTAAATATGCTCAAAGTGGCACAGTGAAGAGGTTATGTTGCTTAATAGATAGCAAAATTTCCCTTTGCTCTTCTTTCTACTCAGTTTCACCCACCATGAGTGTTCCTTTACTACACATGTTTAATCTCATCACCTATCTAATCTCTTTCTGGTCCAAATTCTTTCCCTTTGCTTTTTCCTTCTCTTGTATCTTTTCTAACACCTCTTCTCTTCCAGAAGGAGCCTTTTTTATGTAAATCAATCAAAGGGTATGCATTCTTATTATAATTTATTATATTTTTATATCCCTCTCACACCAGATAATAAAAACCAGAATGAAAATTGGAGATATTAGATCAGAATAAACAGAACTGAAAGAAAAGTGGAAAGATGAGCCCAGGGATATTACTCTCATTAGGACTAAAAATTACCTTTTATGTAATGATTTTTCCTTGTCCCTGCAAAGGGAAAATGCTGATAATGGCACTCAGCTGGTTCAAATAGTTGGGATCTAATGCTGCATGTGGAAATCAGCTGTTTTGAATTCAGGGCATGTTCATGCATAGGACTAAATTATGTACTGGGCAGGTTTTCAATGCTATAGAGACCACACTCAATGGATATTTAATAAATGAATGCATAGTATGTAAAGTACAGCATGGTATCCTACTAATAATTCTAGAGAAAATAGCTACCAGATATAGATACGTTGCTACGATATAATTCATTCAGAATTCCTATTTTAAATATGAGAAAAAAAATCCTTCAGGTTATGCGAGTTGAAATCCCCTTTCCTCATCTTTTCCATTTTCTATGTGCTGATCACATTCTTTAAACTCCAAGGGGATCCAATAAAAATAGATGTTCTAGAAAGACACTTCCCAACCAAAGAACAAAACTTAGATCTTCCCTTATTTTTTAATATGGCTCCAAGGAGTGGCTTACAAGCTTCGACTTATTGCTTCTGATCAGGATGTCATTTATTCTTTACTGTTTATCAGAACAGACAATCCTTGCATTGTTTTTTATTCTGGCCTAGCTTTAAAATAAACACATAGTTCTTTGGAGGGTAATGAGCAGCTTATGGTAGCAACAAAAGGGGGAATATATCAGAAGTGAAAAATAGCCACAACCTTAGGTGTTCTCAAATATTTTTAAAGTATCAGTTATAAATAACATGGGAGCTGCATATGGTATAATATTTAATGGTGAGAAACTAGACACTTTCCATCTAAGATCAGAATAAGATGAGGATGTCCCCTTTTACCACACCTGTTAAATATTACCATGGAAGTGGTATCTAATGCAATAAAACAAGAAAAAAAAAAGGAAGAAATATCATAGTCTTTGTTCACAAAGAGCTTGATAAAATTCCAATTAATCAAAAAAGACAACAACAAAATATACTGAAATTAATAAGGATACTAGGTTAATATACAAAAGTTAATTGTTTTTCTACATACCAGCAATAAACATAACAATGCCATTTGCAATAACACTCAAAATGGAATAATTGGGTATAAATCTAACAAAATATGTAAAGAATTTATGTGCTAAAAGCTATTAATACAAAACCCTGTGGAAAATCAAAGGAGCTCTAAATGAATTGAGTGATTGTCCATGTTCATGAACAGAAAACTTTGTGCTGTAAAGATGTTTCTTCTTCCCAATTTGGTCTATAGATTTAACATAAATCTCAAATCTAAAGATTTCAACAAAATCTCAAAAAGCTATTTTTTCAATATTGACAAACTCATTCTAAAATTTATATAAACTAGAAAAGAACCTAAAATATCCAACATAATATTGAAAAGAAGAAAAAGTTGGAGAAGTTCTATCGATTCCAAAACTTATTATAATATAAGAGAAATCAACACAGTGTGATACTGGTAGAAGGGCAGACACTTAGATAAATGGAAGAGAAAAGAAATATAGCCACACAAATATAGTAAATCAATCCTTTACAAAAGAGTAAAGACCACTAAACAGAGAAAGAATAGTCCTTTAAGCAAAGGTGTGAGAACAATGGAAACCAAGATGGGGAACTTAACTTAGACAAAAACCTTATGTCTTTCACAAAAATCAGCTCAAAATGGATCATAAGCTTAAATGTAAAATACAAAATATTAAACTTCTTGAAGAAAATATAGGAAAAAAATAGGTGACATATGATTTGACATTAATTTTTTGATACACACTAAAATCATGATACATGAAAAGAATTTAATGTTAGATTTAATTAAAACAAAAAATTATTTGAATAATTTTAATTTAATAATAATTTAAAATGTTAGATTTAAATAAAACTAAAAATAAATAGAATAAGTTTTTTGAAAGGCACTGCTAAAAGAATAAAAAGACAGAAAATACATATTCCTTAAAGGATTTATATTCAAAATATAGAAAGATCTCTTGGAGCTCAACTATAAGAAAACAAAGACACCAGGCATGGTTACGAATACCTTCAATCTCAGTGCTTTGGGAGACTGAAGTGGGAGGATTGCTTGAGGCCAGGAGCTTGAAACCATCCTGGACAATATATTGAGACTGTACTTGAAGGAGAAGAAGAAGAAAAAGATAAGAAGAAGAAGAAAAAGGAGGAGGAAGAAGAAGGAAGAAAAGAGGAAGAAGGAGGAGGAGGAGGAAGAGAAGAAGGAGGAGGAGGAGGAAGAGAAGAAGAAGAAGTGGTGGAAGAGGGAGGAAGAAGAAGGTCAATTGACAGAGGGGAGGGGGAGGGGAGTTCTAAATGAATGGAGGGGTAGGAAAATAAAATTAGACAAAGGTAAAACATATGACCAGACTCAATGAAGAAGGAGAAGGCGGAGGATAAGAAATAAGAAGAAAAACCAATAAAAGCCTTCATCCCCAGAATGCAAGGCTGGTTCACTCCACATGATTATCTCAATAAATGCAGAGAAAGCCTTCCACAAAATTCAATAGCCCTTTATGCTAAAAACTCTCAATAAACTAGGTATCAATGGAACATATCTCAAAATAATAAAATCTATTTATGATAAACCCAGAGCCAATATCATACTGAATGGGCAAAAACTGGAAGCATTCCCTTTGAAAACTGACACTAGGCAAGAGTACCCTCTCTCACCACTCCTATTCAACATAGTATTGGAACTTCTGGACAGAGCAATCAGGCAAGAAAAAGAAATAAAGGGTATTCAACTAGGAAAAGAGAAAGTCAAATTGTCTCTATTTGCAGATGACATGATTGTATATTTAGAAGACCTCATTGTCTCAGCCCAAAATCTCCTTAAGATGATAAGCAACTTCAGCAAAGTCTCAGGACACAAAATCAATGTGCAGAAATCACAAGCATTCCTGTACAACAGTAATAAAGACAGCCAAATCATTAGTGAACTACCATTCACAATTGCTACAAAGAGAATAAAATACCTAGGAATACAACTAATGAGGGACATGAAGGGCCTTTTCAAAGAGAACTACAAACCACTACTCAAGGAAATACGAGAGGACAAAAACAAATGGAAAAACATTCCCTGCTCATAGTTAGGAAGAATCAATATTGTGAAAATGGCCATACTGCCCAAAGTCATCTATAGATTCAATGCTATTCCCATCAAGCTACCATTTACCTTTTTCACAGAACTGGAAAAAAACCACATTAAACTTCATATGAAACCAAAAGAGAGCCCACATTGCCAAGACAATCTTAAGCAAAAAGAACAAAGCCAGAGGCATCATGCTATCTGACTTCAAACTATACTACAAGGCTACAGTAATCAAAACAGCATGATACCAGTACCAAAACAGAGATACGGACCAATGAAACAGAACAGAGACCTCAGAAGTAATGCCACACATCTACAACCATCTGATCTTTGGCAAACCTGGCAAAAATAAGCAATGGGGAAATGATTCCTTGTTTAATAAATAATGTTGGGAAAACTGGCTAGCCATGTGCAGAAAGCTGAAACTGGACCCCTTCCTTACACCTTATACAACAATTAGCTCCAGATGGATTAAAGACTTAAACATAAGACCTAGACCCATAAAAACCCTAGAAGAAATACTAGGCAATACCATTCAGGATATAGGCATAGGCAAGGACTTCATGACTGAAACACCAAAAGCAATGGCAACAAGAGCCAAAATAGACAAATGGGATCTAATTAAACTAGAGAGCTTCTGCACAGCAAAAGAAACAATCATTAGAGTGAGCTGGCAACCAACAGAATGGGAAAAAAATTTTGCGATCTCCCAAAGGGCTAATGTCCAGAAGCTACAACGAACTGAAAAAAATAAAAAAGAAAAATCAAACAACCCCATCAAAAAGTGGGTGAAGGATATGGACAGACACTTTTCAAAAGAAGACACATATGAAGCCAACAGACATATGAAAAAATGCTCATCATCACTGGTCATTAGAAAAATGCAAATCAAAACCGCATTGAAATATCATCTGATGCCAGTTAGAATGGCGATCATTAAAAAATCTGGAGACAACAGATGCTGGAGAGGATGTGGAGAAAGAGGAACACTTTTACACTGTTGGTGGGAGTGTAAATTAGTTCAACCATTTTGGAAGACAGTGGGGTGATTCCTCATGGATCTAGAACTAGAAATACCATTTGACCCAGCAATCCCATTACTGGTTATATATCCGAAGGATTATAAATCATTGTATTATAAAGACACATGCACATATTTGTTCATTTGTGCACTGTTTACAATAGCAAAGCCCTGGAACCAACCCAAATGCCCACTGATGATAGACTGGACAAGGAAAATGTGGCACATATACACCATGGAATACTATCCAGCCATAAAAAAGGATGAGTTCATGTCCTTTACAGGGACATGGATGAAGCTGGAAACCATCATTCTCAGCAAACTTACACAAGAACAGAAAACCAAACAACGCATGTTCTCACTCATACGTGGGTGTTGAACAATGAGAACACAAGGAGGGGAACATCACACACTGGGGCTTATTGCAGGGTGGCGGGACTAGGGGAGGGATAGCAGGGGGTGGGGGAATTGGGAGAGATAACATTAGGAGAAATGCCTAATGTAGGTGATGGGGGGATGGAGGCAGCAAACCACCATCACATGTGTATACCTATGTAACAATCCTGCACGACCTGCACATGCACCCCACAACTTAAAGTATAACAATAAAAAAATAGACAAAGGATAAAACATATGACCAGACAACTCACCAAATAAGATACAGAGATGGCAAGTTAGAATATAAAAAGATGATAACATATGTCATTAGGGAATTGTAAATTAAAACAAGGGAATACAACTACACACCTATTTTAGGTAAAATAAAAATAAATAAAAAATAAATCCTAAAATATTTTAAATAATATTTAAATATTATTATTATAATAAATAATAAAATAAATCCTCTAAAAATAAATCCTCACAAACCCAGTTCTGATAAGAATGAGGAGGAGCAAAGAACAAGTGAAATCTTACTTATTTCCTCGTGGGAGTACAAAACGCCACAGTCACTTTAGAAGAGCTTGGCAGTGTTTTATAAAGCTAAAAAGAGTCCTACCGTACCATCATACAGCATTGTGCCATAGGCATTATCCCAACTAACTTGAAAATTTAATGTCCTTGCCAAAAACTGCATGTTAAGTTTATAGAAGCTTTAGTGATCATAAAAAAACTAGAATTAATGAAGGTGGCTTTTAATAAGCAAATTAGTAAACAAACATTGTTACATTCATATAATAGAATATTAATCAGTGATAAAAAGAAATGAGCCATCAAGCTATGGAAAGATATGAAGAAAAATCTCCACCTTAAATGAAGATTGCTAAGTGAAAAAGCTCTTCTGAAAAGGCTATATATTGTAGGATTTTAATTGTGTGATATTCTAAAAGGGACATACAGACAGCAGAATGATTAGTAACTGCCAGGGGTTTGGGTATAGGTGGAGAGAGTGGAATAGTTGAAGCACAGGGGATTGTTTTTAGGGTAGTGAAGTTATTCTATATGACACTTTAATGGTGGATACATGGCTTTATGCATATGTGAAAACCCATAAAACTTTACACTATAACAAGAGAACCTTAATGTTTGAAAATGTAAAGAAAAATTAGGAGGTAAGTGGATCTCAGGACAGAATGCAGAAGGACAAAATAATCTAACTTTATTATAAGTGCATGAAGGGGTTGAGGAGAAAAGTGCTGACCTAAATGACTGAAATGAGTTGAGTCTGTAAGAATAAAAAGGCAAAATAAACTGCACATAGACATTGTATTTCAGTTGATAAAGTTGTTTTCCATGGTGGTATGAGTTAACAATCATAATATTGTTTTACATATGTTTGAATTAAACAATTAAGTAAATGGATGGCAAATGGTAGAAGTCAGTCTTTGCATTGTTAGAGTAAGAGTAACAAACAAGTAAGGGGAAAAGCCTAGAATAATCCATATAGTAATGAATTAGAATTGGAGACATCAGTATAAACTCATGGTTAACTTAATATAGATAAAGATTGTTACATCTAGAAATTTGTATATCAATATGCATATGTATACTGGGTAATATAAATACTAAGTTTCTTGATATTCCATCAGAAAGAGCCTAAAAAATATTGGCTGGGCATCTTGGCTTATGCCTGTAATCCCACCACTTTGGAAGGCCAAGTTAGGAGGATTGCTTGAGCCCAAGAGTTTGAGACCAGCCTGGGTAACATAGCAACAAAAAATAAAAGTAAATTGGCCAGGCATGGTGGCACATGCCTGTGGTCCCAGTTACTCAGGAGGCTGAGGAGGGAGGATCACTTGAGCCTGGGAGGTTGAGGCTGCAATGAGCTTTGATCCCATCACCACACTCCAGCCTGGCTGACAGAGCAAGACCTTGTCTCAAAACAGAAAAAAAAATTAATAAGTATTTGTCAAAAAGCACAGAAACACATTGAAAGACCTCCCAATGGTCAAAGCTATAACAGTTTGAGCAATAAAAACAGGTAGTATTGGATAATAAACTAAAATATAAAATAAATATCTATAGATCCATATTGATATAAATAAATAATTGCATAGGTTAAAAAAAAAAGAAGAGACTTATCTCTTGTGTAGCAGAACTCCAAATAATTTATTTAGATATATTCCCTTCAAGGAGGCAGCACATAACTCCCCACCATTTAAAGAGTTTCTGTACATAACAATTTCATTCCAAACAGTACTGTATGTAAACATAAAAAAAGAGTAGCTTTATAGTGAAAAAATCAGACAAGCACCACCTCAGCCAGTGATTGAGGTCAATATCATCAGTGATAAGTCATTTTGATAGTATGTTCTCTTAATATAGTGTGGCAAAAATGACACTTTACCCTGTGTGGTTTCCACCTCAGCTCGCAACCTCAGTTTAATCAAGAGAAACACACCAGGCAAATCCCATAGAGATTTGTAGAGACATGTTCTACTAAATATCTCTCCAGTATTCCTCAAAACTGCCAAGGTCATCAGAAACCAAGAGACTCCATGTAAATGTTACAGCCAAGAGGAGCCTAAAAAGACAGGACAACTACACGTAATGTGGTACCTGGGTGGGATTCTGGAACAACAACAAAACGTTAGGTAAAACTAAAAAAAGTTGAATAAATTGTGGACTTTAGTTAATAAGAAGGCATCAGTTGTAATAAAACTATTATATTAATGTAAAATATGAAAAACAGGAGAAACTAGGTGTGGTGTCTATGAGAGCTCTCTGTATTATCTTTGCAACTGCTCTAAAAATAAAGTTTATTTAAAAATAATGTTGAAGAATGAGAAGAGTTAGAGAATAAATATGCTTAACCAGAAGTTAGTAATTATTGAAGTTGCATATAAATACATGGGTTCACTATAATATTCTGTTACTTATATGTATATTTAGCATTTTCATAAGATTTTTAAAAGTAAGTCAGCAATTTAAAAACTCAGAAGAAAAGTTATTCATATTATTTATTCTTTTTGATTGAAAGTAGATCCTACTTTCTTCCCATATTTCTGAGAACCTCACTTAATCTCTAGCAATTCCTTGGACCTGGAATAGGACTTTAACTGGAGCGATCATATAATTTATTGTCCAGAATGGGCCACTTTGGGGACTGAAAAGTAATGCTATTCTATAATTACACTGGGACAATGATAGTCCTTTAGGAGTAATCGGGGTAAAACTAGGTTATCCTATTTTTTTATTCCCCTTTTTTAACCTAACATGTCCTCGCTCTGTGTACCGCTTCCTTCTCCCATCTCTGTCTAGGAAAAGACAGTGTTTACGTAGACGACAACAGTGAATTTGAGGTTTCTAGAGCCCTGAATAAGATTAAAGCTCGACTGTTGCCATCTGTTTTCTTTTCTCACCAAGAATGACTTGGAAGTTTAGCATAGACATGAAATGTGACAGCCTCAGTATGTGGTGCTAAGAAAAGAAAAGAGAACTAGTTAAGACAAGCTTTTTCCACACTCAGACCCCAACACCAGGCGATTCTAGCAACACATAAGCAGCCAGAAGTCAGTGGAGGTTATGGGTCTGGGTCTGCACCAAGTAGGTTAAGCAAGAATGTGGACAAAGGGTAGCCCAGTGTGGTGATGAATGGGAAAAGGAGCTTCACAGCCCTTTGGGATAGCAATTCCATGAAAAGAAATCTAGATTGGCTTGGTACATGTTATCATTTTAACAGAAGTTTAACACTAGAAGCCGTTTCAATTGAAACTACTATTGATGTAAAAGCCACATTTCTGTACATGTCTGTAAACATCTGTAGAATGGTACTGTGTTTCATAGTTCTTCATTTTTAAACCACCTTTCACAATGACCTCAAAATTGTAAAGCTCACTGATGTTCATAGAGATGAATAGTTACATGTAAATTTCAAAGCCTAGAAAAACCCACTATGGAAGATTTTGTCATTGATTTGTAAAAAAATGTACTCACTAAAATGTAGTTTGTAAGGTCTTAGTTGGCTCACATCACTTGTATCTGCCTTGCATTTAGAGTGGAATCCTCAGTCTTACCCCACTTAAAATATTGTATGGTCTTTCACACTAATCTAGCAATGTTCTTTTATTGACGAAGCTGTCAGAAGAGAGATCTTTTCACCTTTTAAAGGGTGAAAAGATAAAGAAAAAGAGAAAATGGTTGACTGGTTGACGTGAGAAGGAATGGCTTGAAATATCTTTTGAAAATTTCTATCTGATGACACAAACACTCCATTACCATGGCTTCATAAATTCACATTATAATCTATCTATCTTCATTTTTCCTCTTTCTCTGTTCTTTATAATACATAAAATAATCTAGGGAGAGCTACAGAAATCAAAATCAAAATGAAAACTTATTCCCAACAAGCTTTATTTTTCTTGTAGATGTATGCATCACTTTAAAAAATATTTTCTGTGGTTTTACTTTATTCATATTAGACCTAAGCTCCAGAAGAAGACAGTAACTTTTTATTATTTTACTATCATAGATATCAATTAAATATCAGCACTTAACACTAATGGCATTTAATTATCCAAGATATTTTTTGAGAAAGCATTTACCAAGGTTTTCAATGACTTTCTGTGTCAAACTCTGAGCTCCTCTCCATCACCGATACTTGCTTTTCTGAGATATTATATCATTAAACACCCTTCCCTCAGGTAGCAGCCTGTTCCATATTACCCTTCTTCCTGCTAGTTATTCACCTTTTACATTTGGTCTTAAAAGAAAAGCTTGTGTTCTTTCTGCTTCAAAAAATACATTCCAGCCATACTGAATTACTTTCTGCATTTTGTGTCCACTGTGCTACCTCGCGCCTTCATGCCTCTTCCTTCGCTTCTCCTGTCACCTGAAACACCTGACAAGCCCTCTTTGTCAGGTAAGTATTCCTCAATGGCTTGGCTGAGATGAGGATTTGGGATGTATTTCCTAATCTTTGCAGGCTAAGGCAAGGAAGGCGCTTTGTTCTGTAGCCCTCGAATACTCTCTTTAGGTCACATATTTCACTGTTTTGAAAGGATCAATTTTCTTAACTTTCTCATTAAATTGTGAGCAGTTTGAGGTCAGGAATTGGATCTTATTAACTGAAATGTGTCTAACACATAGAAGGCATAATAATAAACACATCATAAGTGCTAAGTCAATAAAGATGTGTGCATTATTGTCTCACCATAAAAAATCAGAATTCGCTATTCTCTACTATAGAAATCTGTTCACCTTATGTGAGCATCATTTTATTTTCACTGTTATATTCAGGCTTTTGCTGAAACATGCTTCCAGTCCCAAGAAGTCATTCTCTACCACTTCAGAAGTCGTGGCAGCTGTTATATGTTTTCATCCTTGAAAATAGCAAGCTCTATATTTGGATTTGTTGGAAGGAATTAAAGTCTGTGCCTTTGGACAGAATGAGCATTTTATTCATTACCCATCATTCCAGAGATCCCCTTGTGTGCTTTCACTTCTATCAGCCTGGTCAGGCTGACATCTGTTGCTTTGTCTCCCAAGACTTCTCTTGAAACTGTGTTAAATTGGATTGAAATAGTTCAATTACTTTTCTATATGTAAATTCCCTCCACTGTGATGAATTAATTTTAATGTGAAATCCATGAAATTGTACTATTTTGATCTGAGTTTCTTACTAATTATTATATGTCCTAATTATCTTTATTAAGGCTTTTTTCAAGAGGGTATAGTAACATTGTGGGAACTGTAGATGGACAGTCCGAGCGTCTAAACTCAGGGAATTCATTCTTTTCATTTAGTTACTTGCTCTTCCTGAGACCTTCAGGAGAATTAAACACTCGTCCTCTCTAGCAGCATGCTATTCCAAACAGGGATATAAAAGATTTTTAGGGGTTGCATTGTGTCCCCTCAAAAATCATCATTGAAGTGCTAACCCTCAGTACTTCGGAATGTGACCTTATTTAATGATAAGGTCTTGAGAGACATGAACAAGTTAAAATGAGTTACTGGGTGGGCCCTAATCCAATTTGACTGGTATCCTTGCAAAAAGAAGGAACTTGGAGAAAGAGATACACACAGGGAGATTCCTATGTGAAGATGAAGTCAGTAATTCATGTGATGCATCTATAAGCCAAGGAATGCCAAAGACGGAAAGAAAATCACCTTTAGGTGAAGCCAACTTCTGGGGGACAAGGCATAGAATGAATTTTTTCTCACAACCCTCAGATGGAGTCAACCCTCCTCTCATCTTAATCTTGGACTTCTAGCCTCTAGAACTGTGAAACAATAAATTTCTGTTGCTTATGCCATTCAGTTTGTAGTACTTGTTGTGCAGCCTTAGGGACCTCTTCCAGACCCCTCCTTCATTACTGTTCTCACAGACCTTTGTGTGATAAGCTACGGCCAGGCCTCCTCATGAAGACACTAGGTAGACATACATGAGTTCCTAGTCTCTACAGAGTAGATGCAGACAAAGAAGTGTTGAAAATTGGAATGTAGAGGGGGTAGGGGAGATAGAGAAAAAGCATAAGTGCTGTCACAGTAGATATTTCAACCAAGTGCTGGCGCAGGAAGAATGTCATGGCTCAAAACCCACACATAGGTCTAGGTGATGTTAGTGATGTTGTTTATGAGTAACAAGTCTGTTTATTCATTCAGTACATATTTATTGAGTGCCTAAAATGTGTCAGGCACTGTTACAGATCCTGGGTACTTAGCAATTTTTAAAACAGAAAAATTCCTATCTTCAAGGAGTTTCCATTCTGGGAAAGAAATAGACAATAACTATTGTATAGCAAAATGTATAGGACATCACATGGAGAAAGCTAAAGCAGGAAAGGGAACAGGGAGGTTAGTGTGTACCTCTGGAGTTGAATCATTTGGTCAGTGGTCATAGAAGACTACAGATAGAAGATGCTGTTTTAAAGAAAGACCTAATATAGGCAAGGAAGTAAGACATGCAGATTCCAAGGGGAAACATGCTAGGCAGAAACATCAAGGAAAGGGGCTCTGAAGTAAGAGCAGGATTTGACATATCTAAAGAACAGAACAGAAAGAAAGCCAGTGCAGCTGGAACAGAGTGAGCACGGGGAGGAGTCCTAAGGCATGAAGCCGCAGAGGAAAGTCTCGTGGGGGCAAGCTAGTGCTTTTGATTTTTAGCTGGTATGAACTGGAAAGCCACCGCATTTTGTAAGCACAATAGAGCCCAACTGACTAGCAGGATTGCTTAGGTTGCTATGCTGAGAAGAGATTGAAGGCAGCAGGGGTAAAGGCAGAAGACTGGTTAGCAGGGAGAACATGACAGCTTTGACAAGGAAGGTGATGATGAAATTGATAGACAGAGTTGATTCTGAATTTGAATTTAAAGTGGAACCAACGTGATTTTCTGACAGAGTAGAGAGGAGACAAAGACAGCTCCAAGGTCTTTTTTATTTTTGGCCTGAGGAAACGAAAGCTTGTATCATCATTTTCAGGTATGAGAAAGACAATAAGAATAGTATGTTTCAGAAAGAACATCAGGAGTTGAGTTTGGATGTAGAATTATCTTTCCCTGTTTGAATCCATTTAGTTCCTAGATTTGTGTGACAAAAGTTCAAATAGTGAGAGTTGGGATCAAAAGAAAAACCTGTAGTAATAGCCCAGTGTCTTAAATAGTTAAATAGAGATGCTGAATAGTTAGCTAATAGTGGGATATGTGACTCTGGACTCTCAAAGGAGAGGTCTGGACTAGTGTTAGAAATTTGCAAGCTATCCAAATCTAGGTAATATTTAAACCTGTGAGAGGAGATGAGATCATCAAGTGAATGAGTATAGACTTGAAAGAAAAAATATCCAACCACCAAGTCCTGAGGGTCTCCAAAAATGTAAGGATGGGAAGATGAGGTGGAAGCTGAAAAGAAACTGAAAGTGAGTGGCTGATAAGGTAGAAAACCAGGAGTGTGATTTCCTGAAGCCGAGTTAGAAAGAAATGCTCCACTGTACCACATAATGCTTACATGACTGATAAGAGAAGATCTGATTTGACAACACAGAGAATGTGGGTCAGCTGTGAAGGAGAAAGTGTAAAGTATATTGAAAGTTGGATTAAATCAAGAATGTGGTTGTTTTCCGGGACAAAGCCAGAGAGGGACAAAGGAGTTGAGGGTGTATGGAAAACAGTGATTATAACTGATCATGATAAACCAACCTGAGAAGGAGGGAAGCAAGGACGTGAAAGGAGGGAGAGAAAGTGGAAAGGGGGGAGGGTCAGTGGATTGTAGATCCCTGTGTGGGTAAGGTATTTATGAAATTCTGTCATGACAGGGAGCAAACTAGAAAAATCTTAACAAGTCTGAGGAATGACTGTGGAGTAAGTGGCTCAGGGAATGGAAGAAAAGATCACTAGAAGAGAGGAATTCAAGGAACTGAGAGTCTATAGTAGTAGAAGAAATAGCTGTACAGACATTAAAATTACCAAGAATTAAAACGGCGTGATCTTGGAGAGAGTGACAGTGAGTCTTTAAGAAACAAGGGGAAGTGCTTAAATGGCTGATCACTGAGAGCAACAAGAACGGCAGTGGGGCTCATGAAGATAAAACAAGATGCAAAGCTGGGGCTCAGGTTGTGCATCGAGAGGAGTCTGAATGGCTTGCAAGCAGGAATGAGAGGCAAAGAGGACTGTTAACTTACCTCCAGGCCAACAGTAAAGGGCTCGAGGAAGAGAAAAAGCCCTTGCCTGAGAAGTCCACAAGGGAAGTATTGTCTTCAAGAGAGGCCCAGTTTTCATTTTGAGTCAGACAGTGAAGCGAGCAGTTGAAGGATTTGGGGGTGTAGGATATTTTCCTGATGAATTTATCCCTTTAAATCCCAGAGAGTATAGTGGAAGGGTTTCAGGAATTGGGAAGAGAATATACAAAAATTGTGGAAATTAGACAGTGAAGGATGACCTGAAACACCTGAGCTTCTGTGACTGACAAAAACATAAATAAAGAGTATGATAAAATAAGTTCTGATGGTTCCAAGGCACATAAAAGTGGAACATCTATGAGTGTTTTGGGGAAGGTTGGAGGTCTTTCCAAGAGTTCTGGGGTTCTTCCCAGACTGCTCATGAACGTATGTAGGAAGGGAGAGTTCTCCTCTCCCTCTGAGCGTGCAAGTTCCCGACGTTTCTCTGTCAGAACATTAGACTTTGCTTTAATATCTGTCAACAGGTGGAAGCTTGTAGATCAGAAGGACCTGCAAATGTACAAGGCTCTTATTTGACCTTTACAGATGGAGGCTGGCATGCTAGTGCAGGTTGTTTCTAGGCAGTGATATAACGCTTCTAAGAAGGAGTAGAAAACCTGGGAGCTTTTCAGCTCTGGCAAATTTTGCACCCACTTGGGCCACTGAACCATCTGAATATGTCTCTGAGAAATACGGAAGAAAGATGCTGTGGGTTAGAGTTTACTCAGGAGTATAATTTTCATATATATGTATAGGGCTCAATTAAGTTTGTGAGAAGAAGCCAATGTGTTCTCTGAGGCTCATTTTCTTCCAGTCTTCTAATCTAGTCCCACTTCTCTAGAAGTAAGACCCAGGATACTATGGTTATGGCTTTGCCTTTAATATGTAGTATTCTCAGTTCTGCTGTGACCAAGACACACTCAAGTGCCCTGACAATTCCCTCTGGCTGTTGTACCTAATACATACATTTAAGTCATGGCTCAGAAATAACACAGAAAATCCAACAGCAGATACATTAAATATTCCAAAGTAGGGCATTTTCTAGTTAATTACCTAAATCGAGTCCCAACTGGAGATGTGCAAACAGTAAATAGACAGCATTTCTTTTTCAGAGAAGTCTGCTCAGAGAAGACCCAATGAAAACGACCAAAGGCACTGCATATTTTGTTCCTTTTGGGAACACTGGTAAAATTTCGAGGCAGTTCAAGAGAAAAATGTACCAATTCCAATGTAAATCGCCTTGAGCTCCTCGGGTTTTGCAGCATTTCATATTATTTTTATTTGGGAGTAGTAAATTTATACAACTTGTGACTGCTGTTTAATGATTACAAGTCTCTATACTGTGTCAAAGCATCATCTATCAAATCGCAAGCTGCCTACTTAAATAGTGTGCCTCCTGCTGACATTGTAACTCCAGATTAATGTCAAACCCTTGCAATTTACAGAGTGTCTGCATATCCAAGCCAGAAAAGACAAAGTTTTTAAAATCTAGAAGAGACATCCCCTCCACATTTGCTTGAAAAATATAGATTAAGATTTTTCCCTACAATGAGAATATAAGAGTTTGGGAACTCCCAAATTTCTCCCATTATGGAAAGCTTGCATTTCTCTTTGGAGCACTTGCTTTCAGGTCCATGTCCTAGGTGATCTCTCTTCCTAGGCCTGCTTATGCTGCCCCATACTGACAGCTGGGTTTTCCTTTTCTTAAATTGAGTTAGACTTAAGATTATGTATGGTCACCTGATTGAGCTATCTGACTCTGCAACTAAGTTACCATATTCATTCCTAAATGTCTTTCACTAGCAAACAGTTCTGAGACCTAAGACATGTGAGGTGAAGTTTGGTGGCCGTGTAGCTTTCAAGTAACAGTATTTCCAGCTGCCACACTGAACCAGCCCAGTGTCCAGGATACTCCATTTTCAAATTCCCTAATGTGGTCAAATTGTGTAGTATCTGTAAATGTTTATTTTTACATCTGTCATGTGGAGAGAACAATACTTACTTCATGGGGTTGCTGGAATGCTGTTAGTCCACACCTATAAAGAATCTTTATATTCTATAGTTGCTTTAGATGCAGAATATGCAATGGCTTTTAAGAACAAATTTTCCAGCACCACCTACTGCTTTGTAAGACTTTTACATTGGACAGTCAACTGAAATAATGTTGCAATTGTCTCCCCATTGAATTTGACATCATGGTATTTAAAAACTAACGAATTGCATCTGATATGATACAACTGTTAGAGAAACACCCCTCAACCTTTAATGTTCATGCAGATCTCCTGGGCATTTTATTAAATGCGGGTTTCGATTTAGTAAAGTCCAAGGTGGGGCCCAAGATTCTACATTTCTTTCAAGCTTCCAGATGATGGTGATTCTATGGATTACATTTTGACTATCAAGGCTTTAGATAACTGGTTCTCGACGTTGTCTGAATGTTAAAGTCACTTGGGGGCTTTCAAAACTCTCAATACCCAGGCTAAATGCCAAAGCAATTAAATTGAAATCCTACTTCCCTACCTTCCTAACTTGCTTCCTTTTCTTATTAATTCAGGAAATATATATCAAGTGTCTACTATCTACTAAATGCTGTATAAATAATACTGACTAATAAAAAAAGATTGCTTTCACAAAAATAGAAAAGTAGTTTCAAGAAGAAAATTGAGTGTATATTCAGAAATGTGCTAATATCCTACAAGTTACCTTAGGTTGATAAAAGTCCTGATACAGAGTGCTTACTTTATACCAGGCATATTGCCTAGACAAGTTTATTTCATTTTGAGAGAGATAATATTTCACCATTTTGAGATGAGGTTCAGAAAAAGTTGTTTGAGATCAAACATCTGGAAGGAGACAGATGTGGAAGTGAGAATTATGCCTCTCTTAGTTTAAACACATGGACACAGGGAGGGGAATACCCACACTGCGGCCTGTTGAGGGGTGAGGAAACTGGGGAGGGATAGCATTAGGAGAAATACCTAACATAGATGACAGGGTGATGGAATATGTAACAAACCTGCACGTTCTGCACATGTACCCCAGAACTTAGAATATAATTTTAAAAAATAAAAAATAAAATAAAGGCCCTTTTCTTTCTACCACATCTATTCTCAGGTGTTCCCCCACGCTTCTTATATAAAGACTGTACATCTGTAGTGTGGGCTCAGGTCATTGGATACAATTAAATACAATTTAGGAAGGCATGTAATTTTTATTTCAAGCACACGCTTTCATGAGCTATAAGCTATTTTTCATTTACTGAATTTCAAAGGGGTCTGATTTATTTATAATTGATTATGCTAGTCAGAGTAGGTTAACTGCTATTAAAATTATATCAAAAATATCACTAGTTTAATGCACCATCATTCACACAACCATCTTCAGGTGTTCTTTGTCTTGGCAGCTATCCTTGTAGTAGTGACTAAGGTATGCAAGCTCTTGTGACTCGCCTTCCCCTAGGTAATTCGATTTCTCTCTGAGGCAGATGGTTAAAGTGCACGGAGGAGCTCACAGAGGTTTTGTGGGAGATAACTGTGTGTCATGCATTGCTTTCACCCACATCCCAATGGCTAAAATGCAAGTGCATGCCTGTATCTAACTGCAAAAGAGCCTGGATAATGCAGTCTACCTGGGTACCAAAAAGAAAAAGGGAAAAACATATTTTTCAACTAAAATAAAACATAAAATACAGATATAACTCTTCAGTTCACGTGTGTGGAACAACACTTGCCATGACTTTTTCTTTGTGTTACTATTTCTGGTCTTTTTAAAATTACTCATTAATATCTTCCAGATTAGATACTACCACTTAAAGTCATTGACAAGGAAAGGGGAAATGCACCTCTGACCACAGCTGCTTTAATTGTTTTGTTTCTGGGATTATAAGTTTAGTGAAACCACACCATCACCTCACTCTTTAGTGGAATTCTATGCATGCTATTCTTTACCAGGATAAGATCTATCTTTATATTTCTTCATTCCATTCTCCTCATTTTATGCTAGAAATACAAAAAGACTGAACTCAAATGTCAAGGTAGCAGAAACAAGATATCAGATTAACTTTGATTCAGCTGCTCTTAAATAATAATACATTCTATGATAAGCATTTACATTTTTTATATATGTATCTATTTTGGACCCCAATTGACTGTTCTTTGAGGGCACTTTTAAAAATTTTAATATATAAGCTGCCAGTTATCTTGCAGCTTTTCAAATTCGTTAAATTTTTCCTACATCAGGAAAAAAAATCTTCAAAGCTTACTATCCCTTTAACACATCTTACCAATAATGACTGACCATTTAAGAGGGAGAAGATACTGGAGTGGGCTGTCTACAGATAGCAACAGCAAGAATAATCAGAGAACAGTAGGCAAGATCAGAATGGGTTTAAGTGAGCCGGAAGCAAGTGAGCCCAGTACAGATCTCCTTATTAATATTCTAAGCTAGAACTACAAAGCCTTAAATCTGGAGGCTCTGCTCTATTTACATCGGCCAATTATAAACCCCATGGCTTTTAGTGATCATTACATCTTGTTTCAGGTTTGCTCTGGTTTTCCAAGGCAGTTCCTCCAAATCAGATAGCCTTTAGGATTTGATAAACCCTCACGGTGCTCATCCTGGAAAGCGGCACCACTTTATAATACAGGCCATCTGGAGTGGTTTTCCCCAAGCCTCTGAATAAGGCAGTCAATGTATGTGACAATTTGGTCAACACCCTGTCAGCAATAAATTGCTGTATCCATATGGTTTCTTATGCCCAGTTTACATTGTGCTTAAGCCAGGCTTTGAATCCCTTCCAATTCCAACCACATGAGAGTAAATGCATTAACATACACATGAAAGAGATCTGTTTTCACTTTGTCCACTTTCATTAAGATTGGAAAACCCGTAATCTTCCCATTCAAGAGCTCATTTGGCAAATGAATGATGACTGTGGACCATGTTGTTTGGATAAATGTATAATTTTCCTTTTACTTGCTTAAATCTCTACACGCACTCCATCTATTATTATTTTTGAAATAAATTGAGAACAGTAAATACAGTCATGCATATCACATAATGATGTTTTGATCAACAAAAATCCATATATATGATGGTCATCTCATAATATTATTTCCAAGCTGAAAAATTTCAAATGCCTAGTGATGTCATAGCTATTGTAATGTCACAGCATAATGCATTACTAACATATTTGTGGTGAGGCTGATGTAAAAAAATCTACTGAACTGCCAGTTTTATGAAAGTCTAGCATATACAATTATGTATAGTATGAAATACTTGATAATGATAATAAATGTTATTGTTTATTAATTTATGACATTATATTTTAATCATTATTTTATTTATTATTTATTTTTATTTATTTACATTTGTAAAGTTGGGGTCTTTCCCTGTTACCCTGGCTAGAGTGCAGTGGTAAGATCCTGGCTCACTGCAGCCTTGAATTCCTGGGTTTGAACGATTCTTCTGCCTCAGCCTCCTGAGTAGTTGGGACGACAGGCATGCACCACGATGCACACCTAATTTATTTATGTGTTTATTTGTTTTTGCAGCAACAGGCTCTCCCTATGTTGTCCAGGCTGGTCTCAAATTATGGGCCTCCAGCTATCCTCCTACCTCAGCCTCCCAAAGTACTGGGATTACAGGCAGGAGCCACTGTACCTAGCTTATCTTTTTTTTTTTTAAGAATGTATGTATTACTTTTACTTATAAAAAAAGAAAGTTAATTGTAAAAAATGCTTGGACAGATCCTTCATGAGGTATTTCAGAAGAAGACATTGTTACTATGGAAGATGAAAGCTTTGTGCCTATTATCATCCTTGAAGAACTTCTAGTGGGACAAGATGTTGAGGTGGGAGATAGTGATATTGATCTTCCTGACCATATGTAGGCCTAGGCCAATATGTATTCGTGCATATTTGTTATTTTTTTCCATTTTAATTCTTTTAAGTTTTTTTAAGTTAAAAAAATAGAAAAACCCTAAAAAATAAGGATATTAAAAAAATTTATATACAGCTGTACAATGTGTTTGTGCCTGAAGCTAAGTGTTATTGCAAAAGAGACAAAAGGTTTACAAAAATTAAAATGTTTACAAAGTCGCAAGTTACAGTAATATAAGTTTAATTCATTATTGAAGAAATAAATTTTTTTTTAGAGAGTTAGTGTTAGCTAAGTGTACAATGTTTATGTTTGTAGCAGTGTACGATAATGTTCTAGGCCTTCATACTCACTCACCACTCACTCACTAAGACCCAGAGCAACTTCCAGTTTTGCAAGCTCCATTCATGATAAGTACCCTATACAGGTATACCGTTTTCAAAATCTTTTATATTATGTTTTTACTCTACCTTTTCTATGTTTAGATATGATTAAAAACACAAATACTAACACTGTGTTATAATTGCCTACAGTATTCAGCACAGCAATATGCTGTACAGGTTTGTAGCTTAGAAGCAAGAGGCTACGTCATATAGCATAGGTGTGTCATAGGCTATACCATTCAGGTTTATGTAAGTACATTCTGCGATGTTTGCGCAATGATAAAATATTCTAACAATGTGTTTCATAAAACACCCTTACAGTTAGGTTATCCCTGACTATAATAGCTACTATAATAGCTACCTATTTTGAGAACTACCATCGACATCTAGGCAGCTGGTGCTGTGTGGTGGATAAGAGCCTGGAATTATGGCCTTAGCAGACCTGGGTTCTTAGTCCAGTTCTGCCATCTAGGAGCTTTATTATCCACTGGTGATTTAACCTCTCTGTGAAGTGAAGTGATACGAGAGTAAGACCTCCTTCGGAGTATGTGGAAAGATTAAGTGTGATGATACATGTTATTTTAGTTCATTTTTCTGCTGCTATAACAGAATACCACAGTCTGGGAAATTTATAAAGAAAAGAGGTTTATTTGCCTTATGGTCTGTAGGCTACGACATTTAAGAACACGTGCTGGCATCTTGAGAGGATCAACCTGGCAAAAGAGAGCTTGCTTTTGTAACAAAGCCACTCACACAGTAACAAACCCACTTCCTCGATGATGTGATTAATCCATTCATGAGAGTAGAGCCTTCATAACCTAATCACTTTTATAAGCCTGACCTCTTAATATTGTTACAAGGACAGCTGTATTTCAAAGTGAGTTTTGGAGGGGAGATTTAAACCACAGCACATGGGAAGTACTCAGTCCAATGAATGGCTGCTGGCAGCTGTTCATCATAGCTATTATTAACATCACCATGTTCCGGCACCAAACAAAAGCCCTTCCCTTATTCTCTACTGTCACACACCATAGAAAGTGAGTTTTTAAACACTATATCATAGAGGAAGAAATGGAAACTCAGAGTTGTGCTACATAGGTATGATGTAGAAGAGCTACTTGCTCAAGAAAAGTCATGCCATTTTCATGCTGCTTTCCCCTAATGGAAGACGTGTTGAATGACAACTCTGACTATGTGAAACATGGTTTTCCAAAATAACTACTGACCTAATATATAAGTTGAAAGTAACAAAGCAAAAATGAACTGACACCTTTTTTTTGGTAGCTAGCTATGTTGTTTGGAATGTCTGCCCTATCTCCATTATGCAGAGAGAGGAGAAGATGCTGTTATCAGAAAGGAAAAGATTCAGTGCTGTTCTCACCTTCTAATGACTTTCCTGTGATTGGTGGACATCAAATAATGAAGAAAATATCAACACAAATTGTGAAAGTTTATTCATTTATTTACTTACGCATTAACTTACTAATTCATTGAGCATTTATTGAGCACCTACTTGTCAAAAAATATATTGGAAAAAATGGATATGGTGATAATTTTTATTTTAATTATCTCCTATAATTTTTATCTTGGAGAAACTCATAGTCTAATTTAATATATAATTATAAAAGCTGTATGTGAATTTCCTTCTTATTTGCATTTTTTAATTTTTTTTTTTTTTTTACGAGACTGATGCTGGCAAAATTTAATGTGATAAGGCAGTGCAGGGCAAAGTTATATGGGCTTGGGAGTTAATCAGACATTGGATTGAGTCCCTGATCAATCCCATACTAATAGTATGACCAAAACAGTTTTTTTCATCTGTACAACCAGAATATAAATTCTTAAATTAGAAGAGATTTTTAAAAAGTTTATTTTTGGTTCTGGGGCACATATGCAGGATGTGCCAGTTTGTTCCACAGGTAAACATGTGCCATGGTGGCTGCTGCACCTATCAACCCATCACCTAGGTATTAAGCCCAGCATGCATTAGCTATTTTTTCTAACACTCTCTCTCTCTCCATCCTACCCTCAAACAGGCCCCAGTATGTGTTGTTTTACTCCCTGTGTCCATGTGTTCCCATTGTTCAGCTCCCACTCATACATGAGAACATATGGTGTTTGGTTTTCTGTTTCTGCATTAGTTTTCTGAGGACAATGGCTTCCAGCTCCATCCACATCCCTACAAAGGACATGATCTTGTTCCTTTTTATGGTTGCATAGTATTTCATGGTATATATGTACCACATTTTCTTTATCCACTCTATCATTGAGGGTATTTGGGTTGATTCCATGTCTTTCCTATTGTGAACAGTGATGCAATGAACATACACATGCATGTATCTTTGTAATAGAACGGTTTGGATTCCTTTGGGTGTATACCCAGTAATGGGATTGCTGGATCAAATGGTATTCCTGGTTCTAGATCTTTGAGGAATCGCCAGACTGTCTTCCACAATTGTTGAACTAATTTACATTCCCACCAACAGTGTAAAAGTTCTCCTATTTCTCCACAACCTCGCCAGCATTGTTATTTCTTGACTTTTTAATAATCGCCATTCAGACTGGCATGAGATGATACCTCAAGGTTTTAATATTTGTTTCTTTAATGATCAGTGATGTTAAGCTTTTTTTCTTTTTCTGTTTGTTGGCTGCATTAATATCTTTTTTTGAGAAATGTCTGTTTATGTACTTTGCCCACTTCTTAATGGGGTTGTTTTTTACCTGCAAATTTGTTTAGGTTCCTTACAGATTATGGATATTAGACCTTTGTCAGATGGATAGATTGCAAAAATAGTTTCCCATTCTGTAGGTTACCTGCTCACTCTGATAATAGTTTATTTTGCTGTGCAGAAGTTCTGTAGTTTAATTAGACCCCATTTGTCAATTTTTGCATTTGGGGATTTTTGTCATGAAATCTTTGCCCATGTCTATATTCTGAATGATATCGCCAAGATTTTCTTCTAGGGCTTATAGTTTTGGGTTTTACATTTAAGTCTTTAATCCATCTTGAGTTACTTTTTGTATATGGTGCAAGGAAGGGGTTCAGTTTCAATTTTCTCCATATGGCTAGCCATTTCTCCCACCACCATTTATTAAATAGGGAATCATTTCCCCATTGCTTGTTTTTGTCAGGTTTATTGAAAATCAGATGGTTGCAGATGTGCAGTCTTATTTCTGAGCTCTCTATTCTGTTTCATTGTTCTATGTGTCTGTTTTTGTATCAGTATCATACTGTTTTGCTTACTATAGCCTTGTTTGAAGTTGGGTAGTGTAATGCCTCCAGCTTTGTTCTTTTTGCTTAAGATTGTCTTGGCTATATGAGCTTTTCTGGTTCCATATGAATTTTAAAATAGTTTCTTCTAATTCTGTGAATAATGTCAATGGTAGTTTAATGGGAATAGCATTGAATCTATAAATTACTTTGAACAGTACGACCATTTTCCAATATTGATTCTTCCTATCGATGAGGATGGAATGTTTTTTCATTTGTTTGTGTTCTCTCTGATATTCTTGAGCAGTGGTTTGTAATTCTCCTTGAAGAGGCCCTTTACTTCTTTCGTTGGCTTTCTAAGATATTTTATTCTCTTTGTAGAAATGGTGAATGGGAGTTTATTCTTGATTTGCTTCTTTAGTTATCCGTTGTTGGTATATAGGAATGCTTTTGACTTTTGCCTACTGATCTTGTATCCTAAGACTTTGTGAAGTTGCTTATCAATTTAGAAAACTCTTGGGCTAAGATTATTGGGTTTTCCAGATATAGGATCATGTCATTTGCAAACGAAGACAATTTTGACTTCTTCTCTTTCTATTTGAATGCCTTTTCTTTCTTTCTCTTGCTTGATTGCCATGGCCAGAACTTCCAATACTATGTTGAATAGGAGTGGTGAGAGAGGGCGTTCTAGTCTTCTGCTGGCTTTTAAAAGGAATGCTTCCAGCTTTTACCCATTCAGTATGATATTGGCTGTGGGCTTATCATAAATGACCCTTCTTATCTTGAAGTATGTTTCCTCAATACCTGGTTCATTGAGAGTTATTAACATGAAGGGATGTTGAATTATATTGAAGGTCTTTTCTGCATCTATTGAAATAATCAATAGATTATTTTGTCTTTAGTTCTGTTTATGTAATAAATTAGATTTATTGATTTGCATATATTGAACAAGGCTTGCATTCCAGGGAAAAAGCCAGCTTGATTGTGGTGGATAAGCTTTTTGCTGTGCTGCTGGATTTGGTTTGCCAGTATTTTATTGAGAATTTTTGCACTGATGTTCATCAGGGATATTGGCCTGAAGTTTTCTTTTTTTTGTTGTGTCTCTGCCAGGTTTTGGTATCAGGATGATGCTGGCCTCACAAAATGAGCTAGGGAGGATTCCCTTCTTTTCAATTTTTTAGAATAGTTTCAGAAAAAAGGATACCAGCTTCTCTTTGTACCTCTGGTAGAATTCAGCTGTAAATCCACCTGGACCTGTGGATTTTTTTTTTTGGTTGATAGGCAATTTATTACTGTCTCAATTTCAGAAGTTGATATTGGTCTATTCAGGGATTCAACTTCTTCCTGGTTCAGTTTTGGGAGGATTTATGTGTCCAGGAATTTATCCATTACTTCCAGATTTTCTAGTTTATTTGCATAGAGTTGTTTACAGTATTCTCTGAAGGTTGTTTGTATTTCCGTGGGGTCAGTGGTGATATCCCCTTTATGTTTTTTTGTTCTGTGTATTTGATTCTTCTCTCTTTTCCTCTTTATTAGTCCAGTAGTGGTCTATTTCATTAATTTTTTCAAAAAAACAGCTCCAGAATTTGTTTATATTTTTGA
Source organism: Sapajus apella (assembly GCF_009761245.1). NCBI lineage: Eukaryota > Metazoa > Chordata > Mammalia > Primates > Cebidae > Sapajus > Sapajus apella. The sequence continues at coordinate 42,313,585 of NW_022436941.1, forward strand.
AGGTTTTTTGTATGTCTCTATCTCTCAGTTCCACTCAGAGCTTCCTTATTTCTTGTCTTCTGCTAGCCTTGGGGTTTTTTCGCTCTTGGTTCTCTAGTTCCTTTAGTTATGATGATGTTACAATGTTGACTTGAGATCTTTCTAGCTTTTTGATGTGGGCATTTAGTGCTATAAATTCCTCTGAACACGATTTTAGCTGCATTCCAGAGACTGGTACATTGTCTTTTTGTTCTCTGTAATTTCAAAAAACTTCTTGATTTCTGCCTTAGTTTTATTATCTACCCAGGAGTTATTCAGGAGCAGGTTGTTCAATTTTCATGGAGTTGTGTAGTTTTGAGTGAGTTTTTAAATCTTGAGTTCTATTTGGATTGCGTTGTGGTCTAAGAGATTTTTGTTATGATTTCAGTTCTTTTGCATTTACTGAGGAGTGACTTATTTCCAATTAAGTTATCAGATTTAAAGTAAGTGCCATGGGGCACTGAGAAAAATGTACATCCTGTTGTTTTTGGGTGGAGAGTTCTGTAGATATCTACTAGGGCCAATTGATCCAGAGCTGAGTTCAAGTTCTGAATATATTTGTTAATTTTCTATCTCAATGATGTGTTTAACATTGACAGTTTGTTGTTAAAGTCTCCAGCCATTATTGTGTGGGAGTCTAAGTCTCTTTGTAGGTCTCTAAGAACTTGTTTTATGAATCTGGGTGCTCCTGTATTGGGTGCATATATATTTAGGATAGTTAGCTCTTCTTGTTGCACTGACCCCCTTACCATTATGTAATGCCCTTCTTTGTCTTTTTTGTTATCAGTTAAAGTCTGTTTTGTCAGAAACTAAGATTGCAACTTCTGCTTTTTCCTGTTTTCCATTTGCCTGGTAAATTTCTCTTTATCCTTTTATTTTGAGTTTATGTGTGTCATTGCACATGAAATCGGTCTTATGAATACAGCACAATAATGGATCTTGATTCTTTATCCAGTTTGCCATTCTGTATCTTTTAATTGGGCATTTAGCACATTTGCATTTAAGGTTAATATTGTTATGTGTGAATTTGATCCTGTCATCATGATGCTAGCTGGTTATTTTACACACTAGTTGATGCACTTTCTTCATACTGTGATTGCTTTTTGTACTTTTAGTGTGTTTTTGCAGTGGCTGGTACCAATTTTTCTTTTCCATATTTAGTGCTTCCTTCAGGAGCTCTTATAAGGCAGGCCTGGTGGTGATGAATTACCTGAGCATTTGCTTGTCTGAAAATAATTGTATTTCTCCTTTGCTTATGTAGCTTAGTTTGGCTAGATATGAGATTCTAGGTTGGAAATTATTTTCTTTAAGAATGATAAATATTGGCCCCCAATCTATTCTGGCTTACAAGGTTTCTTCTGGGAGGTCTGTTGTTAATCTGGTGAGCTTCTCTTTATAGGTAACCTGGTTTTTCTCTCTGGCTGCCCCTAACATTTTTTCTTTCATTTTGACCTTGGAGAATCTGATGATCATGTGTCTTGAAGTTGATCTTGTGGAGTATGTTGCTGGAGTTCTCTGAATTTTCTGAATTTGAATGTTAGTCTGTCTTTTTTGGTTGGGGAAGTTCTCCTGGATGATATCTTGAAGTGTATTTTCCAGTTTGGTTCTATTCTCCCTGTCTCTTTCAGGTATCCCAATAAGTCATAAGTTTGGTCTTTTTACATCATCCCATAGTTATCAAAGGTTTTGTTCATTCTTTTTCATTTTTTTTTCCTCTAATCTTGTCTGCCTGCCTAATTTCAGCAAGATAGTCTTTAAGATCTTATATGCTTTCTTCCACCTGGTCTATTTGGCTATTGATATTTATGTTTGCAATGTGAAGTTCTCATGTTGTGTTTTTCAGCTCCATCAGGTCCTTTGCATATCTGTCTAAACTTTTTATTCTTGTTAACAGCTACTGTAACGTTTTCTCATGGTTCTTAGCTTCTTTGCATGGGCTAGAACATACTCTTTTAGCTCAGTGAAGTTCTTTATTACCCATCTTCTGAAGCCTTCTTTTCTCAGTGCACCCATCTCAGCCTCAGCCCAGTTCAGTGCCCTTGCTGGAGAGGTTTTGCAATAATTTTCAGGAAAAGAGGCACTCTGGCTTTTTGAGTTTTTAGAGTTTTTGTGTTGACTCTCACCTTCACGAGTTTATCTACTTTTGATTTTTGAGGCTGCTGATCTTTGGGTGGGGTTTTTGTGGGGTCTTTTTTGTTGACGTTGTTGTTGCTGTTTGTTTTTCATAGCAGTGAGGCCCATCTTCCATAAGGCTGCTGCAGTTTGCTGGGGGTCCACTCAAGACCTACAAGTATCACCAGTGGAGGCTGCAGCATAGCAAAGATGAAAGCCTGATCCTTTCTCTAGGATCTCTGTGCCAAAGGGGCACCAACCTGATGCCGGCCAGAACACACCTGTGTGAGGTGTCTGGAGACTCCTGGTGGGAGGTCTAACCCAGTCAGGAGGAACAGGATCAGGGACCTGCTTAAATAAGCAGGCTGGCTGCTTCTTGGTAGAGCAGATGTGCTGTGCTAGGGGTAATCCCCTCATCTGGGCTGCCCTGACTTTCCAGAGCTGGCAGGCATAAAAGACTAAGACTGCTGATTCATGATACCATGGCTGCCTTTCCTCCTAGGAGTTCCTCTCAGAGAGATCAGAGTTCTGTCCTTAAACCCTTGGCTGCAAATGCTGAGAATTCTACAGGGAGGCCCTGCCCAGTGAGGAGAAATGGGTCAGGGTCCCACTGAAAGAAGTCTTGCTGTGAACTGTCATAGCCTCTATGCTGCACTGTGGGGAATTCCTCCTGGTCCAAACTGCCCAGTCTTGCTGGCACTGGCAGCAGGAGAATATGGCTGTCTGGAGCCACAGTGATGGCAGCTACCGATCACTGATGCCGAATTCAGTCTTCTTAGGCAGTCTCCAGCCTGCTGCATTGGCCGGCAGGAATTCCAAGCCAGTGGGTTTTAGCTCGTGGGGTTCTGTGGGAGTAGGGCCTACTGAGCAAGGCTGCTTGGCTCCCTGGCTTCAGCCCTATCCCATGGGAGTGGATGGTTCTCCTGCCTCACCGGAGTTCCTAGAGCCAGAGTATGAAAAATCTCCTGTGTCTCAGTGCATGCCTGAGTAGCCACCCACCTGAGCAGACACTATGAGTCTGCACAGCTGTGTGCTTGGGACCCAAGGCCCTCGTAGCATGGGAGACCTCCTTATCCATAGGTTGCAGAGATCCATGGGAAAATCATGGTTTCTGGGGCGGAGTAGCACAGTCTCTAACCACCTTGGGGGAGGGAGCTCCTTTTGCCACTTGCAGCTTCCAAATGGGGCCTCCCTCCACCCTGCTTTTCCTCACTCTCTGTGGGTGCATACCAATCACCTAGTCAGTCCCAGTGAGAGAACCTGCGTACCTCAGTTAAAGATGCAGAATTCGCTGGCTGTTTTCATTCTACGGTGGGAGCCGCAGACTAAAACTGTTTCTATTTTGCTCTCTTGGCTGTTCTTTGGTGAATTTCCTTCTTTTTAAGGCAATGGCAATTTGAAAGTCTTTGTCTTCTTGCAGAAACGTGTTCTAAATGACAAAAACATGACCCTTCAAAGTGAATATCTTCCTTAAAATTTGGTAAGAATTTTTTAATTAACTATCTCTGTCAGAATATGATTCACATAATTATGTTGTGTCCTTTCTCTAAAGACATTTAATTTAATTTAATTTAATGTAGAACTGTATTTTCATACATTGAGTCCTTAGATGGAAGTTTTAAGGAGCAACTGTCCTATGGGTGTTATTTATTCTTGATTATTGAGATTAAGAATATGGGCCTTGTGGTTCAACAATTTGGAATTGAAACCTGCTTCTGTCATTTATTAGCTGTATAATTTTGCGAAAATTACTTGAAATATAAACATAATTAATATTGCCTATTTTCTAGTGTTATGAAGATTAAACCATAAGCACTGAATAATGTTAGATATTATTAATTATTACTGTTATGTTAGCCAAACCACTTACTATAAAAATGTAAAAATGTCCAGGGGAACTCAAGAAAATAAGCAACCTCAAATGGTCCATATACTTTTTGGAAAAGCACTAACTATAGAATTCAATTAAAGAATATCTATATATTGTTGATTACATAAAGCCAAATGTAACCCCAAATGTACTTTTATTTTATTTCGCTGTCAAAAATAATCAAGTATTGAGTAATTTTACAGATAACTTTATAAAATTTATTCCAACTTAGTTCAACAATAATTTATTGGTTATCTAATCTACATAAGAAATTATGTGATAGGTTGGAACAGAGATAAACACAGATAAGCCCTGATCTGCCCCTCAAACTGCTTAGAATTCAGGAAGAAGAGGAAAAATGGATTTCTGCAAGTTGCTTTACTAGAGAAAATAATAATAAATGTCACAAAACAGAGAATAAGAAGAAGCTAAGGAGATTTAAAGACAGGGGAGAGAGATACATCTTGGAATTAGATCCTCAGTGTTTGGTTATTAGGTTCCTGAGGCAGTTTGCACCAGTTGGAAGAGTTCTGAATGTGTAATGAGTATTGCTCTCTTGGTTCTAGCCTTGGTCCTACTAAAAGAGAGCTTTGCAGCCCAAAGCAAATTTGCTTACCCTCTAGGAATTTGCTTCCTCACTTACAGAACAAGTGACTTCCCAAGATAGGCATAATGACATTTTTTAAAAATTAATATGAAAATGCTTTAAAATATGTCACAGAATTTTTTTTACAAAAAAAGAACAACAAAATCAAGATGCAGTTTTATCATTTTTAAGAAACAAAAGATTTTTTTCTTTGGGAATTTTGAATTTATTCTACATGTTTTGAATTTATTACTACATGTTTTATTATTCAAAGGGAATATTTTATTATAGGTCTTTGAAGATAGGCATGTTAATTGTTGTAAAATGTCTTAATTTTGCCACATAGTGCTTTCAGGGTAATCTGTAAGAGAACTAGAGCAGTAGTCCCCAATCATTTTAGCACCAGGAATTGGTTTTGTGGAAGACAATTTTTCCATGGACAGTGTACGGTGGGGAGGATGGTTTCAGAAACCGTTCCAGCTCCGATCATCAGGCATTAGTTATATTCTCATAAGGAGTGCACAACCAAGCTCCCTTGCATGTGCAGTTCACAATAGGGTTCACATTCTTATGAGAATCTAATGCTGCTGCTGATCTGATAGGAAGCAGAGCTCAGCTTTGCTCTCCAGCTGCTCATCTGGTGTCTAATAGGCCACAGACTGACACCATGGCCTGGGGATTGGGGACCCCTTGAACTAGAGGATCAGTAAAAAGCATAAAAACATTTTGGATTTCTTAAAAATGGTGGCTATTTAAATTCATTCATTATTTTTCTCACCCTTAACTCTCCTGATATTTATTAAACAATGAGTTTCTGCCAGATGCTGTGATATGCATAATTTACAAGAAAGGCAAGATTTCTGTCCTCGATTAGCTTAATGTCAAGCTTAGAAGACAGACAGAAAATGGGCCAGGTGCGGTGGCTCACACCAGTATTCTCAGCACTTTGGGAGGCTGTAGCAGGTGGATCACAAGGTCAGGAGTTCAAGACCAGCCTGGCCAACATGGTGAAACGCCATCTCTACTAAAAATATATAATTTAGAATTTAACTGGGCATGATGGCATGTGCCTGTAATCCCAGCTATTCCAGAGGCTGAAGCAGGAGAATTGCTTGAACCCAGGAAGCAGATGGCACCACTGCATTCCAGCCTGGATGACAGAGCAAGATTCCATCTCAAAGAAAAAAAAAATAGATAGATACCGAATGTTACTTTTACATATTAAGCAATATGAAGGAAAAGTGCAGAGTACAACAGAAGCATGTCGCAGGGAATCTTTTATAACCTAGTTTTGGAAGTGACATACCATCACTTCTGCCATTCTATTGGTCACACTAATCTGAAATCTCTTGGAACATTATACAAGGGAGCTACACAAATATATAAACATCAGGAGATGGGGGCCATTTGGAAGCTAGTTATCCAAGGATACTAGCCTAGATTTGCAATTGCAACATTGTCTTTGCTACTTAGTCACACAAAAATAGCTAGTAAATGGGATAAAATAATTATATATAAATTTCAAAAACAAAACCAGAGAAATGTCACAATCCTCAATGCTTGATTATTTGTAAGAAGATAACCATTTGCTGGGGAAAGCATCCATGAGTGATCTGTGTCCAATGCACATTCAAGAATTCTTGAATCTAGACATGAAAACCAAGTGAGATGGCAGTACAGAGCCCTGTTTCCCTTCCCTCTCAAGTGGTTACAGAATCATGAATGAACTCATACTGATCAAGTTTAGTAAGAGCCAGTGTAACCAGAGAATCCGCAAACTTCAAGTACATTAGAGAAGTTTCAGTACTTGCCCATAGGGATTCCCTGTCCCTAGCACCTCTGCTACATGACGATGTCTGTCTCTGCAATACTGTATAGCCTAACCTGTCCTGCTAAGGAAACAGAGAGGCACTGGTGAGTATTTTTTCTACTAATGCTTATCCAGTTCTTGATATAACTATCACTTGTTTTAGCAGAATATTTTCCCCCAATGAGAGAATTGTTTAACCCAACATTCAATATAAATAACAATTTAATTTCTGCAGTAGATGGCTCTGATATTCACTACAAAACAAGAATAGGATTATATGCTTGCTTTATCATTTAAAAAAACTATTATTAAACATTCAAACCTTAGAAATTATAATGTATACTTATGAAATGTTGGAAAGGAGAAATTATATTTGACTATTCATAGATACATATTTCCATTTCAAGTAAATGAGGAAAGAAGAACCAGACTAAAATGCATTTTTGTTTCTTTGTCTACTTTATGTACCTTATTTTACTACAAATCTGAAGACTTAGAATTCACTATCCAAAAAATTTGCAATGACCTCATTCTTACCAGATTAAGCTAAGAATGATAAAAGCATGTGAAAATTCAATAAAGATACTGATCATTTCTTTAATTCTGTAAACATTTGAGGATTTTCTTTTACATTTGCGATCAACAAGCTGATAAACTTGTGAACCATTAAAAAAGTAAGTATTTGTGTGTGTTGTGTTTAATTAATTTTACTTGTAAAATGTTCCTATCAGTCCCATAGCTCAGGGATCCCCAATCCCCAGACAGCAGACTGGTACCCTCCATGGTCTGTTATAAACCAGGCCACACAGCAGGAAGTGAGTGGTGGCCAGCCAGCATTACCGCATAAGCTTCACCTTCTGTAAGATCAGCAGCAGTGTTAGATTTTCATGGGAGCTTGGACCTTATATTGAGACCTTTGCATGGGAGGGATCCTGGTTGTGTGCTTATGAGAATACCTGATGATCCGAGGTGGAGCAGTTTCCAAAACCATTCTCTGCAACCCTCTCTCAGCCCACCACCAACATATCCTTTCCATCCATGGAAAAATTGTCTTCCATGAAACTGGTCGCTGGTGTCAAAAAAACTGGAGACCACTGCTTAGCTAGTTCTTAAGTGAGACAAATTTGATCATACTATACAATTAGATTAAAGTAAACATTTCTGAACCCAGCTTTATTCTTAATTTTACTTGGGGCCACAGGTGATGGTAACTGTGCCTAGTATTTCCTATGTTTCATGTTTATGCATGTTTGTCAGGCAAGCACAATATGTAGCATATCTCTGTAAGGACCCGTGCTTCCTGTGAGAGACTCAGCTCAAAGTTTATGAATATTTGGAGGATGAGGCAGAGCAGCAATCTTATCAGCTTTAATTTGTCACTCTACAGCTTGCATCCGTATTAAGTCCTCACATCCAGAGCTGGTCCATAACTTTGAGATTAGCTAAGCCTATGAGATAATGCATTTTATTTCATTAAGCATCTGTGGTGTGCTGCCAGGGATTTATAAATGCTGGTCAATGCTTGTGTTCACTTCAGGATAATTTTGCAATCAGTCTGCAAAGATGTGAACAGAAACCACCCAGCCCTGAGGAAAGATGACATCCTCATGCAGGTAAATAAAGATATAGGGAAAATATGATGATAAATAAAATATATTGGATGCTAAGCAAAGGTATAGAAGACAAACTTACTAGAAGGAACCATAGAACAATAAAATAATGAGAACTTTAAAGACAATCTGGTTCTGATTCTTCACTTTAATGAGAAAAAATGTGCTCCAAAGAGAGCGTTTTTCTTTTTCTTTCTTTCTTTCTTTTTCTTTCTTTTTTTTTTTTAACAGGGTCATGGGCTATGTGAGTTGAAGACAATGCTGAGTCTAGAGTTTTCACTGGGAAGCCTTCCTCTCTGGAGCATCACACAGAGGTTACGGCAAGCACACCATACCCCAGCAGTCTGGGAGCCTGTATTCTTCTAAAACAGAACTTAACAAAGGACACAGACACATAAACCCACAAAAAGCTCACTGTTAGCAAACAGATTACTGAATCACTGTGTTTTTTTGACTTTTGATTTGAGGGTGTTATGATGATTCATGCAGGGTGATATGAAAGGCTGTTCTCTGCACAAAAAAGTCTAAAGCACTAGGGAAAAAATGGAAAAGGAAAAAGACCTGATGTTCAAAACCAGAGAATCATACGTGACAGAGTGAGCCAGAACCTTTCCAGCCAAGGCTCGCAAAACACACCACATAGGAGCTAGAGGGTGGCTCAGGCTGCCTGTGCCAGCCTACTAAGTTGGTACTCTTTGCTCTGAAGGGTGTGGAAGGAAGAGAGTTGGAAAGCAGCAAGGTCAGGTGGCTCTGACACTCTACCTGTAATGCCTTAAACATATCCCAAGGCTTCCATGGACCAAAGATGAACTTTCTGAGGCTACATGGACTGTAAAGATAGGATAATTCCAAAGGAAGGTACAGTTTGTGTTTAGCACACATGGATCCTTTTGAAATGTTTCACTGGAGCTGGTGGTAAAAACTTGTTTATGAACTAGAATTCTTCAGTTGTCTGTGGATATATTCCTAAGACCCTGTGACTAAACATTCACTGCATGTATTTGTTTAACATACAATCAGATTGGTTCTGTAAAAAAATATGTAATGTGATTATATATGCTTATACAGTAAAAAAAAAAAAAGAAAGAAAACTTCACTTCTGCATGCATGCATCTGTCAGAAATACCTATGGCAATATACTGACAGAGGAAATTCTTTCACAATTTATTATGCATAATGTGGACTTACGACTGCGTAATAATAGAAACAAAAAAGTTGATGTGAAAATATACCCCAAACTTGGACAATGCATGATTCCACAGTCTAAGTTTTTAAAGTATTTTATATACAGTTGTTAAATAGATTAAAATTCAAATATAGATCAAGAAGGAGTCACCTGATTTTTGCCTGATCCCAAGAGGCTGATAAAAACCTCACTTAAGGTACAGTTTATCTTCTACTCCTCACCAGAATCCCATAGGCTTCATGTATGGAAAATCTAATTCAGAAGGATCAAATTGGGGTTAGGAATGTGTGTTTTATAAAGCTCTAGATATCTAGGTAATTTGTTATATATTTAACTTTAAGAACTCCTGACTCACAATACCATCACTTTCCCCTAACACAAATCCAAAACATGAAGCCTACTCTCTCATGCTTGAAGAATATGAAGGCTGTTCTGATGAACCAAGCTCTGAGGACATGTGAAAGGGCAGTCATTCTAAAGGGCCAGTATTAAGTCCAAATGTTTGGGTAACGGGAATTGAGAGTCAGTCCCCCAAGCTAGCATATTAGACTCCTCAAGGGCAGCATTTGTGTGTCATTTGCCTCCCCAACTTCTAGCACAAAATTTGATGCTAAAACATACTTGATCAATGAAAGCAGCATTCGTACCAGGGACAGTGGACCACAAACATTTTGTAAGGTCTATGCAATTCAGAGGAGAAGACCAAAAAGTAAAAACAGCTAGGATAAGCACATTAGATATAGATGTCTATTGTCTACTTTCATACTGCATGAGGCTTGGACTGACATTTAAATGATCAAGGACATGGAAGTTGGGCAGCTGTACTTAGCTCTACTTTAACGGATCAGTGAGTGGGTGTAGTGTTTATTCCTTATTTTTCCTCAGAGTGTCATATATCTTTTTCAAGGGCTATGGAAATTTATATATACATTTAATATAATATCTATATTATATGTGTTTGTACTGATCCCTTTCTCCTAAAATTAATGAGATAAATCTAGCTATTTTCAAAGGATTCATCAATAAGGATGCTGAAAGGAAATGGAACATGGAGGTTAACAGGCCCATCTTGCCAGGTAACCGTTTTGATGACTAGTGGTAAGGTAGATCCCTGCTGTACTCAAGTATTTTGACTTTAAATAAATACTAATGATTTACATCTATAAACCACTGCCCTTTTACGCCTTAGGTCTAAGACTTCATGGCGAGAATAAGGGAGGTACAAGAAGGATACCACCTGAGATAACATGAGCCAAGTCTTTATTAACCATAACTTGACATTAGCTGGCAACTCATTTCCTCTTAAATGCAGTATTACAAAGGTTTTACTGTGTGTATATCCATGTCTATATGGTAATGAGATGGGGTTTTTATGTGGTTTATGGAAAGCAGCACTCATTATTTTATAGCCACTACCCACCCTTTTCCCTATTTTCAGCAGTAAATTCTCTTTCTTTTAATTTTCTGTATCCTCACCTCAATTTCTAATCTCTCTTATGTCAACAATGTTCTAAATGTCCAATAAAGTCAACTTTAGGTTTCTTTTACTGTTTTTCATCTCTGATCCATCTGAACTTACCATTCATTAGGAGTGAAAGCAAGAGAAAAACATATTTTTGTTGTGAGATTTATATTCAGCATTTTACAATTTCTATTGCATAGACAGGAAAGTTAAGTCATACAATAATAAGATGATTGTTTTAGATTGCTAAATAGTTCATCTGTAGGGAAAACAAGCAAACGAAAAAAGAAACCAACCTATGTTTAACTATTTTAAGAAATAAAGGGTTTTATTGTTTTTACTTAATTTTTAACCAACATATTCTTTAGTTAGACAGACATGGGAAGAAATTGTGGGGTTCTCAGACCATAAGAATACAGCCAGTAGGCTTAGAAAGAAGATTTGTTTGTGGGAAAAACTACAAGTATGTTATCAATTAGAACCATGACATAGCCTTTCTCCGTTGGAAAAAGGGATTATTTTTGGACTGTAACATGTAGTCTTATGGTGTTTCTCCCCTTAGATTTGGAGTTTAAATAATATTTTTAAAAAGCTGTCTGGTTTCCCACAATCCACAGGAGGTTTGTGTGTCTGCACTCCTGCTCACACCCTGAAATTCTGTTATATTAGTTTCCTTCCCTCTCTGGGGAGCAGATGATGCCTCTTCATCTTTGCAGAGCTTGCCTTCACATGGTAATGAAATCCACTAAGGAATGCAAGAAAAATTAGGTGAAAAAAAGGCTAGATTAAATGATACTCCAACTGCTAAATCTCAATGATGTCAGCTCCCCAAGAAACATGTGCATACGTGGTTTCCCCCAAGAAATCCTACCTAAAGTTCCTATCCTCCTACTCACTGACATTTTTTATATTTTCTCAAATGAAAGAATACCACCAAGGCATACTTCATGTACACACCAAATTATACTTTCAGTACCATATGACATTTACAGAAAGGGTCTTAACAACACTAAACGTCTGTTGGGACATGAAGAGGAAATGACCATTGTGAAATTTCTCAGCAAAATCACTTTACTGGGAATGACACGGAAAGTCAGGAGCAATTATATTTTCTGTTGCAGCTGCTTAAACACTGGCTCGAAATTAAGACATTGGAATAACTTCTTTGCTTTATGGCCATGATGCAACTCAGTGGTTTAAAACTTTTTACCAAACAAGCCAATCCTGAAAATAGGTCCATTTTCCACTAGTTCTTTAGAAAAGAAAATGTTTAGCTTTCCCCAGTCTGTCAATCTTGTGGGAAGGAAATGCCACCAGGGTACATTTTATAAGAATTTGGGCTCAGAAAAAGCTGTACAAATCATAAAATAAGTTTTTTCCCCCTTAATCCAACTGGCACTCAAGTCAATGAGCATTTTCAGAAACAAATTATAAAGCTGGCTCGCTTTGAAAACCAACCTGAAAAGAGAGACACACACAACCATGACAACCTGTTTGGAACTGGATATTCTGATCGTCAACACTGGAAAATGAGGGGAAATCATTTATGACTCTGTGAGCAAAGCTCTCCTAGTGTTCTCTACTTGTCTAGATAGAAAAGTAAATCAATGCAATAGCCTCAGGTTTCTGGAAGAAGGAGAAAAAATGTCCTTGAGAGATGATATGAAGGATATTATTCTTTTGTGAACTAATATTCTCTCCTTATCGGTTTTAAAAGAAAAAAGAACTTAAATCCCCAAATGGGAAGCTAAATAAAGGCTTCACAGTACACGGCAATAACAAGTGAATCACTGAAACTAATTTTAACCCCAGAGTGACAGAGAATGGCAAATCATTTCCTTCCCTCTTGCACCTTCCCCTCCCTGCCCCCAAAATTTGCTGTTCGATTTCACCACATTAAAATGTAATTTCACCTTACTCTATGTCTGCCTTTGTTACTTCTAAAGCTCTAGCTTCCTTTCTTCCCACACTAGTAGGAAAGAAGGCACAATGTTTATTATTTATTTTTAAAAGCGTATGCATTTTATTTTTTAAATTTTATTTTATTGTGGTAAGAACACAACATAAGATCTAGTCTCTTCACACATTTTTAAGTGTACAATACATTGCTATTGAAAATGGTTACAGCCGATCTCCAGAGCCTGTTTATTTTGCTTCTCTGAAACTCTACCCATTTTGTTTATAGTGAGCAGAACCACAGCTGCCCTGGTAAGATACTGTGCGAGCCCTGGCAATTAAATGGGAAGTGCACTATATCCCCCACAAGAGTTCTGAAAGCCTGTTTTAAAGATATCTAAGATGGTAGAGTGTGTTTAGGGCAGATCTTCTTTCCTGGTTCTCTTGTTTCTCCTATGAGAAAGACTTTGTCAGGGGAGGAGCTAGGCACACATGTCTAGGAGAGGCTTTTTTATTTAAATCAGTGCAATATGTTCTGAGCCTCTCACCTTGTGCCTTGCACAGAGATTTTGTACTAAGGAACCCTGCTTCGTCAGTGAGCAGATCTCAAAAAAGCAAACAGCAGAATTCTGTTGCAAATAAATTATTATGAAACCACTTCTATGTTTCAATATCTGAAGGGCTCCTTATGGCTTTGTAGAGGGGCAAGGTCTGGAAGAAAGGGATGCTGTGATAATCACCCAGGGGACTGGAAAATAACCCAGAGTTTGGCCAGTAGAAGACAAGGGGGAAGGTTCAGATTGCTAAACTCAAAGCTGTTGAGAAACTAAAACTAAGTGTTAATGAAAGAGCACTCAAATCATTAGGATGAAAAGTATCAACAAACTCTTTGATAGAAAGGTAAACAAAGGGACATGACTCACCTTCCACTTTCTCCCTTGGTTCTCCATATTCACTTTGAACACCTGAGTGTCATTCAACAGCAATCAACATTTAATGAGCATGTATTACGAGAGAGGCAAAGAGCAGGATGCTACCCACACATGAGACAGGCACAGAGCAAGACCTAATCACACAAAGTCACTCAAGACATGGTTGTCAACCATATATGCATGAAAATTACTCAGTGGAGTGCTGCCCATATGGCTTTGAGTCTATCATGAGTTGGATAATTGATGGTGTGGTTTTTCAAGGCCTAAACTTTCTGAGTATTCAGTGGGTCAACAAATCTGCAAGGCATTTAAACTGCCATCCTTCCAATTAGCCCTTTAAGTTAAACATCACCTACCACTATTTTACTAACATGAACAATGAAGAAACTTGCCCAAGCTCAGCTATAAATGGCAAAATTGAGATTTAGATGTTTTTGTGACTTAACACCAATGGCCTGTTAACATGTATGTGTGGTGTTCTTCATTTAGGTAGTTTCTGCAACTGATATGTTTGAACCTATGCTTAATAACCTCCTCCTATTCTGTTGTTCAAGAAGCGTTTTATGCAGAAATGAAACACAAGGAAAAATGGTCATAAAATACGGGTCTTTCTCATTGATGAGAATGTTCAGATTGGATACATACTCACTTGGAATGTATAAATGCATTGTTTCTGCCTCTTCCCCCAGGAGACGCAGTTCTGCATATCTGGTTGCCAGAGAGAGAGTGCAGCTGGCTGGAAACATTACCCAGCACTGTGCGAAGCTGCAGTGCATTATCACTGTTATACCTTCCGATTATGGCAAAGATTACGCTCACAGCTTCCTCATATGTTAGATAATATTAGCAAAGTTCAGCATGAATAGAGAGAATAAATCCAAACAGTAATTTAACCTGATTTTCATGGGTTTGCCAGTTTGCTGTAATTATTAAAAGATTATGTATCACAGATTTCAATTTTCAGTGTTATAAATGTTTTCATTTCTTTTTATTTTACCCATTTTCCGTACAAATTCATTTATATTTTATAAATTAATAAACATAGAGGTTAAAAAACTTTCACAAAACTAATAGCAAAATAAGTTGTTTATAGATTCTTAATATTATTAATGGTAAGAGTTTCTTTACTTTTTATGATTTGTATAGCTAGAAAATACAAAAAAAATGCATATTTTAAGTTCACATAATCTATTCTAAAATATTGTAAAATATATTTTTACATACTGACCTCATCTTAGGTTTATGAAAATATTCACTTGATACATAGTTATGCATTTATTTTTGGAGAGAAGTTCAGTGGATACCAATCAATGAGCAACTGGGAATAGACCTAGCATTTAGGTGAGATGGCATTGTAAGTCACATAACGAGCACTGGCTTTCATCCTTAGCCCACAAAAACAGCAACGGAGGTAATTGAGAGGTATGAAGCATTCATTCATTCGACAAATATTTAGTAGGCATTTACTATGAAAGGAGTGTATTCCAAGCAGAAAGCAAAGAAACTTTACAAGGTCTATTTTGTATTATTCAGTGATGAGAAACAAAATCAATGTGGCTGAAGTAGAATGTGCTGGGGTACAGCTGCAGCAGATAAAGTCAGATGGCATAGACATGTCAAATCATGTTTGGATGTGTTTGTAGGGATACTGAATTCTATTCTGAGTAAAATGGGAAGCTGGTAGAGACTATTCATTAGAGGCATGGCATAATCTCAGAATCCAGTACTATCTGGACTTGTTTCTGCTATTTTGATAAATGCCTATGACCTGGATCATATTATGGTCAATATATATTCTTGAGTTCCACGTGTAAGAACACCAGCTTAGGGATGATGACTAGTGCCATTCATGGAATGTATAATGAGAAATATTTGTGAGCCAGAATTGGGTGGGGGGGTAGGTTGAAGGAATGTTGGACCAAAAATCAGAAGCAGGTGGATCTTTTGTGTTGACCAAGAGTAGATGGATAAGATAGGGCGGAAAAACAAGTGACAAACTGGAAGTGGTGAGTTATGGTTCCATAGCAGAAATAGAGTTTGGGGCATCAAAGGTAAGTATGTAACCAATACCAGATGATGTTGGTAGCTTGATGGAGTTCAGATGAATTTCTCTAGATAATATGCTGCCACTGCAAATAATGTCTCATACATGAGAGGAGTCAAAATTTTGTTAAAATTCCGGTAAAGAATTAAATAATCCCATCTATCTGATAACATCTTTGAGTTTAATGAACTTTATCTTAAAATAATTTTGCCATTTCTCAGTTGAAAAAACAAAACTTAGAGACTTTAAAGCAAAATGTATAAGGGACAAATCAGTTATTAAACTCAAATATTTTGCCTCCCAACTCTTTATTGAGAGTTTTGACATTGTCACTAATTTAAACCTTTTAAAATATGCTGCTTGCATGCTTTCAGACCATTTGAATTGAAAGTTCAACATAACATTTCATATATTTTTAGGAGTCATTGAAATGACATGTTAATTCAAGCTCTAAATATGTAATTTTCTTGTTCATATTTGATAGTTATTAAAAGAAGATATCTGCAGATAGCTGGATTCTTTTGGTAATGAAACTGCCACTTAGTTGAATAATGATATCTTGGACCTTTTGGTGAAGCTTCATTTTTTTTTTTTTTTTTTTTTTTTTTTAAGCTTCATTTTTAACATAGACAGAAGGAGCCTAAAATTGAATCTGTGAAATAATTGGATAACTCAGGTTATAATTAAAATTAGGATATGACAAAAATTATGGGCTTGTTTCCTTGAAAATTTGAAATAAAGTAATTAAAGATAAGTGCTGACATTTCTGTTTAACCTCAAGTCTGGCTTATGTGTATTAAGTAAAAAAGAACATCATTATACGTTAAAAACATACAGGGGCCAGGAATGGTGGCTCACACCTTTAATGCTAGCACATTAGAAGGCTGAGGAGGGCAGATTGCTTGAGCCAGGTGTTTGAGACCAGCCTGGGCAACACGGTGAAACCCCACCTCCATAAAAAATAGAAACATTAGCCAGGCATAGTGGCACACCTGTGGTCCCAGTCACTCAGGAGGCTAACGTGGAAGGATAGTGTGAACCCAGGAGGCAGAGGGGGGAGTGAGCTTTGATCATGCCATGCCCTCCTGCCTGGGTAACAGAGCAAACCCTGTCTAAAAAAATGAAAAACAAAAACCATACAAGGAGTTAGTCACTGAAAAGTGTCAAAAGTGTCTTGGTAAAGAAGCCAGTATTTTCTTCCCTGATGATTATGTAAAAATCCAGTCAAGCAAGCAGATTGATTCTATTCCTCTATAGAATGCTTGTCAAGATGATTAAATTTCTGTAATTGACATCTCAGAAGAACAATAGATGAGTAGAAAAGAAGCCAAGATATAGTGCCACTGAGTCACAGGTGGTAGTACACAACAAAGAATATATCAGACTTAACAAAAGTAGCATCTAAATAAAAATTTAGAAGATCTGTATCAATTATTCTCATTGATGACTAATTTTGCTTCCCCAGGAGACATCTGACAGTGTCTGGAGAGCTTTTTTTTTTTAAGTTTTCACAAGTTAAAAACAAATTTTGTTGTTATTTACATGTTATTGGCATGTAGTGGGTGGAGCTAGGGATGCTAAATATCCTATAATACACAGGACAGTCCCACAACAAAGATCACCCAGTCTAAAATGTTAATAGTGCCAAAGTTCTAAAGCATTCATCTAAATAAATATTTTACTATGAAACCACTTGGAGGAAAATTAGTTTTTCCTAAATCAATTGCAATCAAGAAATCAGTGGTGGATGGTGCTATAAACCAGGGCTAGATAAAGTAGGAGAGTTGGAGGCACTTTGAGTCACGATCACCAAGAGAGAAAACACCGGAAAAGTCATGGATGCCCACCACGGAGTACTATATAGCACTTAGAAACAACAGGTTAGATAGACACATAGCACTATACAGAAACAGGGCACTGATTTAAACATAAGGAACAGTGGGAAATATCTATCAAAATACTTTTTACTAATATATCAAGTACAATAAGCAACAAAATAGAAATAAAATGACAATGCACTTTTTGCAAGAACACAAATAAGCAAAAAGATGTGTTAACCTGCCTAGCATCATTGAATATCTAGAAGGAGAAAATAAAGAACTATAGCAGAAAGATAATTGACCAATTAATCAGTCAATTAAGAGAGAAGCTAATCAAGATAATGTGCTTTGCATTGAGATTTATGATTACTTCAATCCTTTTCATCTGCTGCCCAAATACATATTATGTATTATATATGTTAATATTCTTAGTATATATAATATGCTATATATAAAAATGTATATGCTAAGAATATTAACACTAGGTGTAAATACTCAAAATCAGTACAGATGGTAATCAAATAGAATTTAATTATTTACATCTGGATTCATGGATTTTCTCATTGAGGATAGGTATGAGGAATACATTTTTTTGGAGAATAAATAACTGTTCCTTAGATTAAGTAGTTTCAGAATTCACATGGAAAGGCAATACAGTAAGTTCTGCATAAAAGACAGGAAGTGAATCAGGAATTATACAAATCATTATATGTTAGTGATCAGTATATGGCTTTCACTTTCTACTGAGGGTGGATAAGCCAAGAAACCTAGAACACATGCTAACTCACTTTTAGAAAAGAGACCTACATCAAAATGAGAATATTAGAATAAAATCCAAAGGAGTTGGAAAAAAAAAAAAGCAAATAATCTACCAGAAACCTGGAAACTGTTTAAAACACCTTATTAGATGCCTGGGCAAAATATGTGTCAAGGATCAAGAAACCCAGGTGCTCAAACAAAAACCCTGTATGGCTAACTGGCAAAGCAAAAGAGGTCATTGTGGGTGAGGAAAAGGAGGTGGCATTTTTTAAAGGTACCATTGGTACAGGGGACAAAACAAGAACTCTATTAAGTAAGGCAAATCAGGTGCAAAAAAAAAAAAAAAAACCCATAAGATCAGCTGAAAAAAAAAAAAAAAGTCTTTAAGGAATACTGAGCTTTTTATTCCAAAGAAAATAATAAAAATTTTTTAAAAAAATAAATCAACAGTAGGATGCCAGCTTGAGAATCACCAGGACTATACAATGATGGTAGTAGAAAAGCTGATCTTTGAAATAGAAAGGATTCAGCAAAAGGAATCAATGGATTCTTTATTTTGATTTTTATTATGGAAAAATTAGCTAAATATGTAGCTACACATAATTGTAAAAAATACAAAAGAACAGAGAATTAATAAAAATACTTTGTAAATCTAAATATTCTCTTCATCAATGGCTTCAAATTAGAAAAGTAATATTTTAAAATTATAGATTTGAGGGCCTGCTATTGTATTTTTCTTAAGTTTCCACGTGATTTTGATGATTGGTTTAAGAACCACTGTTCTAGATCTAGTTAGCAATCTAGAATTTAAATATAAACAATATCATGGCTAAAGTAATTATTCAGCTCCTTTGTCAATAAACAACATCCAAATCATATTCTGCTGAACAACTGGAACAAGCTCATAGCTAATGTGATAAGAACCTGAAAATGCAAACCTTTAAATTATACTACCATATCTGACTGTCTGGAGTTACAATAAAAGGAAAGCTTATTTTACACTTAAATATGCATAGCAATTTAGTGGAAAGGCAATATGGTATTATTTCAAGAGAAACAGTTTCTATTGACTTTAGAGTTATTTGATCGATTATTTATATGAGAAACAGTTAATATAAATTCTTCATAATTTAAATTATACAAAATTATGTAATTAAGTGTATTAAAAGCAGTTGATCAGTATGAAGTGGAAAGACCAAATTCTTTAAAGTAGAAATGACTCCTAGACTGAAAAACAAAGGCTAGGGAGAGATAGGCTCTTTTCAGAAATGAGAAACAGATATCATGCTGTGACAGTACCTGGCTACAGGTGCCCAGATAGTTGGACAAACATTATTCTGGGTGTTTCTGTAAGAGTATTTTTAAATGAGATTAGCATTTAATTCATTAGACTGAGTAAAGCAGATTGCCCTCCATAATGTGAGTGAGCCTCATCCAACCAGTTGAAGGCCTACATAGATGAAAAGGCTGACATTTCTTGAGTGAGAGATTGAATTCTCCTGTCTGTTGTTCCTCAAACTGAAACATCACTCTTCCTGATCCTAGAGAAGCTTTCCAATTTCAGACACCAACTGGGACATTGACTCTGCAGATTTTAGGTTTGCCAACATCTATAATCACAGGAGCCAATTCCTTACCATAAACTGGTCTTTCTTTCTATATATTCAATTGATTCTGTTCCTCTGGAGAACCCTGACTAATACATAAGATATAACGTACTTGGTGATCTGCCAAGACCTACCTGAACATCTTCACTATGAAAGAAAGTCAGCAGGGAAACTCCATAGATTATAGGCCTGGAAAACACTTTTTGTAAACACTGCATTAAAAAATGGCAATCTGGGCATGGTAACGTGTGCCTATAGTCCCAGCTACTCTGGAGGATGAGATGGGAATGATCCCTTGAACCCAGGAGGTCAAAGCTGTAAAGAGCTATGATTATACCACTGCACTCCAGCCTGGGTAACAGAGTGAGAATCTGCCTCAAAAAAGAAAAAGAAAGGAAGAAAAGAAAGAAAGAGAAAGAGAAGAAAGAAAGAAGAAAAGAAAGAAAGAAGAAAGAAAAAGAAGGGAGGGATTGAGGGAGGGAGGGGAGGAGGGAGAGAGAGAGAGAAAGGAAAAATGAATAAAAAAAGAAGGAAAGAAGAAAAGAAAAGTCAATCCTTGGAAATGAGAAGAAAACAATTTCTCCATGTGTAAGGTTTTCTATATCCCAAAAGAACTTAATTTTAAAAAGCTGCTGTGTTTGATATACTATTAAAAATCATATTTAGACCAAAGATGTGAGCTCCTATGTCTGACACCTTATGTATAAATCAATACTTACAGTCCTGTTAGTAAAATAAATGCCTGGGATAATAGATACATGAAATGAAAGGCCTTAGATCAGAGCTTGCCTAGCAGGGCATTCAGGTTTATATCTTACTTTCTTCAAGGCACTTATTTACTTTTGGATATGCTGGGCCACAGAGGTTTCATTGGAATTGTTGATAGAGTATAAGCCATAATTGCTCAATGTAACTCACATTTGCCTTTCTAAGTATGATGCAATTGCTTCTTCCTTTCCTTCATTTCTAGCTGAAATTATTCAACAGAATGAATAAGTTATTCCATCACAACCTTGGAGAACACGCAAATTCTCAAGGAACATTTCATACCTTAGAATAAGTTATATTGCAGAGGTAAATTATTAGGTAAACATTTATTCCACTTATAACACAGTCAAGTCTGTTCAAAGAGATTATGCTACATGTCTAAAGTGAGTTTGACCTTGAACTTAAAACAATGACTCTGGCAATTGGCTTATCAGTCTCATTTTATATCACATTCACAAATACTTGTTCAAGTTTCAACTGTAAGCTGCAACATCAGGCTTTTCACAATTTTAATAGTACTACTTGTGACTCCAATCTACTTCACACAGCACTTTGAGATCTGTTTATAATGCAAGTTGCAATATCAATTAGAAT
Organism: Sapajus apella; assembly: GCF_009761245.1. Classification (NCBI taxonomy): domain Eukaryota; kingdom Metazoa; phylum Chordata; class Mammalia; order Primates; family Cebidae; genus Sapajus; species Sapajus apella. The sequence goes on from NW_022436941.1 coordinate 42,334,659, forward strand.
AATCGATAAAGTTCTCATGCCTCTATTACAATTCAATGTGAAATTTCAGTAGGGTCACAGAGCCAAGCCATATCACCTACATTAAATGCTCCAGATAAATTTCATTTGAATTTGATACAGAAGGAAAATTTACTCTGATAATGTTAAAGACTCTCAGAAAAAAAAAAAAGTGTTTAATGCAACCACTTATTATTTTTAAAGTAGGATTTTTGTCTTGGATGAAATGAAGGATACCAAGCAAATGTCATTTTCCACCCCCTGCTCTATCCAGGAGCTTTATCTTTGGATTTTCACAAAAGAGACTTTTTAAAAATTATTTTTAAAATTAATCAGTGATGCTTTAATTTTATGGGCCTCATCTACATTTCATTTTCAACTTTTGCTGTTTTATCTTCTTCCTTGTTAGGCTCTTTGAATCTGGCTTGGTTGTTCCTATTCCTGACATTCATGCATAAATAAAAACTATGGAACTGGACAACTGAGATAATCCTAGAATAATAGATGCCTAATGAAGAATCTCAGAGAAGTTTCTTTCTAGTGGGTCACACAGATCTGCTCACCTAAGTCTTGCCTCACCCTCACCTAAATATATAAGTAAAGATGAAGCTTTTTCATCTAGGAATGTTGCTACCATGCAAACTGTCATTATCTAGATAAACTTACGTATATTTTCCTCAAAATAATAATACTCTCACTTGCTTTCCTTCACAGCCCAGCTGAAGCCATTTAGCCTTAGAACTTTGTCCTCAATAGAACATATTGATTATACCATCATATCTCAAGGGACACACATCCACATACACAAATCACTCCACATCTTAAAATAATTTTCACTGCAGAGAAACATCAATGAGTGTGCATCTGTTCCTCTTATCTGGTGTTGCACACTCAATTCTGTTCCGAAAATATTGATCAGCATGCTTGGATTTAGCTAAGAATATGAATAAAGTTAATCAACCTATCAGCTGAAAATGTCATGGCAAAAAAACACACAAAATAGAAATCTATAGGTTAAGTAAACATACTCAAAATAAATTCATACAGTAAGGACATGGTGGGGAACGTGGGAAAAGAAACAGGTGAACTATACTGACTTCTCTTGCACATAAGTATATGGCAGAGTGCATAAATGAGTGTGATAAAAGAGTCCTGCAAAGCTTTCCAGTTGCTACACAATAGTTATTTTCAAATAAAACCAACAAGCTAATTGCAGGCCTATTACCTGAGGCCATATATTAGGTTGGTGCAAAACTGATTGAGGTGTTCACCATCGAAAGTAATGACAAACACTGCAATTACCTGGTAAATCTTGCTTTTCTTAGTTACGTTTGTGTACACTCTTGCAACAGCTTCTTTGAATGTGAATAGATGTGTATATATGCAAAAATATGTGAATATATACATATAGAATATGTTCTTATCATTGAGAAGTCTGGCTCAAAGTACCTATGTTATATTTATTTATCCTTGCTTTTATCTCTAAACCCCTTTATTCACATATCTGGCCTCTACCTCTACTATTTTCACAATATTTTTTACTTGTATATATTACTATTGATATATATATTACTATTGATATGACACATGATACGACATGATTTTATCTGGATTCTTCCATTTATAGCTGTTTTTAGCCTCTGTGGACAGCTCCACAGGGAGAATTAACCATTCATCAACGTCAACCATGTTTTACTGAAGATTTTGAAGGTATTCCAACGTGACTGAGTACTACATTTCCTCAGATATCTGCACCCTATATCTGAGATCACCATGTTTTCAGTTACCTCATTCGAACCTGTAAGTCAGATAAACGTTCTTTTAAAAACATTAGAAATATTCGAACAACAAGGAGCATATTTTTAATTAAAATATCTGCCGCTAGCAACGTTGTCGCCTTCCAAGTGTAAATATAGAACTTCCATAACCATACAATTTGTTGTAAAACTTTTTGATGATTCTTTCATCCAAAGGAGTAGCAAGGTCATGTTAAAATTACCTGGAGAGAGAAATAGAGGCATGTTCACATTTTAAAACTATTAATAAAAACTCAAGAGGCCCTCCTTCATGATATAGACTCTCCTCAAAAACTATATCTGTTGTAATTCCACTTATCTGGGGACAAAATTTAAACTACTTTTTCCGCAAGTAAATGCTGCTTTTTTTTTTACATCTGCATCTTCACACACACACGACTCTCTGCAATACCCTTTACTTTCTCTATCCTGGGTAAAGGTCTACTTTCATTTGAGATTCATGTTCTCTGGGCTACTCCTTGAGAACATTCTAGGCCTGTGAAAGTCCCCTCTCCTACTTCTGTGCTCCCGTAACATTTTGTCCCTATGATTTTTGTTATCCATCACAAAGTTGTTGTTGTTGTTATTGTTATTATTATTTGAGGCAGGTTCTTGCTCTGTTACCCAGGCTGGAGGGCACTAGCATGATCATGGCTCACTGCAGCCTCTACCTCCTGGGATAAAGTGTTCTCTGACCTCGGCATCCCAAATAGCTGGGACTACAGACGCAGGCCGCTACACCTGACTAATTTCTGTATTTTTTTGTAGAGACAGGGTCTCATTCTGCTGCCCAGGCTGGTCTCAAACTCCAGGGCTCAAGCAATCCACCCACCTTGTCCTCCCAAAGTGCAAGGATTACAGGTGTGAGACACCATGCCTGGCCTATTTTTAAGTGATAGATTCTTCTACTTCACTGGGTATCTCTGAAGAGAAGATTAAGCAAGAATAAAATCTTATTCTAAAATCACTTATCAGAGATGTAGCAAGTTAATGTCAACATAGTCTAAATTCTGATTATAGGTATTTTTTTCACTTTTTATGGTGTTTTACAAATAATTGAAATTTTTATATGAAGTCAAACATTTCTGGCTCGTCTTGAAAAATCTGAAATCTTACAACACTAGGCCTTCATTCCCACATGATAACATTAGGCTACAGTTGAATAATGGCTGTACATATTGGACATGATCCCTATCTCCAGTTTATCACAGTTTTCATCTCTCAAGTTTGTTCTGTAACTTGCTTTACTTTCCTCAGTAATACTATATGCCTGCTGTAGTATTTAATTGTGTTAGAGAATCTAGGCCTATTCAAAGTAACCACTAAGGCTATTAGAAAACACATGAAATAATAGAACACACCAATAATAGCAGGAACTGAATTTCATAGCACACAGAACACTGTGGGAGGCCAGGTCTGCTCCAAGTGCAAAGGGTGAAAATCTAGGTTGTAATGGGCACAAACAGAAGTAGCAGGAGATTGTTAGACCCTCAGAAGAAGGTGAGGAACATAGAATGTAGAATAGGAAATGTCAAAAATTAATTTCACCTTCTTTACAGGTTTGCTTAAGGGCAGGATTAGTGATAATATTTGGAACTGTATCAATAAAGGGCACGTTAAAACATTCGATGTTGTAACAGGAAAGATATGCAGAACAGTACCATATGATCTTCCTTTGTAGAAGACATTCCACTTCTCACAGTATTTTGGCTTTTCTTCATCTCAGCTCATATATTTCTGTACCTGATAATTTTTAAGTTATAAATTTGAATGATCTTTGATGCTGAATTTTATTAGGATCTGTATGTCAAAAATCCGCAGATGTGATCGTCTTGTGGATAGTGTGTATATGTGTATATGTTTTGTAGGATAATTGGAAATAAGAGAGAATAGGAAATGAAGAGTGATGGGAAGGTATAGGAATGGTTAGGTGATATATGGCTAATAGATTTAACTAGTTGTTAAATCTAAATATATATATATGTATATACATATTAAATATTGACTATTATGGTCACTTTCTCTTATTGTTACTTTCATCCTATAAATCAGGCAAACAGAACTGATTGTCTTGAAATCTGGAAATGTGAATGCTCATGCTGTTCATATCCTCCATGTAATGCTTTAAAAGAAAATTGATAATAAGGAAATGGTCTCTGCAATGGTAAGATAACAGTCACATATTCTAAGTAAGTAATAAAGATGACTGTGATTACAGTAATAGAAAATGGAGAGAAGAGAAAATTGTAATACCCAAGAAAGAAGTAGGTTCTTGTCAGCGCTTCCTCACCAATTTTACACAATTTTAACAGATAACCAGTTATTACATATTGATCTTTTTTATCATTGTGCTAGTAATTTTGGGAGATATGGAGACAGAATCTTTTTTCTCAAATGACTATTGTTTAGAAGTGAAATTATTGGTGTTAAGTATACATATATCTTTAGGTTACAATTATTAACTAACTCTACATCTACACCATTGCAGTTACTACTGTAATTCAAAACAGTATCATTTTCAAGGCATAGTGCCCTACATATTGCTCCATGCATCAATCACTGTTGCCATTATATGTCATTTGGAGATATCCTATTTATTAGGACATTAGCATAGATTGGAGAGAAGAATGGTACTTACCAGGAGTTGGGTGGTTGGGCAGGGGCAGGGGAGAAAAGCTGGTGAAAGGATACAAAATTTCGGTCAGGAGAAAGGGTTCAGTTCAAGAGATCTGTTGTACAACATGGTGACCATAGCTAACAATAAATAAATTCTTGAAAAATGCTGAGAGTGGATATAAAATCTTCACATCACAAAAATGATGAGAGATAATGCACATGTTAATTGGCTATACCTAGTCATTCCACAGTGTATATGGACTTCAAAACAACTTGCTGTTTCATTTGTCAATTTAAACAGTTTCATTTATCAATTTAAAAATCCTTTAAAAATATAAATAAATAAGGAATTTTGGGCCAGGCATGGTGGCTCAAAGCTGGGGGAGGCTGAGGCAGGCAGACTGCTTGAGCCCAGCAGTTCAAGTCTAGCTTGGGCAACATAGTGAAACCTTATCTCTATAAAAAAACACACAAAACTTGGCCAGATACGGTGGCACATGCCTGTAGTCCCAGATACTCCAGAGGCTGAGCAGGAGAATTGCTTGAGCCTGGGAAGTTATGGCTACAGTGAGCCATGATCCTGCCGTGGCACTCCAGCCCAGGTGACAGAGGGATACCCTGTCTCAAAATAAATAAATAGAAATTAAAAATAAAGATATTTCCTTTTTTTTCTTAATCTACTGAGAGACTGCTTTAAAATCACAAATACATGCTTAATTTTTACCAAAAAAAGAAAAATTTTAAATTATGACAAAAATTCATAGAGATGTTAAATTAATCGCACATAAGGAATGATAGTGCTACATGATCCCTAGTTTAGGGATTGTTTAATCAGGGTGATATGGTTTGGCTGTCTCCCCACCCAAATCTCATCTTGAACTGTAATCCCCATGTGTCCAGGGACAGACCTGGTAGTAATGATTGGACTGTGGGGGGCATTTCCCCCATGACGGTTTAAAAGTGGCAGTTTCCCCTGTGCTCTCTCTTTTGAAGCGTGTCTTGCTTCCCCTTCACCTTGATTTTAAAGTTTCCTGGGGCCTCCCAGTCATGTGGAACTGTATGTCAATTAAATCTCTGTCCTTTATAAATTACCCAGTCACAGGTACTATCTTTTTTTTTTTTTTGAAGATGGAGTCTCACTCTGTCACCCAGGCTGGAGTGCAGTGGCACCGTCTTGACTCACTGCAACCTCCACCTCCCAGGTTCAAGCAATTCTCCTGTTTCAGCCTCTCAAGTAGCTGGGACTACGGGCACATGCCACCATGCCCAGCCAATTTTTGTAATTTTAGTACAGATGGGGCTTCACTATGTTGGTCAGGCTAGTCTCAAATTCCTGACCTTAGGTGATCCACCTGCCTTGGCCTCCCAAAATGCTGGAATTACAGGAGTGAGAAACTGCACCCAGTCAGTAGTATCTTTATAGCAGTGTGGAAACAGACTAACACACAGGGAGTCATATATTCTCTAAAGCTTCTTAGGTATAAAATACATAAATAGATATAGATACATAGATAACCACAAGCTATCTTTCTCTTTCTCTCTCTCTTTTTCTCCAAATACAATACTTCATTCTAGTTGACAGCTCTAACAAATATGCTTTTCTCATGTAGATACTGTGAATAAAAGCAACGAGTTATTATAAAAAGCAATTACATTTGTGTTCCAATAATAAGCAAAATCATTCCATTTTGTAGACAATCTTCTCTCCATGCAGCCCTCATTCAATTTCTAAACATAGATGTGTTCAGCTCCTCAGTCCATACTGACTGTTTAATCTTACTGAGCATTTATGTAATACTTCATTCTTCAACAATCTGAAGAACTGAATAAATACTGAAGCAGAGCAATAAGGTTATAATGCAAATAACTTCCATTAAAAAACTGTAAGGATGTTTGAACAATCAAATGAAAAATAGTGAATTATAATGATATATTAACAATGTGTTAACCAAATAACTCTAGTTCTAAGTAACCACAGGGATAAAATATTGAAAGAAGGAAAACAAGACTGAAATGAATGAATGGCTTTTAGCTTTGCTGAATCCTAGTACTTATGAAGATTACTCTGGTTTCCAGACTTTGCCTCCCTCCTCTCCCTCACCTACCTCACTTATCCATTTCTTTCAAGGATTATATTTTGACATTGGGCTCAAATCTAAAGGCTCAACTTTACTTTTAGTTCCTAGGATTTAACCTTGGTTTGAGCCAAATGTAGAGCAAGAATGTCTAGCACCACATATGGTAGCCCATCATTGGGATAATTCATCCAACAACCAAGCATTTGGACAATAAAAATGACTGAAAAATGTCCTATACTTAAGGCGCTCAGCCTCTGGAGGGAGGAGGGGAAGTAATAAAATATAATCACAATTCAGAGTGATTTATGTTGTAGTTAATGGTCATACAAAATGAAGGGATCAAAAAAAAGTTGGGGACTTACCATGCTATGACACAGAAACTGTTGCATTCTTTTTGAATGAGGATAAGAGTTATCTAGCAGAAGAAACAATTTTATTTAAGGGAAGATCATGTGGAATGTGCATAGGCAAAGGAGGATGCAATATTCATATTTGTTTTAGAAATGAGAAACTCGGGGTAGTTTGGGAAAGTAGCTAAAACATGACATTGAGGACAGTAGGATGGATAAGGGAGTATTTCAAAAGTCTACACAAAAGTTGTTGATAGTTAGAATTTAGTCAATGGATTGGTCATGTAGAAGTACAAGAGCTAGAAGGAAAATTTCTTCAAGAGACAGAAAAACATACTTGATGAATTAAATATCAGACTCATGACAGAAGTAGAAGCCAGAATTGATTTGAGATGCCTAAACATGTTAGGCTGGATGAATTATAATGTTCTTATTACTCAGAGAGAGTATAGGAACATAAACATGCTTGATAGATAAAAATCTGGTTTTGAATATGCTACGTTAAGATGCCTGAAAATAACCTGATGCCTGACTAACAGATGAAGATGCTCAATAGGAAGCTGGAAATATGAGTCTTAAACGAGTTGGGGGCTGAAGATAACATGTTGAGATTCATAGAATTATTCATGTCAAAATTCCAGACTTCATTGTTTATAAGCACAAAATAGCTTTATTCTTTCTTTTCACTGCCTCTTCAAACTCTCACAGAGATATTTTCTAACCACTTGGATAAAATCTCCAAAGAATCCTTCTCTATGTAATTCCTTATTATAAAAACAATTGTGGCCAGTTTTTTTTATTTTCAAGAATAGTTTCCGTCCACTAAATACAATGGCAAATTTACATACTTCTCAAAACCTGGCTTTCACATCACCTCAGAGCTCTTCTCTTTTTCCTCTTGGGATGGATTGTAAAAATCTACCCATCTTGCATTTCTCTTCCTCTTTCCTGCTGTTTCCCAGGATTGAAGGGAGAGAAAGAAGAAAAGAACTAAGAGCTGATTCCAAAAACGTGGAAGTATTCTACAGGGATATAGGTGTCAGGGTGACTACTGAAATGAAACCACTGGATATGAGAGTTATCTGGGTACTGGTGATATTTATGAGTGAAAATTAGAGTTCAAGTTCAATTTCATTAAATGAGATATTCGGAGGGAAAGAAAAAAAGAGAGATGAGAAGTTATGACCAAATAAAAAGCATTGTTTGATTTGATATGGGAAAGTACAGAGTATGTTTGGAGATCAGTTCACATAGTCAGACCAACTGTGTTTTTTCCTAGTCCCGGAGAGGAGCTCACATCTGGTGCCTCATATCAGATAACTAGCTTGATCTATGCTTCCTTCCCCAAGCTTATATTTCAGTAACTTTCCTCATACCTATGACCACAGATAGGTCTGAGGTAAACTTGCTAGTGAATGGGATTGTGGTCCAGTGATAAGGGCTTTGTTGCTGACATGGTTACCTAAGCATCACCTCAACCATTGCAGCCCTCACTTTCTCAGGCACCCATAGAGATACTCTTCTGCTTTATCATGGCACTTCATTTACTTGGTAACTTTTTGTCTGGATTGTTCTATATATTGTCATATATTTTGACACTGGGCTTAGAGTAAGAGTAGAGTTGGTCAGTCCTGTCAATGCCACCCTACTTCTAGCCTAGACTTTTCCTGTCTTTTCTGCACTGCTAAAAGTAGAAGCCAGATGGAAAGACAGTAGGCTGCCATGCTCAGCAGATATTCCCAGACAATATCAAAATAAATGTTGAAGACTTCATGTCTATATCTGCTATCCTTCAGCAGCTAAACCAAGCTCAATGTACCCTTGAAAGTGTCTCTTATCTTTTTAATTGTTTATACCCTAATGTATTGAGAAAAAAAGTTATATTTTTGAAATCCTCATATAACCCAGCTCAAATAAGGGTGTTACCTAATTAAATTGTCTTATGCTTTCCAAGCATAACTCCCTTTGGGTAAAACTAAAATGTTTTGTTATCATTAATTACCGTATACAAACAAAGACACAAATAAAAATTCAGCAGCACCTTTTTGTGCTTTATTCGGTTATTTTAAAAAGACTAATTGCTTGGGAAATAGATCTTTGGAAATGGTAAAATATCAATTTTTTCTCCTTTGATAAATACTGATGGAAAGAAAATAAATGATCATTGTGTTGCTTACTAAATATCAGGAACCTAATGAAATTCAGCATCATTTATTATTCTGTCATATGCGAATTCTGGGCAGTGTCATTATTCTTGGTAGGTTTCCATCAGCTTTACGACTTCCCACAGACATGTAATATTGCAAATAATAACTGTTGACATAACTAAGGATAACGGGTGAGCTGTGAAGCAGCCTGAAGTTTGTGTTACTAGATATTTGTTATAATATACTGCTGTTTCCTTTTGCTTTTCCATCCTCTCGCATTCTAGGACCTAGAAAAATGATTTGTCTGTGAATATATAATTTGAAATGTATAGGCTTACCTATGTATGTTACAAAACACATTTAAAAACTGCTCATCTAGAAAATAGATTTGTACAGATATTTTTATTTCTAAATATTGCTCGTTTTCACTTTTGGTGTTCTTAGTCTCACTTCTTTTCTTCAAAATGCTTCAGCTACTCTTCCTTTTTCATTGCTAATAGTAGATTAATTAATTATACGGCAATAGTGAACTATATGAAATTATATTCCAACATTTACGACTAGTTTGGCTGAATTTTTTAATCCTGCTGTGAAGTAAATAAAGCACATCAAATAAGGTAGAGGACATCAAGAAAGATTTTTGTAAAAAAGTAGTGTTTTGGTTTGTTTTCTTTAAATTTAAAAAAAATTTTATTTAATAAAGTGAGTTTTGTAAATATGTCAGAAAAAAGCATATTAAATTGTTAGAATTTACAGTTTTAAATTCTACCAGTATTTTCTGGACACTGTGTCATAAGCATTATTTTAGACACTAAGTGGTGGCTTTTGATTTCAAAAAGATACAAGTAAAAATAATTATAGTCTTGTGAAGATACCATATGCAGCATTCCCAGTTTTCACTCATATTAATTTCCTTCTCTCTTTCCAACAGTCTTGATTTTGTTTGTTGGAGCAACTATATACTAATTTTTCTCAATCTTCCTTGCAACTAGCTGTGACCATGTGACATAATTCTGAATAGAAAGAGGGGGAAGAGAAACAGGAGGAGGGGGAGAAAGAAGGAAGAAGGAAAGAAAGAAGAGAAAGTGAAAACTTGCCCAGCCAGAAAAAAGATAGACCACGTTGATGGGGTTCTTGTTTGAAATATTCATTTGTACATTCATTCAATAGTACAAATGAGGAAGTGAATAGTACTAATGAACTCATAGTATTCATTTTGGGAAACAAAAGTAATTCAAGCAATAAAAACATTAACTTTATGACATTGATTCTGCCACCCCATCAAACTTTTGGAAAACTAGAATAACCAAAATAAAATATATTCATCTCAAGATGAAGACAATTCTTTTAGTAGTCAGAAATTATGATAGCCTACTCTTCACATTGGCAAGAGCTACACCTAAGGCCAGGTACGTGATGGATGCTGGGAGAATGGAAGAACACTAAGATTATATCCCAATTTCATTTTATATCCCAATTTCAATTTACCAGGTTTCTTTACCCTCAAATTTTTGATTCAAAACAAATAAACAAAAGCATAAACAAAAAATAAACAAGCAAACAAAACAAGAGCAGAACAACTCAGAAAACCATAGGTGGCCTGAGAAATAATAAACAGTGCTGTGAAAAAAAATTATGGCTGATCCAGTGTGAACCACAAGTACAAAACAGAATTATTGACTTCTTAAACAAATATGTAAGAATTTATTTAAAATGGGATTCATTTCCTTCAAAATTGTCTTTTTTTGAGGATTTATTCTAGAAGTATTTCCACTATTTAAAGTACTTATGGAATTTATATTTAGAAATATTTTTCAGAACATACTGTACACTTTTAAATAGCTTCAGATTTGGTACCTACTTGTCTTTTGAGGTGGGTTTCACTTACAAAATATGTGTGGCTATGCAGCCAAGCTTCATAGCATGATCTGCATAAAAAGGGATTCTACAGTCTTCACATTTATGTTGCCATTAGCCCTATTCTGCTATTTTCTGTGCTTTTGAAGATTCCTTTTTTTAACCAATGTTCTTTTTTTTTTTTTTTTAACATTATATGTCTTTTCTGTAATTCAAACTTTAGTTTAAAAAATGGCTTCAGTTTTCTAATATTAGTAATTGTGGACCCATCCTCACCTTGAATCCGCTTCCTATTTTCTAAACTCAATACACTCTGGTTTCCCCATTATTTTCATCTTTCAGGTTCAAATGTTCTAATTAAATAATCTGGTCATAATAGTTCTATGACATGTCAAGTCATAGGTGCTGTCCAGTCTGTGTGAGTTACTTTTCCTTGGGTGAAGTATCTGTGCTGACTCCAAACAGCTCTAAGGTGGGTTTAGGGTGGCCTAGTACTAAACAAGGCCACCTGGGCTGCCTTTGCCACGAGGTACCTTCAATTTTTAGGCAATGTTGGCTCAGTAGATATTTTGATTGTTGTATCTAGTACATTCCTATCATCTCTACTCTTTCTTGTGCTCCTGTCCTTGTCATCACTTCCCAGGCTCCCTGAAACCCTTTCCTGACCTCTTTATTCACTGCCTGTCTCTTGCTTCCTTCAGACTGTCTTATTTTTTTAAAAAAAGTATTTGCTTAATAAAATGAAAGAATGGTAAAATAGATTGTTTAAAAAATTTTTTTTAAGAGTCTAGAGTGTAGTGGTGCAAGCATAGCTCACAGCAGCCGTGAACTCCTGGGCTTAAGTGAACCTTCTGCCTCAGCCTTCCCAGTAGCTAGGACTGCAGGCATGTTCCATCATGCCTGGCTAATTTTCTTTTTACATTTTTTTGTAGAGATGCAGTCTCTCTTTGTTGTCCAACCTGGTCTCAAGCTCTGGGCTCAAGCAGTCCTCCCATCTCAGCCTCTCAAAGCTCTGTTATTACAGTTGTGAGCCACTGAATTCAGCCTTTATTTTTATTTTTTACGTTTGTTTTCACCGTACTTCTTATTTTTTTTACTTATATAGTCATTTCTTTTCAATAGTTTTTGCATCTTTATTTATTGATCTCAGGAATTTGAAGTCTCTGTGATCATTTGATTTGTTCACAAATATTTTAACTTTCTTTTCTTTAGGACATATAGAATGACTGCACATTCCTCTCCACTTGTAATTAGGTACAACAAAATGACTTGCTTTGGGCCATTGAAATGTGAGTGCAAGCAACATGTGTCACAGGCAGAAGCCTTAAGAGTCTGTTCATGCTCTATCATCTTCTCTTTCCTGCTGCCCTGATGACCAACAAAGTTTCACATTAGTGGCACCTCTTTACTTGAGATCTTGGAGTCAAGACAGTGGAAATACATCCCAGCCAGCCCACTTTGAACTTGTAGAGTGTGTGAGAAATAAGGGGGCGCTTGTCAATTGTAACCAAGCTGATCCTGACTGATACAGATCCATGGGGTTCAGTTACCATGTCCTTTTTCCGCTATTAGCACTCACTCTTTTAGTGTTAGAAACCCAGTCTTGTCCCATTAAATGCCATTGATACCTTGATGATGCACAATCTTACATGTTTAGCTGTAGTTTCTCCTCTAAAATCTTGTTTAATTATTCATCAGCTTGCCCAACATCTCCACTCACGCTTAGTACACCTAACTGAATGTGAATTGCCAATTGTTTCCTGAAACTGCTCATCAGCTGTGTTCTCTATCAAACGGCGCGCCACTCTTCATCCAGGTTACCCAGCCAAAAAGGTAGGGTTCGTTCTGGATGACTCTTTCACACATACATGCTTCCACATCCATTTTATCAGAAGTTCTGTTGACTTAAATTCAAAATTATAATTGAATTTGACCAATTCTCACCACCTACACAGCTACCATTCTACCACTCTAAGCCTTCAGTATCTATCTTTTGGTTGATTATTGTAACAGCTTTTAGCCTTAATTTTCTGTTTCCTCTCTGCCTTTTCCACAAATAACTGAGTCGCAGATACACACACACACACACACACACACATATATATATATACACACATATATATATATACACGTATATATATAAGGTTTGTTTATACATATATATGTATGTTATATATACGTGTATATGTATGTTTGTATACATATAGATAGATATAGATATACACATATATATATGGGTTTTTTTTTTTGAGACAGTCTCACTCTATCGCCAGGCTAGAGTGCAGTGGCACAATCTTGGCTCACTGCAACCTCCACCTCCTGGGTTCAAGCAATTCTCTTGTCTCACCATCCCTGAGAGCTGGGACTATAGAGGCATGCCAGCATACCCTGCTAATTTTTGTATTATTTTGTTAGAGATGGGATTTTACTATATTGGTTAGGCTGGTCTTGAACTTCTGACTTCAGGTGATCCACCTGCCTTGGCCTCCTAAAGTGTTAGGATTACATGCATGAGCCACCACACCCGGCCAGAGATATTTTTAACATAACAGTTAGATCATTCCCTTGCTTAAAACCCTCCCATCACATTAATCAATAGCTGAAATCCTTGGTCTTTCCCACTTCTTCAATCTCATTTTCTGCATTATTCTTCTGTCTTGGTTTATTCAAGCCACACTGGATTCTTCTTGTTCCTCAAACATCAAACAGTCTTGTCTCAGGGTCTTTGCCGTTGTCCCCTCTGCCTAGGATATACATTTTTATGTGTCAGCAAAGTTTACTTCTGTATTTCAATCAGGTTTCTGTTCAGAAAATAACCTTCCCTGGTGATCCTATTGTGGTAGACATAAAACTGTGCCACCCAGATCTTATTTCAGGGAAGAACATGATGCTGAGCTGTTGGAAGTACAATCAGCGGACAACCTCAGTCCGTTAGCAACTTCAAGGTCTGCCTCCTTTGCAGAAATGGTCCCTTCGACATCATGCTCTTCCTACAGCAGACTACAGTCATTCACTGAGTGAAGCAGAGATAAAAAGGACTGGTGATTTTCAGCCTACAGGGGTATTAATGAACAATACCTGCTCCAGAGCTCCCAGTGGGTTTCAGAGGGTGTGTCTTGCCTGAATCACAACTTGACTCCCTCCACTATTGAGGTTTTCTTATTTTCCTTTTACTTCACAGGCATTAAAAAACTAAGAAAAATCTTGAACTCCAAACTCTGTCTCAGAATCTGCTTAGGATTTCACAGAACCTAGAGTGCGCTATCTACCTTAAACTAACTATCTCCTATTACTTCACCTCCTCTCTGTCTAGTATATATATATATATATATATATATATATAATTTTCATATCAATTAAGGCAAGGCTGTGTATTTACTTTTTCGTTTGCTCATTTGTTGCTCTGTGTGGGCAGTACTCATCCCTGTTGTTCATTATTGTACTTGTATTCCAACAACATACAGCACTCCCTGGCACATAAAGAGTGTTCCATAATACATGAGGACTCAAGGAATTCAGTCTGACTGGGCCTGGCCTGGAAAGCTAACCACCACTTTTCTCCTGCAGAAAAAAATGTTTTTGAATTGGTATATATTGCTGAAACTCAATTTATTTGTAAAATTAGAGATGGTCAGGATATACTGATTAAAACCCACTGGTTTAAGAATTCAAAATATTTCTACCTAGTGGAGACTTATATATTTTGAAAAAATGAGATGTTCTTTTCTTTCATTCTGTAAAAGATAAGTGTATCAGACCTTTGGCCATCTGGTTCATCTTTGCACCATTAGTCATGATGGATAGTCTACTTACAAGGACAATTATATTATGTGTGATTTGGATCTTGATGGAGGAAGATAAATTAACTATTGGCTTATGCAACGTTATGGCCAGCATTACATCTCAAAAAGGGTTCCACCTTGAACAGCATCCAGGCCAGTCAAATCACCATCTCGCTGGTCTCTTTCATAACACATTCAGTAGTTAATGCTGCTTTTATGTTTTCTAACTGCCTGCCCTCTGTGGATTTGATAACCCTGAGTCACCCAGAGTCTCTTGCCTTTAAGTCAGAATGGATTCATTTACAACTTATTTGCATAACAATCTTGTATACACTTAGATGAATACTAAGATGGCAACAACAGCACTCTCATTAATTACTTATGCACAAATGGTATAGAATCCGTGGTGCTCAAGAAATGTTATTAAGATTCTTTTTTTTTTTTTTTTTTGAGACGGGGTTTTCGTTTCGTTTCCCCGGGTGGAATGGCACAGCCCCAGCTCAACGCAACCTCCGCCTCCTGGGTACAGGCAATTCACCTGCCTCAGCCTCCTTAGTAGCTGGGATTACAGGCGCGCGCCACCATGCCCAGCTAATGTTTTGTATTTTTAGTAGAGAAGGAGTGTCACCATGTTGACCAGGATGGTCTCGATCTCTTGACCTCGTGATCCACCCGCCTCGGCCTCTCAAAGTGCTGGGATTACAGGCTTGAGCCACCGCGCCCGGCCAAGATTCTTAACATCAAGAGCTGGTTGATAAAATAGCCACATAAGCACCTATTTATTTTTAAAGAATAAAACTGTGTGTATTTTCTTAGTTTAAGGATTTTAACTTATTATGCCGTACAGTTTCTCATACATCAGCATTCCTCTTATCACTACGTCTGTATTTTCATTATTTCTTATTCATTTTCTTCTTCTTTTCTACTTTGTTAGTCTCTGTTTTCTCTTTTGTCTCTTAGCTCTTTCTGCTACAGCTGGCTTCATGTTTTCTGTAGTCTCCTATTCCCTTATTTTTGATTTTCCCTTCCCAAATGAATAACAAAGAGTAAAAAAGAGAGAGAGGTATTAATGAACAGATTGGTTGTAAAGTAGCCATATACATCTTTATTCCATAGTTATATTTCACGAGGTATTTCTTTAATTTTATTTTACTGTGCTCTTTTAAAAGTACTGTCATATTTAAAATAACTATGCTAGCTTTTTCATGTGGGGGATGTTTTGTAAAAAGGGTGACTGGATGAAATGAGATAAAAGTCCAAGGATAAGGACGATGAACAGAGATGGCGAGAAGAACAAGCTCACCCAACGCTTGCCTGCAGATGTACTGTCATATTTTCTGTGAACAAAACAAAACTAACCAAATAATAATTTTAAAATCCCATTACATCTAACCCTTAATATAGGAAAATAATTGGATTTTAACATTTGTATTCCCTATTAGACTCCGCTGCTGTCTGTGTATCACTGGCTTTCTTCTTCACCATTAGTAATGTAAAGTTAATGGAATCTTAGAAATATAAGAAAATTATCAACTACCCTTATCATCACAATTTACAGGTGAGGAAACTAAGACAAATATATTAAATATTTTAGAAGAAAGACCCAGACATTGCCTCATCTGAGCTACATATTTCGTTAAGATTTTCATAATTATGCAGTAGAGTTGAATGGCTAAAACCATGATTAATGGAACATTTCTGCCTAGGTTTATGTCTCAGCTCTGCCATTTATCACTTGTGAGACCTTGGGCCAGTAAATGTATCTCTCTATACCCTGCTTTCCTTATTTGTAAAATGGAGATTGCAGTTACCATATATGCTGATTCTCATGACCATATGATAGCTATATACCTGTATTAGTTAAAATATTCCTGAAATTAGTAAAAGCTCTATAGGTGCAGCTATTATTGTTACCTCTAAACCTGCTTCGACTCATGTAATTCCTCTTTAAGTGAATACATCAAACCAGAAAAGTTGAATTAACCTACTCCCCTCTGTCCACTTCAACCCCACATTCACTCATTCCGAACACTGCTCTGCTTCAGAGCCATACAGGTTTTCACCTTGATTATCAAAAGCATCTCCGTGGCTCTTCTATGGCTCATGCTTCATCCTGCTGAAAATGCAGCAATTTTTAAAGGAAAAACTTACCATGCTACACTTCTGATTCAGAAACAGTAGCTAACATTTATCGAGTAGCTCTAATATGTCCCATACTACATAGCTCTAGTCTTCACTCCTACTCTGGTAGTTAAGCATTTTTACTCCTATTTTACTGAAGAGAGTACTGACAGCCAGAAATGCCAAGTAAGGCATGCAAAATAACTGGTAAGTCTCAAAGTCAGATTTAGAGCTAAGCCTGCACCCATCCAGAGCTTGTGACGTATGCAACAAACATGCTGTTTTCTCATCACCAACAATATAAAAATCTAAGCAATCTGGCAGGCATAAAAAGTCTCTCTGGATTGACTCCTTATTTAACTCTTCAGATAATTTTTTTTTTTTTTTTTGTCTTTCGGTTTTGTTTTTGCTTTCAAAATGGAGTCTCATTCTGTCGTCCAGGCTGGAGTGTAGTGGCATGATCTCAGCTCAATGCAACTCCTCCTCCTGGGTTCAAGCCATTCTCCTGCCTCCCGAGTAGCTGAGATTACAAGAATGTGCCACAACTCCCAGCTAATTTTTTTATTTTATTAGAGACAGGGTTTGCCATGTTGGCCAGGCTGGTCTCGAACTCCTGACCTCAGGTGATCCGCCTGCCTTGACCTCACAAAGTGCTAAGATTATAGGCTTGAGCCATCATTGTGCCCAGCCTTCAGATCATTTTTCAAATGGCCGTCTGATGTTCTTATACTGAATTAGCTCTGTCCTTATAGCCTTGAATGGGGCATTATTTCTCAAGACTCCATGACTTAATTAACACATCCTCCTTCTCCTCTGCTTTGTCTGCTCAACTTCAGAAAGCTGTTCTGACCACCTTGTCAGGGTTATAAACTGTACCTCCATGATCTGTTGCAATATACAGAAAAAGATTGGTAAGTACAAGTGTGAAAAGATAGATAAATTTATATGTTAATTATTATACTTAATGCATCTCTATTTTTCTTCTGTCAAATTTTGAATTTTATTACTATCTCTCATACTGATTATAATTTATGAAAGCTAGGTTTCTTTCCTATGAATAGGATAAACTCTTAGATTGTGGCATAAAAGATTATGATTATAATTTTTTACTGATTGTGTCTGTATTAGTCCATTTTCATACTGCTATGAAGAATGGCCAGAGGCAGGGTAATTTATCAAGAAAAGAGGTTTAATTAAAACAGTTCATTGTGGCTGGGAGGCCTCAGGAAACTTACAATAAAGGTGGAAGGCAAAGGGGAAGCAAGGCACCTTCTTCACAAAGTGGCAGGAAGAAGGAATGCCAAGCTAAGGGGAAGAGTGCCTTATAAAACCATCAGATCTCCTGAGAACTCACTATCACCAGAACAGCATGGGGGGAAACTCTCCCATAATCCAATTACCTCCACTTTGACACATGGGGATTATGGGGATTATAATTCAAGAGGAGATTTGGGTAGGGACACAAAGCCTAACCGATAGCGTCTAACGTACCTCTTTAATATTAAATTTTTACTTTTTCTCTACTATTTCATTTCATTTGTTGGTTTCATTTATATACGTACTCTTATCGTCACATGTAAAATGGTTTTTCATCTTATTTTACTGTTTGTTATATTATATTGTTTTTGCTTCCTTTTTATCATTTTCTTTATGTGGAGTGCAGTGGCACAATTATATCTCACTATAGTCTCGAGCTAATGGGCTCAAGGAATCATCCTGTCAGCCTCTTCAGTACCCCCTCAGCTGGGGATACAGGCACACACCACTATGCCTGGATAATTCTCAAAAATTTTTTGCAGACACAGGGTCTTGTTATATTGCCCAGGCTGGTCTCAAACTCCTTGCCTTAGGCAATTCTCCTGCCTCAGCCTCCCAAGTGTTAGGATTACAGGTGAGTCACTGCTCCCAGCTGTAATTAATGCTTTAAAAAAGTTTCTTTACCCCTTTTCCATTAACATAAAAGTACTATCTAATATCAATTTGCTAAAGGTTAGATTTTTATCATTAGGTTTTACTTAAATCAGTATTTTCTATTAAATGCCTCAAATATTCCAACTAATCACTTTATTCATGCACATCATTTAATTCAAGAGTAAATACTTAACATCCCAGGGAAATTTTGCCTAATTCTAAAAGTTTTCATCCTATCAATAAGCGGAAAACTGGGCAATTTGCTTTTAATAATTTCGTTTAATATGAAAAATGTAAATAATAGGCTTCAGGCCAAGGTGAAGTAGAAGGGAGTAGATTCAACCTCTTACCTGAAAAAATTTAAAAAAAAACCAAATATATTTTAAACAATGGTTTGAAAAGATTGTATGTCAGAAAATAAAGGACAGTGATCTATAAGGGATAGTAGAAACATGAGATGAACTATATAAGTATCCCAGCTTACTACCTGGAGAGAGTTTTCAGAACATGATGAGAAACTCAGGCAAGACCAGAAAGTCTTCCTAAATTGAAGAGACAGAATTGGGAAGTTAAGGGTGCCTATGTAGCTAGAATTTGCATAGCAGAATACCAGAAAGGAAAGAAATACACAGAGGTAGAATTTCAGATATCCATAGTTCTCCCTCAAGTCTATCAGCTGAACACTTATAGTCATTCATGCAGGAAAATTCATCAAAGCTTGGAAATTAACCTTTGAAAAAATTAGATAGAACTATCTCTAAAACACAAATATGTAAATCTTTCCTTTTACCACCAGCAAAAGTGAAAAACAGCATCAGGTAGCCTGTTTAGAAGGGTTTTACATCAGTAATGGCGCAAAATCTGCCCTTGTTAAAATGTTGCTTTTTGCCTGTTTGGTGTAGGTTAAAAGCAAGGCCCAAAAAGA
This sequence comes from Sapajus apella, assembly GCF_009761245.1. Classification (NCBI taxonomy): domain Eukaryota; kingdom Metazoa; phylum Chordata; class Mammalia; order Primates; family Cebidae; genus Sapajus; species Sapajus apella. The sequence goes on from NW_022436941.1 coordinate 42,354,239, forward strand.
TAAAACTTTTTCAAGTTACTTGACTGGATCTAATAATTAAAATTAAGATATTTGTAGAAATTACAAATATATCCAAATCAAATAAGATGCATAGTATCTACAACACAAATAAAATTGCCAGAAGTGAAAAGAAGCATGAAAATGTAACTCATTAAGAGGAAAAAATCAGCAAATTAAAAGAACCCAGAAAATATTCAGATGATAAAATTAGTAGAAAAGAAAATCAAACCAGTTATCAAAATGACATTCTATATGTTCAAGAAGCAAGAAGGAAGATTGAACATTAGAGTTGTAAAATATATAGGAAAGACCCAAATCAAATTTCTGGAAATGAAAACTATAATATCTTAGAAAAAAAAATTGTGAACACATATCATATGATATTGAGGGTATATTAGATATTACAGAAGAAATTTATGAACTTGAAGATATAGCAAGAGAAACATCAAAAGTAAACACGAGAAATAAAGAAAACTAAGTGGAGTATGTATTACATTATAATCAAGTTTACATGGCCTAATAATATATGTGCAATTGGAATACCAAAATAAGACAAAAGAAAAAGAAGAAATCATAAAAATATGTGAAAAATAAGATCAGAACATTTTCCTAATGAACTCAAGCAGAATAAAGCTAAATAAAACAACATAGAGGCCCATCATAATCAACTTCAATGAATTTATTGATAAGAAAAAATTTAAAGCAGTGAGAACAGAAGGATACTCTACTCACAAAGAAACAGCAACAAAAAATAACAGCAGAAATTGTTGTCAGAAAGAATGCAAGCCAGGGGATAATGGAACGACATATTTAAAACAGTGAAAGAAAAAAAAATAATCTAGAATTCCTCAGCCTGCAAAATGTAACAAGAATTTCTCAGTTAAAGAAAAAGTGGAGAGAATTTATAACCACAATTCTGCATGGCAAGAAAGGTTAAAGACGAAAAGGAGGGTCGGGTGTGGTGGCTTACACCTATAATCCCAGCATTTTGGGAGGCTGAGACAGGTAGATCGCTTAAGGTCAGGAGTTTGAGACCAGCCTGATACTGAAACCCAGTCTCTACTAAAAATATTAAAAAATTAGCTCGGCGTGGTGGCAGGTGCCTGTAATCCCAGCTATTAGGGAGGCTGAGGCAGGAGAATCGCTTGAACCCGGGAGGTAGAGGTTGCAGTGAGCTGAGATCGTGCCATTGCACCCCAGCCTGGGCAACAAGAGCAAAATTCCATCTCAAAAAAAAAAAAAAAGGCAAAAGGAAGATGATACTGATAACAACTTGGAACTATGAAAAGGAATTTATATCTCCGGAAATTATATATATGAGTAAATCTAATTTTTCTTATTTTTATACCTCTGAAAGATAACCAAATGTTTGAAACAAAAATAATAATAATATGTTGGATGCTTTATATCATATTTAAGTGTCCAACATATTAAAACTAAGTAAGGCCAAGAGAGATATAATGAATGTATACTGATGTCAGGTTCTCATATACATAAAATGATAATAATATTTGAAACTAGACTTCGATAGTTATGTATTACATTATAAACCCTAAAGCAATTACCAAATAAAATAAAAGCAAAGAGATGTAACCAATAAACGAATAGCAGAGATAAAATGGAATTAATATTAATCAATGTAAAAGTCATAAAGAGAGAAGAAAAATAAGACAAATAGAAGGCAAATTTTAAAATGGTGATATTAAATTCAGCCATATCAATAATTACCTAAATGTTAATGGTCTAACTACCTCACTTAAAAAGCAGAGATTTTCAGTGTGTAGTAAAAAATTCACTTTGTCAAAAAGAGGTCTGGACTTAGTCTTGGCTTCTGGAATCTAACCTATATCATATCTGACAGGAGTGACTTTGCTTAGGGTGGGGCTTGCCACATTAGACAGACTGGTGACTGGCCATGCCAGACATGCTAACCATGTGATTTAGGATGGTGGCGGGCCACTTTAGAGTGGGGGCTTTTGGTCACGTGGTTCAATTTAAAGGAAGATTGAGTTCAAACACATGGGAAATCAATCAATCAATCAATCATGCCTACATAATAAAGACTCAATAAAATCTCTGAATGTCAAAACTTCAGTAAACTGCCCTGGTAGATAGATGTGATAAATATACTGTCATATGAATGGAATTAAACATCTCATTGAAGTCTATATTACTTTAAATAATATTTAGAATATTACAACTAACTCAATGTCACATAATCTGAGGAAAAAATTCAAACTGATGTGCAATTATTGTGAACTAAAGGTAAGAGATATAAGTCGTCTAGTAGTGTGAAAATCATAGGTAGAAATGCTTAGTTTGAATGGCACATTCAATAGAATAATATTATTTTGAATTTGAAAATCAAAAACAATATTTTAGCACATTTAAATACAAATTACTGAAAATAGAGCAAAAGAAAAAAAGCTTTTAAACTTGTGGTAGGTAGACAAAACATACCATTAGTCTCACTCAGAGTCATAGTCCATTGAGAGAATATGGGAGCTATATGATAATAAAGGAGAAAATTAAATTTGGAAAAACATAGAAACATGCTGTAATGTGTCCTGCTGAAAAGATCAGAATGGTAAAGTGATCCTAAGCTCATGTTAACAGGAAGACTTGGTAGAAGGAATATTAAGATTTTCATTCTGCAGGAGAAAATAATGGTGATTACAGAGTGATTTCCAAGTATTTGAACAAATGTGCTGTGAAAGTGGGAACATACTTGTTTGGAATTTTCATAGCTTTAGGCCTTTCTGCATACAATTTATGGAAAGAGCTGTTTTCTTGATTTTCAAAATATGACTTTTATCTTTTCAAAACTCTGTACTGGGAGGGTCAATTAAAGCATATCTTTGGAGTGGGGCTGGAGTAGGGAAGGCAGTGGCACCACTGTTATTTAAAAGCTCTGGGCTATGAATCGATCAATGTGAAGGATTCCAGCATGTGAAACTTGTTTTCAAGTCTCTTATGGTGTCTTCACAGAGCTCAGCCACCAACTGTCTTCCATCTGTGCAATACAGAGAACACAACTATTTGAGCTTGAAGTGAAACCAAAGTGATTTATGTTAAATATGAGAATTTTCTGACAGTGATATTTATTAAGGTGTGGAATGTGTAACCAATGAAACTGTAATCTCTTTATTGGAGGTTTTCACATGCAGGTCACCTTCTCTGCTTTCAGGGATGGTTTAAATTTTCTTGAAAGCGTGAGAGGGACATAATGATTTATTCCAAACACACAATTCTTTATAAAAGCAACACTTCATTTATCCAGCCTCATTTAGAAATAAACTGCTCTGTAAAGCAAATGTTGAAGTAAATAGTTTATTTTCAATGCCAATGTAAATACTTTTGTAATAAATCTTTCCAAAGTTTGTTGAAATTAAAACCTATTTAAAAATATGTAGAATTATTTTAAAGTTATATTTTAAGCTTTTGTTAATTAAAGAGTTATTAAGGTCTTAATTATTTTAACATGTTGGATGTATTAATTCTGTCAAAAACTTTTTAAACTTTGTTTTCTCATGGGTTATAATATCTTATTAAAACTTACCTCAAATACATTCTTTCTTTACTGTTGGATTCCCCAGAGGCACATCTAACTGCTGGTGATTGGATGTATTTTAGTTTCCACCACATTTTTAAAAAAATTTGCATCTGTTGTTTGTTTGTTGGAAAATGAGATAATTTAGATTTTTAGGCTTGTCTCAAATAAGAATAAGCAAGAATTGGATGACAACCTGACACTGCTGTTAAAGAATAAAGTTAGGATCAACATCTATTTGAGAGTTTCTTTTTTTTTTCTTCTCAATCTTGTTTTTTTACTAGCTATTGAATAGCCCTACAGTCCTGCTTAATTACCATTTAGATGAATGTTAAATGTTTTAGTTGTCTGTAGCTGTGTAACAAATTACTCCCAAAACTTAGCAGCTTAAAATAAAACACATTTATTATCTCACAGTTTCTGTGGGTCTAGAATCTGGGCACAGATTAATTAGGCCCTATGTATTACAGTCTATCTGTCACTCTGTTTTTTTTCCTTTCACCTCAGCTAAATCAGCTTGAATCATCACAGTCGCTTACAAGGCTGAAGTCAAGCTTTGGGAGTGATATCTGAAAGGCTCTACTAAGGAATAATCCACTTCCAAGATCACTCATGTGATTGTTGACAGAGTTCAGATCCTCGTGGCTCCTGGAAGAAAAAAGTCAATTTCTCATTGGCTATTACTGGCCATAGGATATTCTCAGTTCCTTGCCACTCAAATATAGCACTTCCTTCATCAAAGCCAGTAAGAGAGAGCCTCCTACCAAGGCAGAAGTCACAGTCTTTTATAAGCTCATCACAGAAGCGATATCCCATCACTGTTGTGCTATTCTGTTCATTAGAAGCAAATCACTAGATCCAGCCTACATTCAAGGGGAGATAACACAGGAGATAAAGACTGGAGGCGGGAATAATTGGAAGCGATGTCAGAAACTGCCTGTCATAGTTTCTACACCTACCTAGTCGCTCAATCCAGCAGGTATAAAAGTACATTTGTGTGCCACTAAAGTGAATTTTTTTGGCATTGGATGAGTGCATTATCAAGCATATTTATGTGATGTAGTACAATGTGTGAGATCCAACTTAACATACATGATTAAATCAAATAATAATTTTAAACTGATAAAGACTAAACATCTATGTAAGTTTTATCATTGAGTGAATACCAATATTTTGGAGTTGAGAGATATTACAGGGTATGTATTGTATGGATTTGAGCACAGTATCAAAAATTTTGTCTTACTCATGGCCAAGGAGGCTTATCCTAAGGACTGGGCTGATTGCGGGAGATGAACAGAAGTTTTGATAACACAACAGTATGATGGTGAGCTGTGGTGGGAATTATCCAAATAAATATGTAGCAAATTTAATTTTAACTTAGGTCTCCACTTCTTTAGTTAAAATGAAATATAACCTTGCATGTGCCACTTAATATACTAGACTCAGGAATAACAGAAAGTAAAAGTAAATTCATTTCTGTTAGTTTAGATCAGATAATAAGAAAAGATCCACTTCAGTCTGAGAGTCACAGTTATACTACTAGTATAGGGTATGCCAAAGAGGGGAGCATCACACACTGGGGCCCATTGGGGGGGCTACGGGAGGCACAGTGGGAGGAAGGGTGTGGTAGGGATAACATGCAAAAAAATGTCAGGTATAGTTGATGGGGGGATGGTGGATGGTGACAACAAACCATCTTGCCACAAATATACCTATGCAACAATCTTGCATGATCTGCGCATGTACCCCAGAATCTAAAGTACAATTAAACAAAAACAACAACAAAAAAATAGTGATCAACAATCTAACTCACTGCATTCCAGCTTCTATCTACATGGCTTGAACAGAAAATCACTCAAGACACTATAGATCTCCCTATACCTATATCCAGGGACTTTCTTTTTTTATTTAGTTATACTTCTTAGTAGCATCTGGTCCTGCATATTTCTTTCCACTCTTACTTTTGAAAAACAAAAATAACGTTCTTCATTCCAGTTGTCCTGTCAGAGGACAGGACAGCCTTCAACTTCTGTGTATTACTTATTTCGTTAGTTGAGTGAACTCCGTAAGTGCAGTTTGCACACTCTTCCATATTTGTTTTACACCTCTATGTAAACATATTTTACATAATCCAAATGTGGAAAATAAAGCCTATTTTCAGAGAACTAATCATCTTTCTAGCTATCGCTCCAGTTTCTGTATCTCTGGTTCTAACCTTCTTCCTGAGCTCCAGCTCAATATTTTCATCAGCTCACTGAGCAACTACATCTGGCAGCCCTAGAGATATGAGAGAGTCAGCATGTCTGTAATTAAACTCCCTTTCTTTTTAACTGTACTTTTCTTTTAGTACTTCTATCTAGCATAAAAGTTTTATCACTGAGCCAGTTGCCTTAACCATCCTCGATTCATTTCTTACTGCTGCCATCCCATACAATCAACAAAGACTGCCTACCTCTCTCATGTCCTCTGTACCTGCATCCTCTGCTCAATGCCTGCTGCAGTGTCTTCATCCAAATGCTTATAATTTCCCCAGTGGCATCAAAGTAACTTCTTTCCAATCTCTCCCTGCTTCGTGTCTTTCTCTTCCTTTTTGTCAGAAAAAATCTTTTAAAATGTGTGACTTATGTGTATCCTATGCTGCTTAAAAGCCTTATTATCTATAGAATAAGTTCAAGGTAGATTATACTATAAGGTTCTTTTTGACCTCAATTATCTTTTCATATTAGTCTTTTGAGTTTTTTCAAGGACATCTTCTCTGTCTGTGTAAATCTCTTTTATTTCCTAAGTATATTATGCAGTGTATACCTTCACACTTTTGCATATGCCTGAAGAGAATCTTTTTCCTTTCACATGCTGCTACCAAACTCATACAAGTCTCAAGTCCCATACAGAAATAGCCCCTTGTATTAGGTCATTCTCATGCTGCTATGAAGAAATACCTGAAACTGAGTAATTTGTAAAGAAAAGAGGTTTGATTGACTCACAGTTCTGCATGGCTGCGGAGGCCTCAGAAAACTTACAATCATGGTGGAAGACATCTCTTCACAGGGCAGCAAGAGACAGAATGAGTACCAGGAGGGAAAATGTCAGATGCTTATAAAGCCATCAGATCTTGTGAGAACTCACTATCATGAGAACAGCATGGTGGAAACCACCCCATGATTCAATTACCTTCCACTGGGTGCCTCCCATGACACATGGAGTTATGGGAATTACAATTCAAGATGAGATTTGGGTAGGGACAGAGCCAAACCATATCATCCCTCTTCTATGAAAGTTTCCCGAGCTTGAAAGTCAAGATTAACTATTAAAATTCATTTCCACCATTTTTATTGGGTTCATGCATATATCAAACAACATCAATTAGATTTGATAATTAATATTTGCCAATAGTTATTTCACGTGTTGAACTATGGTCTGCTTATTGATGGAGATCTTACCATGTCTGGCACATTATAGTTGAGCAATAAATATTTTGTTGAATGAACAAATAAATGAGTGCTTTTAAGGGTAAAAAGCACTGACTTTTGTAGGTGATGAATACTTTATGTAGTGTTTCCCCTTACATATTGTTAGTAAAGGCTAAGCTACCTTATATAGTCTTCTTTAGTTCACTGTTAATAGCTTTTTATGAAGTGCCCTTTTAGTTAGTTCTCAGCAATCTATATCTTAACTGTTCTGTCTCTAAGATTGAAATTGTAGCTTGTGTACAAGTATTGGTTAAATTTAAAAAAATTATTAGAGTTTCTTTTTATACATACATTTGAGCATCAGGACATAAGTGGGTTTTATAGATCAAGAATATATGCCCATAAATTTCTAGTTTAGCCCCTCATTGAGCTTCCATAGGAGGAACAACTTTTCTATTCCAGCACCATTTCTGACTCTGTAGTCAAATATACATCTTCCTGGTTATACTCCTAGATGCTCAGCTGTTGTCCTCAATGTGTATCTAACCTATTTTCTATGGAAATTTAGGGCTAAAATCTAAAATTAAAGTTACATATACATAGGCAGGTGGAGAACACCTATTTTTACTTCTGCATTTGAGAAACAAATTTTCCTCTCTAAAGAGAAAGGGCATTAAGAGTTGAGTTTCCTTTTCCTGGGAATGCAGGACTGCATATAGTCCAGCAGATCCACATGATGGACGATGACAATAAAGCATGACTTACTTTGCTGTACTGTGTTTTAACTCCTTAAAGCTTTTAATTAATGATACAGAGAGAAAGACAGAAATGGTTTTTTGCAGTCAGCACAAAACAAATAATGATGAAAAGGCATTCTGCATTGAATAGAAACAAGTATTTGCATGAGAACCTTACTCTAGGACTTTGTATCTTGGCATTTAGGGTCTGCTCCAATTATTTGTCTACTTCTCAAAGGATTTCCAGCTTTTTAAATTAGATGAGATATTTGGAAATAAAGACTTATACTCTATTGCATACAGATGCTGAAAATCAAATTCTGTAGATTCCCAAAAAATCAACTATGAAGTTTCTGAATCAGGGCAGTCTTGCCAATGTTGGTGAACCAAAATCTGGGAACTAAGCAACACATCTTTAATTTAGAAAATAATGTATTTTAAGAACTTGACTATTTTAACATAGCTATGAAAACATGAAGCTCTTCATATGTGTTATAGACATGTGTAGGAATTTTGGGGGTTATAAATATTTGTATTATATGATGTGATATATTAGATATAGGCTGCCCAGCCTATTCATTTGTTAATCAATTCATCTATTCAGTGTGTATCATTTATAAATTCTAATAGCTATTGGTTGCCTGCTACATACCCGTGACAGACATTAAGAATATTCAACTGAATAAGATCAACTCCTTGACATTGTAGATCTTTCAGTTCAATAGAAGACAAACATGAATAAATAAAAGAAACAAGAGTCTGAGAAGGGCTAAGACAGTGAAAGATGGGAACACTATAGAAACACAAAATAGGACACCAAATTTAGACTTGGATGGGTATGGGAAGATTTCTTGGAAGAAGAAATGTCTCATGAGGATGGTGACAAGGAGTTGCATAAAAGGAAATCTAATAAATTTGAAATCTTTAAACTGAGAGGGGGCGTGGTATAAAATGGCACGAATCTAAGTATGGCTGCCCCAAGACAGAACAGCAGGGGCTTTGTGAGACTTGAATGAAAGTTTAGTGATTTTTGAATGTCAGAGAATATAGCTGATCCATAGAGAAATAGAAAAGGGCAGGTTGTGGTCACTTTTAGCAACCCTACTGAGGATAGGAGCAGAAACCTCTTAAGGAGAAGTTTTTCCCAGTAACGTTTGGCAGACTGGCAGAGTGAGGATGTTAGACATGAGGTGGTGGCAGAAACCAAAGCACAGACATTTGGCTCATTTTAATTAGTTGGTACTAACTGCAGTTTAAAGAGCAAGGAGGGATATAGTTAGCTGCCCTCACTGCATCCTTTTCTTCCTCCCATGCAAACACTAATATTTGTCATTCATCCTGCCCAGCCTATGGGCCCCAGAGGAAGCCCATAGCCCTTCCTTCCAGAGGAAGACAACTCCACTCCTACTACAAAAATGGGACTAAGAGGACTAGTGATTATATCATCTTTCTGCAAGTAATCAGTTCAGAAATAGGCTTATGATCTAGTTTTGGCCAATGCAATGTGAAAAGAAGGAATTTGCTCTTCTGGGTGAACTCTCATAGCTATGTCTTGTTTTGATCTGAATGATTTCATGTTTGATTGGTTGCAGCCAACACATTATAAAGCTATGAGTGATACCATCATATAGTATGGAAGGGGGAAACAGTGTAGTGTTGCATAATACAGAAGCTACTAACCCTAAGTGGTTACTACATTTATACTTAACTTACTGATAATTAAATATAAAAAAATTAGTTCCTAAAAGTCACTTGCACTTTTCCAGTGCCATATGTGACTAATGGTTAACATTGGATAGTGTTGATAAAGAACATTTTTATCATTAGAAAACAATCTGTTGGACAGTGTTGGTCTCGAGAATCACAATGAAACAGCACTGGAAACATCAGATTAAATCAATTCTGAAGCTTGCTCTACCTTTGGATTTTCAGACGTGTGAACCAATAAATGCCATTGTTGTTTAAGCCACTTTGAGCTCAGTGCTCAATTCCTTCCAGCTCGAAGCATCCTAGCTAATTAGAGTTAAGCTGTTAAAACATTAAAAATTAAGATATTTTGTGCACCAAATAAGAACTGTGATTCTCTTAAACGGCGGTTCCTATCATTATAGCCAGTTCTTTACTCACATTTTTTGGCCAACTAATAAAGGAATAGTTAAATAAATTGCAAAGCCCTTTTCACTTAATATTTTGTTTTTCTTACAAAAAAAGGCCTTTTTGGTTTATTTTTTCTGAGATTAAATTAATTTATTTGGATCATTTAAAATAAGATGCAACATTCTTCAAGTTTTACATTAAAAGTCCAACTAAAGCACCCAAGACAAGATTCTTTGATTTAACAAGACAAAGATCGGCATCTTTTCAAAGCCATGTAGCCTCATATGGTTTAACATCACATGTAACTGTCAACCCTCTTGCACACCATCCCTTCCTATTTGTCATATTTAGGTGCTGGATGGGATTCATTAAAGGGCAGTGTAACAATAGGGGGCAATTATATTTTTATCATGAAGCACTCACTTTTCTCTGAAAAGCTCAGCCACCCATCTGGGGCTCCTGCCCTCCTGGGGAGGGGGGCGATTTTCTTTTAATAATCTCACCTATTGAACTGTCATGTTCCATTGCTCAATTAATTTAGCCCAGTAGATGGTTCAATAAAAAATGTTCCCTCTATTCAGGCGATTTGATGACTCTCTGTGCTCTTTCAGACTGAACACAATGAAATTGTGGGCGTAAGTTCTTGCAGCTGCACACAAAAGCTCTCAAACCCCCTGCTACCCTGGGGTATCCTCCCTGTGGCTCTGGGCTCTAAGGCACATGGAGAGGGAGTGTCACTGAGCTTTCCACATCCCTTCTAGAAACAACCAGGCAGCTTTTTCTGCAGTCAAGATGTTCAAGTTAAATAAATAACTAAAACGCCAGATTGAGATTTTAGCTTCAGATTTGACCCCAACAAAAAGATAAACCCTTGAAATTGTGACAAAGAGATTGATCTTACCTGCTCTACCCAGCGTTCAAAACATTTGTTTAGTCTTCTATTAAAAGATGTCCTTGAATGCCAATAATGATAAACAATTACTATATTTAGTTCTCACTTTTTAAATTGTCCTTTAATAATTAAAAGTAATAATATTTGAAGTTTAAAAAATTTCAAAAGGATCCGTAGAATTGTAAATAAAAGTCCTCTCATGTCTACCCCATCACCTTTACTTTAATCTCATTCTTTCCTTTCAGATAATCATTATCAAATGGAGTACATTTACTTCTAGAGATGCTTCTATATGTTCAAATACACATGTGCACAAACACAGGTGCATGTTGTATGCCATTTTACTGAGTAAAATCCTATGATATTCATGGTTTTGCAGCTAACTTTATTATACTTTTCAAAATGTTTTAAAGATAACTTCATTGTAGACACAGAATACTATTTTCATGTAAGGAAGAAAAGCTCCATAATAGTTTATACCATAGAATTACATGATTTCTTAACCTTTTTATTAACGATGACAATATAGATTATTTCTGCTTTTTCCCAATATTACAAACAGTGCTGCAAAGAACATCCATATGTGCATATGTACACATGCACACATCTACAATTACGTATAACTCTAAATGTCAGTGGAGTTTCTGTAATCAAAAGTGATTGGAGGGCCAGACAAGATGGCTCATGCCTATAATCCCAGCACTTTCGGAGGCCAAGGCAGGAGGAATGCTTGAGGCAATGAGATTGAGACTAGCCTGAGGAACATAGCAAGATTACTGTCTCTATAAAATAAATAAATAAATAAATAATTATCCCCAGGCATCCTGGGCTACAGAGCAAGACTCTGTATCAAAAAAAAAAAAAAAAAAAAAAAATCCCTTTATGGGTACAGTGGCTCATGCCTGCAATCCTAACACTTTGAGATGCTGAGGTAGGAGGATCACTTGAGACCAGGAGTTCAAGACCAGCCTGATCAACATAATGCAACCCTGTCTCTAAAAAAAGTAATTACTGCACACAATACATTTTGATAAACAATTTGCATTCTGAAACATATCTAGACACTCATTTCCCACACCTTCACAACTCTCAGTATTAGCAATTTCTAAATATTTTTTATTTGGAAAGCTGATGACCAATAAATACACTTATAATTACTTGATTACCAGTGAAGTTAAGGATGTAGTTATATATTTTCTGTGATTTTTAAACCCTTCTTCTGGGAATTGCCTGCTTATATATTTATACATTTAAAAATTAGTTTTTTTATTAAACTGTGATATCTATGATAGATTTATGATATATATAATGGATAACAAGCCTCTGTGAGAGATATTTATTCCTGTTTTTTTCTTTTCTTTTTCTTTTTCTCTTTTTTTTAATATATGCCATCTGTAGCCCTTATAAGTATTTACAACTAACTTGTAGATATTTATTTCAAATGATTATATTTTATATTTTTTGTTTTAATATTTTTAAATTGACCATAGTGTTGTATGTATTTATTATGCATAATATGACATTTTGAAGTATCTACACATTGTGAATGACTAAATTTAGCTGCTTGACATATGCATTACTCTACATAGTGATCATTTTTTGTGGTGCAAACACAGTATTCACCCTCTTAGCATTTTTCAAGAATACAATATATTGTTATTAACTACAGTCACCATGTTGTACAATAGATCTATTAAACTTATTCTTCCTATTCAACTGAAATTTTCTGTCCTCTAACATTTTCCCAGACCATGGTAACCAGTATTCTATTCTCTAGTTCTACTAAAACAACTTTTTTAAAGTTCCACATAGAAATGAGATCATTTGGTATTTTTCTTTCTGTGCCTGTCTTATTTAACTTAACTTAATGTCCCCCTAGGCTCATCTATGTTGTTACAAATGACAGAATTTCCTTCACTTTTGGCTAAATAGCATTCCACTGTATATATGTAAACACATTTTATTTATCCATTCATCAACTGATGGATGCTTAGGTTGTTTTTTTGATGTATGTTGATATTGGCATTGTAGTGCATTGCAATGAACATGGTAGTGCAAATATCTCTTCCACATGCTGGTTTCATTTTATTTGAATATAGACTTAGTACTAGAATTTCTGTATTATATGATAGTTCTATTTTTATATTTATTTATTTACTTTTGAGATAAGGTCTCAGTTTGTCACTCAGGCTGGAATGCAGCGGCATGATGATGGCTCACCATAGCTTCAACCTCCCAGGCTCAAGTGATCGTCCCACCTCAGCCTTCTAAGTAGCTGAGACTATAGGCACAGGCTGCCAGGCACAGGCTGCCATGCCCAGCTAATTTTTGTATTTTTTGTAGAGGTGGGTTTTCACCATGTTGTCCAGGCTGGCCTTGAACTCCTGGGCTCAAGAAATCTGCCCACCTCAGTCTGCCAAAATGTGGGGATTACAAATGTGAGCCACTGTGCCTGGCCTCTACTTTTGATTTTTTGAGAAATCTCAATATTTTTCATAATGGCTATACTAATTTACATTCCCATCAACCGTGTGCAAGTGTTCCCTTCCTTCCACATCTGCACCAACGCTCATCTTTTGTCTCTCTGACAATAACAATTCTAACAGGTGGAAGATAAAATCTCATTGTGATTTTAATTTTTGTTTTTCTGATGATTAGTAATGTTGAGCATTTTTTCATATCCAGCTAAATTTTGGCTTCTGGGTTCTTCATTTTAATCAGATTAAACTCTCACAATCCCAAGGTAATTGACTGTTCATCTGTAGGTTATTCTACTAAATTCATGCTTTAAATTTACATGTTTAAACTATTTGGAGGTATCTTTGCAAATAATGAAAGATAAGGATTAAATAAAATAGGAATTCATTTCTAAATGGATATTGAGTTTTCCTAGGTTTCTCTGCTCCCTGTTGATCTGAAGTACTGTGTACATCTACATCACACTAAATCCCCACATATACATGAGCATATTTCTAGATTTTCTATTTTGATACACAGATATTTGTGTATCTCCTCACCAATGTATTGTTATTTTAATTATCATAGCTTTACATTACAGCTATCATATTTTATTTCTTGTATAAGTCATTCTATCGATTTTTCATAATTTCTTGACCATTATTATTTTTCCTTCAATGTTGACTTTAGAATTAATCATGCAAATTCCATAACATATTTTGTTAACCTTTTGCATTTGCTTCTATGGTTTTATAGAATAATTTGGGGGAAATTGACATCATCTAAATACTGATTACTCTCATCTAGCACCATGTTATGACATTCCATGTATTCATCATCTTTTATGTTCTTCAGCATATTTTTATACATTTCTTTTTTTTTTGGTGCAAGTTTCTTTTTTTATTATTGTACTTTAGGTTCTAGGATACATGTGTAGATCGTGCAGGGTTGTTGCATAGGTGCACACGTAACCAGGTGGTTGGCTGCCTCCATTTCCCCTTCATCTATATCCAGCATTTCTCCCCAGGTTATCCCTTCCCATACTCCCCACCTCCCATTGTCCCTCCTCATCCCCCCTCAACTGACCCCAGTCTGTAATGCTCCTCTCCCACAGTCCACGTGTTCTCACTGTTCAACACCCACCTATGAGTGAGAACATGCGGTGTTTGGTTTTCTGTTCTTGTGTCAGTTTGCTGAGAATGATGGTTTCCAGATTCATCCAAGTCCCTACAAAGGACACGAACTCATTGTTTTTTATGGCTGCATTGTATTCCATGGTATATATGTACCACATTTTCTTTGCCCAGTCTATCATTGATGGGCATTTGGATTGGTTCCAGGTCTTTCCTATCGTACACAGGGCTGCAATGAACATACGTGTGCATGTGTCTTTATAGTAGAAGGATTTATAGTTCTTTGGGTATATACCCAGTAATGGGATTACTGGGTCAAATAGAATTTCTATTTCTAGATCCTTAAGGAATTGCCACACTGTCTTCCACAATGGTTGAACTAATTTACACTCCTACCAACAGTGTAAGAGTGTTCCTATTTCTCTACATCCTCTCCAGTATCTGTTGTCTCCAGGTTTTTTAATGATCGCCATGTGGTTTTGATTTGCATTTCTCTAATGACCAGTGATGATGAGCATTTTTTCATGTTTGTTGGCCTCATATATGTCTTCTTTTGAGAAGTGTCTGTTCATATCCTTTGCCTACTTTGGATGGATTTGTTTGTTTTTTTCTTGTAAATCTGTTTTAGTTCTTTGTAGATTCTGGATATTAGCCCTTTGTCAGATGGGTAGATTGCAAAAAAAAATTTTCCCATCTTGTTGGTTGCCAGTTTGCTCTAATGGTTGTTTCTTTTGCTGTACAGAAGCTCTGGAGTTTAATTAGATCCCATTTGTCTATCTTGGCTTTGGTTGCCATTGCTTTTGGTATTTTAGTCATGAAGTCCTTGCTTATGCCTATGTCCTGGATGGTTTTGCCTAGGTTTTCTTCTAGAGTTTTTATGGTGTTATGTTTTATGTTTAAATCTTTAATCCATCTGGAGTTAATTTTAGTGTAAGGTGACAGGAAGAGGTCCAGTTTCTGCTTTCTGCACATGGCTAGCCAGTTTTCCCAACACTATTTAGTAAACATGGAGTCCTTTCCCCATTGCATGTTTTTGTCAGGTTTGTCAAAGATCAAATGGTTGTAGATTTGTGGTGTTGCTTCTGAGGCCTCTGTTCTGTTTCATTGGTCTATGTCTCTGTTTTGATAGGAGTACCATGCTGTTTTGACTACTGTAACCTTGTAGTATAGTTTGAACTCTGGCAGCGTGATGCCTCTGGCTTTGTTCTTTTTGCTTAGGATTTTCTTGGCTATGTGGGCTCTCTTATGGTTTCATATGAAATTTAAAGTGGTTTTTTCCAGTTCTGTGAAGAAGGTCATTGGTACCTTGATGGGAATAGCATGGAATCTGTAAATTACTTCGGGCAGTATGACCATTTTTGCAATTTGATTCTTCCTAACCATGAGTATGGATTTTTTTTATGTTTCTACATATTGATTTTATAGAGTTCTTTCTTAAAATTTATTCCTGTACATTTATTCTGAAATACTCATAGGAATTTCTTTTTATGAGTTCTGACACCAACAGAAACCATCTTGCATTTTCCTTTTTACATAGGAAGCAGATGGAATTAACAGGCTGCTAATCTTTTATATTGTTTTGAGCATGTATTCTGGAATACTAGTTTATCTCTACTGACATATGTTTTTAAAGTATTTTCTCTTTATTTATAAATAATTTTTTTATGTTTTATGTGTTGCTGAGGATTTTAAGGCAGGTAAATAAGAGATCAAGAATGGAAATTCCCATTACAGCTTTGTGTGTCTGTGTATGATGTTGTACAGTTAAGCATAGTGCAAGTGTCTGTTTCTGAGAGGATGAAAAGCAACTGATAGAATGTACATGTAGCAAAATAGAGAGACACTACAAGCACTGGTAAGTGCAGGAAGTAAGAAACAGAATCAGCAACTTAAAGCAGTATTATTTATGCAAATTTAAGATACTTCTATGTACACCAACACTAAATATTTTCACAGAGGCACAAAAGTATGCATATGCATAAATAAATTAGAATAGTAACCTGTAGAATAAGGGAGAAAATAATGGGAATAGAAAATAGATAGTTTGATCAAGAGAAGAACTTTGCTTAGACCAATAATGACAGTGACCCAAGAACAGAAAAATCAACTAGATTAATTCATCAGTCACCTTTTGCCTGTAATCAGGGAGGTAGTGAGGGGAGAAATAGACATATAAATTTTATGAGAGTAAAATAGCTTCATGTTACTATAATTTTGGATACTCTACTCTGTATTTTGTATGTATGTAATAATGTTTAATTATAACCCTGGTTTTATTATGCTAAAAATCAGAAAGTTATTTGTGCTTTTTATGTGTTTTGTAATTGAAGAGGTTAATATTGCTGACTATGAGATGAATTCCTATATTGATATGGAGTAACTAAAGTACAAAAAATAGTTTGTTAATTTTTTGCTCACAATTTCTTTCATTCACAATTCAGTCACATCACTTCTTAGAGCAATCCAGATATGTATTATTATATACACAAGATACTCAGGACTCTAAGGATTTATAGAATCTAGCTCAACTTAGTACTTGATTTTTATATGTATAACACCCAATACTAGTTATTTGTAAAAGATATTAGATTAAGAAAACATGTTGTGAGATCAAATGCATGTACTTGATAGAGCCAGTGGAGAGTAAAGTTAGTATATCGTGTGTTTGGTCATCAATGGTATGTTTTTAATGGTTTTAGTTATGTTTGCAGAACAATTTTATTTATCTTTCAAGGGGAAATGCATTCTTTTAGAAGATTGAACTCTAGGTGATAAATTTGATATTACATTTAGCAAGTTGGGGTAAAAGAAATGGAGTCATGAATGAGAAACAGGGTAAGTGTGAAAATGTAAACTGATGAAGGGGCAGATGCAGTTGGAGATGGTGAGAAAGGACATGATCATCCATCAAGAGACTGCATGTCCAAGTATCGTATGTGGGTTATAGTCAAGTGGCATGGTTTCCTAAGGGATGATAAATTTTCAAAGCTATAAAATATTCATACTAAAAATCAATCTATCTAATAGAGAAAACTTAAAAAACATGTATGTCTCTTGGCAAAAATCTGAGATGACTTTTTTGTTGAAGTCCAATTACTTTCTTAAACATACTTAGGTTCTAGGTTTGTTTATGGATGTATCAGAGGATTATAGAACTTCCACCTGGAAGTGGCTTAAACATCATCTTGTTAGATTTCTTATTTTTGTAAGAACCCAAAACAAACAAACCAAAACACTCCTGAAGTCAAGCTCTAAAACTGAGTATGAACATGGCATGATCCTAAAAGGGGGACAATTCTCTTGCATGTGCTTGGCGCTAACAGAGATATAATACTGAGTAGTGAAAGGTGTATTTGTAATTTCCAAAGCATCAGTGTTTCTGTGCTTCAGCTGAAATCACATTGGGTATAAATATAAAAAAGGAGTAGAAATAACAGGAAAAGTGTAGAAGAGCTCTTGCTTAAAAACAGTAACAATTGCTTTGGGAGTAATTAATATACTTAACTGTCTTATAGGGCCTCAATAATTAAAATCTATAATAAAAGGGATATCAGCCTTAATTGGGTATTAAATGTGAATGTAAATCAATTTAAATGGTGATTAATAGCACCTTATATTCTTGGGAACTTATTCCAAGAATGTCAAACTATATCATCATTCATTTATTTTATTTGGCAATGTAACTAGACTTTGATTGCATATATCTGTGCCTCAAACCCTAAAGAATTTATTTGAATTAATCATCCATATTTATAAGTTGGTTGCTGACTTTTCCAAGGTGAACTTTGCTACAGTTCTTTTAGTCTTATTCATATACTGAATCTGGATAAATACATCCTAGAATCATTCTAAAATGATTGTTATTAAAAGCACATCCTGAACCATTAATATGACATTTGTTAATTTTAGATAAAAATGTGTTGTTAAAATTGGTTAGGGTAGAGAGGAGAACAGTATAGTAGGAAACAGTATATTTAAAGTCAGAATACTTGGTTGACTCATTACATATGTTATTTTGCAAAATCATTAATTTTTCCAAATATTTGTCACCTGTAACAAAGTAAGGATAAGAATGCTTGATCAATATGGTAAAAAGGAAAAAAGAATTTAGTTAGTTCATTTTCAATAACAAACTGATTTTGAGCACAAAATTTTAAGAATAACTCTTTTGCAAGAAAAAATAATCAAAATCCATTGTAAGTGTTAATTAATTAAAAACTCCTTGGAATTAGTTTGTGCATCTATAGTATAATACTCAAAATTTTGCCCAAAAAAGGAGAATTTAACTATACGAAGTGCAAACTTTCTGCCTGTCAAAATTTAATTACCAAAAGACAAACTATGGTGGAGGAAACAGTATTTGTAAAGGATATGATTAGAGAAGTCAAAAAAAAAAATTCAAATTAATATCTAAATTTAAGACAAGGTACTCAGTGTTATTTAAGATGAAATAAATACAAATTAAAAATTCTAAAGCTTATTTTTCATCTGTTAGTTTTGCAAAGATCAGTTTGATAGCACTTGTGTCAGTCTCTGACTGAGTAAAAAAACACTCAAATGCTTTTTATAAGCATTCAAACTGTTACAACTTCTCTAAAGAGAAATTGGGCAATGCATATTAATATTAAGACTATATTTACATTTAACTTTGTATTTCTGCTTCTAAGATATTTGAACATGGTGATCCAAGCGGTATAGTTTATAATATCAGAAGACTGGAACCAAACATACGTCAGATGAAAAGACATTGATTGGATAAATTACGTTACATTCATACAGTGGAATATTATGCAACCATTAAAATGAATACATACTAGTTGGAATAATCTTCTAAATATAGTATGTATAGTACTCTGCTATTTAAAACTATTTAGAGTCCCCATTTTTTATTTCGTAAAATGAGTGAATGGTCATAAATTGTGTATGCCCAGAATACCTAGAATGTTACAAAAACAAATAAAATATGTTTGTCCCTGAGAGACAAGTGATCAGAGTTGAAAGTGAGACATCAATTCATATCTTTTTCTAATGTTTCAATTTTATTTTTACTCATTTTTTCTGTCACAAAATAGTTACTTTTTATACATTGTATTTAAAGTCAGTTCATAATGATACTAGTCTCAGTAAATAGCATCTACCAAAGACATCCCCACATTTCACAGGAGATTCTCCAGATGTTCTTATGTTTTAGTGGGTTTTGAAATTTTAGAGGAGTGTTCCCTGATTTTTTTTTCCTAACTCTTGATTCAGTGGATCCTGAGAAATTTTAAGTTAACTTGGAGTTATCCAATAAAAAGTCAGATTTCATTTTTATCTTAAAATAGTCACCTCTACTTTTCTGTCCTCAGTTCTGGGAATCTTCTTTAAAACGTAGCTGAACAAAGATAGCTGTTGTAAGCCTGGAATATCCCACAGTCAAAAACATGAGAAAGAACATATTGATTTAGTGCTATCCTAGACAATGCAGGGTATCTTGTCATCATTTGTTGATATATTTTATAACAGCTCAAGGAAACAATTAGAACAATTCTGAAATTTGGGTCCACAGCCAATTCATTCTACATGCTTTATATTTTCTATCTGCCTCCCATAGCTTGTTTAGTGAACAACTGGCCAGTATTAAACAAATTAATATAAGTAAAATCTCTTAGACTCATCTGGAACATAAGAAGCACTATATAAATAATAGCTAATATTATTATTTTATTAATAGTAGGGTAGTTTATGTAACTTTTAAGAATTTCAATTATTATAATGCTCTGAAGATAATCTAAAAAATCAAGACTTTTGCAATATTTGAAAATACAAGTTAAATGAACAGTCATGTAAGAAAAGTAATCACTCAAAAAGTGAACGATTTTTTAAAAAATCTTCTAACAGTTATTTTTCTCCATATTCCAACACAATTTTCTACCATGTATGGAAGCTTAGAAGATTTCAAATCTTTAAGAATCAGTATCAGTGTGCTGCAAACTTGTGTTTACAATTTCAGTCTGTGAACCTCTGCGGCTGTGATTTTAAAATTATACCAATGTTTACTTCTCTAAAATATAAGGAACAGCCCTTCTACAGGACTGCTTTTATAAACAGTATTGCCTGTAGGTAGTGGGATAAATTATGGCCTATAATTCTCAGGAGCAGCCCCATCCATCTGAATATTAACTGTTCATGCACAAAGACAGAAAGTGGACCAATTCCCAACACAATTGATGACAGAAGCTCACAGAGGCTAATCCTCTCCTATTTTAAAATGGATTTGAGCATTAGTTTTTAATTTTGGCAACCCCTCTTCATAGATATGTAATTTGCATCATAATTTCCTTTCTTTACTCAATTTCTTGGGGGACTATAATTTTATTTTATTATTTTTTACTATTTTAATTTTCTTTTATCCCATGTGAGATATTTTGATACAGTTATACAGTGCGTAACAGTCACATCGAGGTAAATGGAGTATCCATCACTTCAAGCATTTATTTCTTTGTGTTAAAAATTTCAATTATACTCCTTTTGCATAACTGAACAAGCAACAGCAACAAATGCTGGCAAGCATGTGGAGAAAAGGAAACCCTCATATATTGCTATTTAAAAATGTATAATAAATTATTTTTGGTTGTAGTCACTCTGTTTTGCTATTAAATACTAGATCTTATTCATTCTATCTAATTATATATTTATGAATGTTAACCAACCGAGCTCTTCCCGTCCTCAGCTACCCTTCTCAGCCTCTGACAACCATTATTCTACTCTATCTTCATGAGTTTTATGGTTTTAATTTTTAGCTCCTACAAATAAATGAGAATATGCAAAATGTGTCTGACTGTGCCTGGCTTAGTTCACTTAAAATTATGTCCTCCAGTTCCATCCATGTTGTTGCAATTGACAGACTCTTATTCTTTTTATGGGTGAATAGTACTCCACTGTGTAAATGTACCACATTTTCATTATCCATTCATCTGTGGATGAACAATTAGGTTGCTTCCAAATCTTGGCTATTGTAAACAGTGCTGCAGTAAACATGGGAGAACATGTATCACTTTGGTATATTGATTTCTTTTCTTGTGGATATATACCTAGCAGTGGGACTGCTGGATCATATGGTAGCTAAATTTATAGTTTTTTGGGTATCCTCTATACTCTTCTTTATGGTGGCTGTATTTATTTACATTCCCACCAACAACATATGAGGGTTTCCTTTTGTTTACATGCTTGCCAGCATTTGCTGTTGCTTGTCTTTTCAATAAAAGCCATTTTTGCTGAGGTGAGATAATACCTCCTTGCAGTTTTGATTTGCATTTTCTAGTGATCACTGATTTGAGCCTCTTTATATTTCTATTTGCCATTTGTATGTCTTCTTTTGAAACATATCTACTCAGATCTTTCGCCCATCTACTAAGATCTATTGCCCAGTGGGATTATTACATTTTTTCCTGTAGAGTTGTGTGACCTCTTTGTATATTCTGGTTATTAACCCATTATCAGATGGATAGTTTGCAAATACTTTATTCCATTCTGTGTATTATCTCTTCACTTATTTGATAGTTTATTTTGCTGCGTAGAGGCTTTTTGACTTGATATGATCCCATGTGTCCATTTTTGCTTTTGTTTACTGAGCACAGTAAACGAAAGCAAAAATGGACACATGGGATCATATCAAGTCAAAAAGCCTCTACACAGCACTAATCAAGAATTTTTTTCCCAGTACAATGTCCTAGAGATTTTCCCCACTGTTTTCCTTTTGCAGTTTCATAGTTTGAGGTCTTACATATAAGTCTTTAACTCATTTTGATTTGACGTTTTGCATATGATGAGACACAGGGGTCCAGTTCCATTCTTTTGAATATGGTTATCCAGTTTTCCCAGCACCATTTATTGAAGAGACTGTTCTTTCTCCAATAGATGTTCTTGGCGCCTTTGTCAAAAATGAGTTTACTTAGGTTTGTGGATTCATTTCTGGTTTCTTTATTCTGGTGCATTTGTCTGTGTGTCGGTTTTTATGCCAGTACCTATTATGTTTTGGCTACTATAGCTCTATAGCATAATTTAAGGTCAGGTAATGTGATTTCTCCAGTTCTGTTCTTTTTGCTTAAGACGGCTTTAACTATTCTTGGTCTTTTGTGGTCCATATATTTTTAGGATTTTTTTTCTATTTCAGTGAAGAATATCATTGGTACTTTCATAGCGATTGCATTGAATCTGTAGATTACTGTGGATAGTATGAACATTTTAATAATATTGATAATTCCAATCCATAAACATGGAATATATTTTCATATTTTGTGTCCTCTTTAATTTCTTGCATCAAAGTTATAATTTTTATTGTCAAGACTCACTTCTTTGGTTAAGTTAATTCTTAGATATTTATGTTTATTTGTGGCTATTGCAAATTGTATTACTTTGTTGATTTCTTTCTTGCATCATTCACTGTTGTCATATAGAAATGCTACTGATATTTGTATGCCGATTTTGTATCCTGCAACTTTACTCAATTTGTTTATCAGTTCTAATAGTTTTCTGTGGGAGTTTTTTCTAAATATAAGGTCATATTGACTGCAAACAGAATAATTTGACTTCTTCCTTTCTAAATTTGATGTCCTTTCTTTCTTTCTTTCTTTGATTGTTCTAGCTAGGACTTCCAGTACTGTATTGAATATCGTTGGAGAAAATGGGCAACCTTGTCTTTTTCCAGGTGTTAGAGGAAAGTTTTTAAGTTTTTCTCCATTTAGTTTGATAATACCTTTCTTTTGTACCTAGAAGAAAGTTTTTAAGTTTCTCTCCATTCAGTTTGATAATACATTTCTTTTGTACCCAGTTTTTAGGGTGCTTTTCTTCATGGAGAGGCCTTGAATTTTATCAAATGCTTTTTCAACATCAATTAAAATGATCATTATGGTTTTTGTCCTTTATTCTGTTGAGATGATGTATCAAACTGAATGATTTAAGCATAGTGAAACATCCTTGCATCCCTGGAATAATCCCACTCGGTTATGATGAATAATCTTTTTAATGGTTATTGAATTTGGTTTGCTAGTATTTTGTTGAAAATTTTTTGCGTCAATGTCCATCAGTAATATTGGCCTGCAGTTTTCTTTTCTTTTTCTTTCTTTCTTTCTTTCTTTCTTTCTTTTTTTCTTTTTTTTTTTTTTTTTTTTTTTTTTTTTTTGATATATCTTTGTCTGGTTTTGGTATCAGAGCAATACTAGCATCATAGAATAAGCTTGGAAGTATTCCCTACTCCATCATTTTTGGGAAGAGTTTGAATAGGACTGGTGTTAGTTCCTTTAAAAAAAAAATGTTTGGTAGAATTCATCAGTGAAGCTATTTAGTCCTGGTCTTTCTTTGCTGAGAGACTTTTAAGTATGGTTTCAGTCTCATTACTTGATGTTTGTCTATCTGGGTTTTCAATTTTTTCATGGTTCAATGTTGGTAGGTTGTATGTATCTAGGACTTTATCCATTTCTGTTAGGTTTTTCAATTGATTTGCATATAGCTGCTCATAGTAGTCTCTAATTGAGCCTTTGAATTTCTGGAGTATCCATGATAATATCTCCTCTTTCATATCTGATTTTACTTATTTGTGTCTTCACTCTTCTCTTAGACTGGTTACAGATTTGTTGATTTTGTTGATTTTTATTTTTTTCAAAAAATCAACTTTTCATTTCATTGATTTTTTGTACTTTTTTGTTCTGATTTCATTTATTCATTCTGCTAGAATGTCTCAGTGTAGTCTTATTTGGGTTAAATCTGCTTGGTATTCTATAACCCTCTCTACTTGAATATTGTTATTTTTCTCTGTGTTTGGAAAGTTCTCTATTATTATCTCTTTAAATAAATGTTCTCTTCTGATCTTTTTCTCTACTTCCTCTTTAAGGTCAGTAACCCTTAGATTTTCTCTTATGAGTATATTTTCTAGCTCCTGTAGGAATGATTTATTCTTTTTTATTCTTTTTTTTTCTGTTTCCTTTAACTGTGTAGTTTCAAATAGCTTGTCTACAAGCTTACTAATTCTTTCTTCTGCTTGATCAGTTCTGCTGTTGATAGACTAATGCATTTTTCAGTGTATTGATTAAATTGTTTGGCTCCAGAATTTCTGCTTGATTTTTTAAAATTATTTCTTTGTTAAATTTATCTGATTGGATTCTGAATTCCTTCTTTGTGTTATCTTGCATTTTGTTGAGCTTCCTCAAAACAAATATTTTGAATCCTGTGTCAAAATGTCACATATCTCTGTCAATCTAGGATTGATCACTGGGATTGGTGCCTTATTTAGTTTGTTTGGTGAGGTCATGATTTCCTGGATGGTCTTGACAAGTTTATCAATGCCTGGGCATTGAAGAGTTAAGTATTCACCATAGGCTTCAGAGTCTGGACTTGTTTGTACCCATCCTTCTTGGGAAGGCTTTCCAAGGATTTAAAGGAAATTGAGAGTTGCGATCTAAATCTTTGGTCACTGCAGCAACATCTGCCATTAGGCAGCACCCCAAACCCAGTAATGTTGTGACTCTTGCAGACTTGTAGAAATATCACTGTGACGTTCTTGAGTATGATCTGGAAGAATTCCTTGGATTACTAGGCAGAGGCTCTTGTTCTCTTTCTATACTTCTACCCAAACAAACAGAGTCTGTCTCTCTGTGCTGAGCTGTGAGAGTGAAGTAACAAAAGCATTCCTATGGCCACCACCACTGGGACTATGCTGGGTCAGACCCAAAACCAACACAGCACTGGGTCTTGCCCAAGGCCTGTGATAGTCACGGTCTACTGCTGATGTTCACTCATGGCCCAAGGTGTCATCAGTCAGTAGGTTACAAATCCAGCCAGGCATGTATCTTTCCCTTCAGGGTGGTGAGTTTCCACTCCTGGCCAAGGATGAGATCAGAAATGCCATGTAGGAGCCAAGGCCTAGAGTTGGGAACCTTAAGAGTCTGATTGTTGCTCTATTCTACTGTGGCTGAGCAGGCACCCAAGCCTCAAGACAAAGTTCTTCCCACTCTTTTCTATCCTTTCCTTATGCAGAAGTAGACTCTTCCTGTGACCTCCACAGCTAGGAATGCACTGGGTCCTACCTGAAGCCAGCACAGCCACGGGTCTCACCCAGGCCCACAGCAAGTACTGCCTGGATACCACTGATGTTTATTCAAGGGCTCCTTAATCAGCAGGTGGTGAATCTGCCAGGCCTAGGTCCTTCCCTTTAAGGCAGTGGGTTTCCTTCTGGACCAAAGTGTATCTAGAAATGTCATCAAGGAGCTAGGGTCTGGAATGGGGGCCTCAGAACTCTGGCTGGTGCCCTACCCTACTGTGGGTGAGTGAGTATCTGAGTTGTAAGACAAAGTCTTCTTTACTCTCCTTTTTATCTTCTGAAAGAGAAGGAAGGAGTCTCTGTCCTGGAACTGTGACTTGCACTACTTGGAGCAGCGGGAGAGGTGATGCAAGCACTCTCTCTTGGCTGACTTAGCTGTTTTCTCACTAGGTCACAGGCACCCCAAGTCCACTTATTCTAAGTTGATCACAACACAGAACTTTGCCTAGGATTTATAGTTCTTGTGGCCTAGATCATCTTTCAGGTTTATTTAGGACCATAGAGTGATTTAACCCATCGTGATTGGGCTAGCTGTAACTTGGGTTCTGACTTCCGTAATGGGAAATTCCACTGTGGTTAGGACTGATTTAAATGCTTCCTCTGTAGGTGCCATCTGAATTCTGCCCCATGTTGCTGTCTGCAGTGACAGGGCAACACTGAGTTCCAATGCAAAGTCTGGCAAATCAC
Source organism: Sapajus apella (assembly GCF_009761245.1). Taxonomy (NCBI): domain Eukaryota; kingdom Metazoa; phylum Chordata; class Mammalia; order Primates; family Cebidae; genus Sapajus; species Sapajus apella. Next base: position 42,380,279 of record NW_022436941.1, read on the forward strand.
CGCACTTGCTCTCTGCCAAATGCACACATTCCCTCTGTTCCACATGGTCATTGCTGGGGGCTGGGGGAGGGCTGTGGTCAGTAATTCAAGACTGTCTTTCTCATACTCTTCAGTGCCTCTTTCCCTGACAGGATGTTAAAACCAGGTACTGTGATTGCTCACCTGAGTTCTGGTTTTTCTGAAGGTGCTTTATTTGTGTGGATAGTTCTTCAATTTGGGGTCCCTGTAGTGGGGACAATCACTGGAGGGTTCTATTCAGCTATTTTGCTTCACATCCCTTAGGTGACACTGCATTGATAGTCACTAACAAAGCAAAGTGATGAAAGGACATATAAAATAACAGTTTTTGAACACCACAGCTTATTCTATTTAGTTATAAATTTATACTAGACGTATATTTTCTATGAAATATATTTTTGGTATTATTTAAATAAACATACATATAAAATTAACTCTAATTCTTTTATGAATTGCACAATTACTGAGTAATTTTATGTACAATATTTTTGTTAAGAACTTAAGAACCACTCTACAAAATCAGTTTTTAGTAAAGAAACATCATTGCTACAACTATATTTGTAGGATTTTTATGTTTAACTTTGAAAATAAAATATCTTGAAACTCTATAAATTACCAGTAACTTTTAAAAAATAAGCTAATGTTATCACACAGTGTGAGTGTCCTATAAAAGTTTAAACGGTATAACAGGATCTTCTATGAGAGGTAGATAGTCAACTTCTTGCAAAGGCCTCAATATTATAGCACACATAAGCAGGATGGAGATGCTCTCCCATGGAGATGTTTTTACAATATGCCCAAATAAATATTTGTAGATTATACATGCAAACACATCCACGGCTGCATTTAAAGAGAGCTAAAAGGAAATTCAGAGACCAAAGTCACAAATTAGAAAAGCTTTGCTGAAATATTTCACCACTCTTTGGAGATTCAACCTGTAACAAAACACCCTGGTGTTAGATACCAGTGCTAAAACATACAGGTGGAATTTCTTTTTTTAGTATGTTTTCTGTTCTTCAGCGTGCTCTCAGAAGAAAGCCACAGACAATTTCCTTGGCCACAGTATACATCTTTAATGACTCTTCTATGTTTGCCTCATAAACACTTCTCCAGAATCACTTTGGGTTGTCTGCTTAGAGTAAAGGTACGCATTCCACAAACCTCCACTTCATAAGAGAACTTTTCTCATCCACAGATATCACAAATACCCAGGAATGTGATTACAGCTTTATTGTTTGTGACAGTACCAGACATTGCAAGTTATCTAAGGGCAGGACTATGTAAAGCAATCTTCCTTGTAAATGTTTATTGTGGAGGTATTTTTAAATAATTTTTAAAATCTGAAAATGTACTACCATATACAATTAACTATTTTCATTTTTCTGAATACTTGTCTAGTAAATATATAACAGTGATGTTTAAATGCTGTACTCTTTACCTTTTATCTTCTTCCAGGACCTTTCCAAAGAAATATATTCCCATTTTGACTTTTAAAAGTATTTCTTCAGACTATTTGCATTACTTTATACTTTTTTTCTAATAATTTGCTTATGAAACCAATTTTCTATGAATTGAATAAAAATTGTTCATTTTTCTTATTCTGAAAAAAAGAAACCATTAATGCAAGTTAATTACGTACTGATCTTCTTAGATTCAAAATAGAAAAGAAGAATTCTCCATTGCTTAACAAAAGGGCTGGAGATAATTCGCAAGCTCCTTTTGTTCTTTATAGGCAGTACTTTAGCAACAATTAGTGTGGTGCTGTCAGTGAATCTGAACAACTGTCTGATAAATGTATTTTTCATTAGCATTATGTATACAATGATCACGTTAGGGAAATGCCTTCATAGATTTTATGAAATTGGCTTTGGTGGTTAAGATAAAACATGAAACACATCAGATTCAAAAAGTAAACCTATATCACATCGTCCATTATATTGTATCTTTTTGGATGCACAGTGAATGACAGTCAAGGAAGAAGAAACGACCCAGTTGAACGGGTAAAACTCATAATGTAATTTTATGTAATATAAGTTATGCACATTTAGCTATACATAAGAAAGTTCCTCTAGGAATTTCTATGGACCGTATACTGTTTTCTTTATCCTTCCAAGTCTTTCCACCATTACAGTAAATTTAGACTATATTTGTAGGCCATTAAATTCACATTTTGTATAGTTATTTCATTATTCTATATTACGTTTCTAAAGAGTGATGCATTTATGTCTTTCACCTTTTTTTGCAAAAAAATTTCAATAAAGAATAAAATATAATAGAAAACAAAGACATGCCAACTTTTCTTGTTTATTTTTAGCTACAAATTGCTATTTTTCTATTATTGTGTGGTATATTTCTGTATTTTATTTCTTCATGGTTAGGATTTAATTGATGGAAGTCACAGGCTAATTGGAATATAAAGGTGATGAATGATTGTGTTGATAAAGTAAAAGTCAGGCCATAAACAGTATCTTTTTAATCATCACTATCTTCCCTGCAGATTATCCAATTTGGCATGTTGTATTCTCTAATAAAAAGGACAACGCAATAGGAGTCAAGAGACTAATTATTCTTTTGTCAATTTATTGTGAGATCTTACCTGTCTATATGTACATATTCTCAGGTTTAATGACCTAACTCTTAACAAGAAATTAATAGCTCGATCCCTAAGGTGAACTAAGAATTAAGCACCTCCAAAGTATGCCAGGTTCTTGGACATATGGTGAAATAAAAAAGGCCAAGTAATCCATGTATAAGGAATCAGTAGAAGCAATGTGTCATGCTGTGGATTTCCCTGTCCCTTTTGTTGTTGGAGGAAAAGAAAATAGTTTTTTTTAAAAAAACTAATACCATCCAATGAAGCTATTGAATCATCTGGAAGAGTACTTTGGGAGGTAGGAGATGACAGGTTGTCAGTGAAATATCAAAGTTAAATCATCACATGGATAATTTATCTTGTACTCAATTGTTTGTCTTCTGGGACAACTGCTCTTCTGCCAGTGTATTTATAGTATGGCAACACAAAGTCCAGTTGCTACATTTATGACTCTCTACACATTCTTATTTCCCATTCATAAAATGGAGCTCTTTGTATATAGTAGAGATTCAATATCTGTTCTGTAAAAGAACACATGAATTATTTGAATCACTCAGCAGTTGCAATGTTTCATAATAGTGAGTGATGAATTTTTTTTCTCCAGTTTAATGAATATACCAGAAAGTCTTAAAATGGCCACTAATATCCAAAGGTAATTTCCTTTCTTCTTTCTTTACTTCCTTCATTCTCTCTCTACCTTCCTTCCCCCTTTTCTCCCTTCCTTTATTCTTTTGTTTCTTTCCTTCTTTTAAACTTTTTCAAAACTCTTTTATCTTAAAAGCCTGGCAGAGATTTTATCTTAAAAGCCTAATCGGAAGTTGCTAGGAAAACGAAGTTCACATTCTAGGTAAAGCATATGTCATCATTACAGTTAAACCAGGAAACAGATATGAAAGTAAAACCAAGATTTTTGAACTAATATGACTGATGAAATATTTCTCGGGCGCATAGAAACAACAGGTTATGAAACCAATTGACAAGGCACAAAAGAAATATTCTGCAGGAAAATTAGCAGTCTGGGAATTAGCCTTATGACAACATGAAATTTCAGAGTAAAAATAGTGCAGCACCAGCTTTTCAGCTTCATCTTAGCCATACTATCACATTCAATATTCCTCAGTTTCTACCATCCATTGCGTTATTCAAACTGATCTGTTCTTCTCCAATCCAGGTATTCTGGTATTTTGTACAACCTGATTATAAGGTTTATGCTTTACCTCTTACACATTTATTTTGCAAGTCCAGCTTAAACATCATTTCCTTCAAAAAGTGAATTGCTAGTCTTCCCCATTGTTCCAAACCAATCTACTTTAGTTCCTCAATATTTTTATGATAGCATATATATATTTATAAATACCATAATTATAACTACATATTAATTTTTGCAACCTATCTCTGCACTAGCTTGTAAGATCTACAAAAGCAGGAACTATGTCTATTTTGCTTATTCCCATATCCTCAGTATCTGGCCAAAATCTTCTCACAGGGGAGACTGTCTATACATATTTAGGGAAGGAAGAGAAGAAAGGAGGAAATTCCTTGTATCGCTATGTAAACATTATAAAATAATTTATATATTTGTCATTGCGTACAGAAAAATAAAGAAACATTTACGCTTTAATGTAACCACAGATTATATGGTAAAAATATTTATGAAACATATGGATCATTTACATAATTAAATAATTGTCATAATTTGTATTAAAATTTAGTAATTACAAGAAAAGAGATGACAAATACACACTTAAGAGTTGTTCTTAACTGTCACAGTTCATGCATGCACATTATTTTTTGCTTTTAAAAACAATTCCCCCGAGGATCCCACCAAAAATGGTGATATTCATACATACAAATTGAACAGAAGATATTTTATTCTTTCTATATTGTTGAGGCAAGAGAACTGGGCTCTAGTTTTAATGCTATCTTCCATGGCTATGTGACTTTGGCCAGGAACAGCTTACATCCACATCAATTCTTCAAACAGTAAAATGAAATGGCTGAGCTCCTAAGCTTTCCGTTCTACATATTTTTCTTTTTGAAGTTAGTGACAATGATCCTTTGATACTCTGAAAGACACGGTGAAGTATCACAACTTCCTCCACAGCTTATTGTTGCAAATCCATCTCCAGGGATAAAACTGGTGGATACACTGACATTTTACGGTGCTATTACAATAGAACCTTGGGAGAATCGAAGAATTTAGGATCTTCTAATGTATTCCCTCATCTCAGGGGAGGAAATTTAAGCCAAAGAAATTACATGCTCGGCTTCATACGCTGAAGGCACAACACGCCTGAGACTGGGACATATGGACATTGCCATCCTTTCCAGTGTAATTCTCCATGCACAGCCCTGTCTGCTATAAATGATGATGCTCTACTTTTTGCTGCAGATACTTAATTTCTTAAGATAAAAATGAATTTTGGTCTTTTAAACTCATATGAATAGAAGGAATTATTATGAAATATCTTTGAAGGATGCAAAAGAGCATAACGAGTATGTAAAAAGATATTGAAATTAGTAGTAATCATGAAAGGCACCCAAATTTGTTATACTCGTCACAAAAATTAATTACCTAAAGATGATTAGGTTAAAGTCATAAGTATATAATTTGTGGATTTAATACTTTGAAATTAATCGCATGGAATATTAATTATCATTTTGATATTTCTATTTCCATAAATTGCTTATATATGCTACATCTAATTATATTTATTGAAACAAATTCTCCTTTTTACCTAAATTATACATATTTAAACACCACTATGAAAAGGATATTTCTTTTTCATTAGCATGATTTCCTGAGGTTATTATGGTTGTGTGTTGAATTTCATTATCATTATTCTTTACATATTTATAATGTATTAATGGTTGCCTTCAGTTTCATTAAACTTTATTGTATAATTCAAAATTTTAAGTATTACAACTTACAATAGTACATAAGTGTTTTCTGTGAAATACCTCATAATGCTTTCCTATTTATTGCCTTACTTCTTCATCTGTCCCTGTCTTAGCAAGCCAAATAATATTCCCTATTCTGAATAAATTTTAACAAAATAACTCGTTAAAATGTGTCTGAATGCTTGAATTTAATGAGCATTATTAGTCTTTATAATATTTCTAAAAATAACAAAAACAGTCCTCAGAAATCAAAGTGCTGTGGCCTACTTTCAAAGCAACATTAGATTAGATTCTTACTCTATAAATCCTGTAGAAATTTTTCTTTTTTCTCCTTAAAAATAAAAGCAGTTTTGATTAATTTGAAATAATGAATTGTCTACCTTCTTGTAAATCCTGCTCCGTGGTGACTGTTCATTGGCAAATTTGTTAGGAATGGGTCAGTAATATGAAGTCCCTACTCAAAATAAATCAGGGATACCAATTTTACCCCTGTCCACACAGAAGTCAAATTTTATCTCAACACTTCAGTTTAAAATGCAGGATTTTTCACAACATAGTTCAAATCATCATATCTGAGGAAACCGTTTTTGACAGATTTCGCAGTTCTTTGCTACTCCTGCTTAGCTGTGGTTCCCCAACTTGAGGTTCTCTTTCAGGTGGTTCTGTTTTGGCTGAGGGGGTTGACCTGTGAGCGTTCTCATTGAAGTTTTGTCAGCCTACATGTAAGAAGAATTTTTTTTTCACTCTTTTCAAACAGAGGATAAAAATTAGATGCAGAAAATTTGAAAAATTTCAATAAGGTAATCAGAAAGATTATTCTTTCCTCTGAACGCTCTTAACCTTTAATATAACAAAATGTCATAAAAATATCATACAGAGAGCTATCTGAAAATGAGATTGGCCATTCTCTAAAGTTGGAAAAGCTATTACATCCAAATGAAATATATAATCAATAGCCTTCAGGTCAGGATTTTTTGTAAATCTATTTTTTATATACTGCATTTTCAAACTATGTTGTCACAATGGTTGAGAAGTGGGCCGTTGCTCTTACTTATAGGCAATAATAAAAAATGACTACTACTTACTGAACACATAGAATACGTTACCTTAAATGAAAACTGTGCTAATTGAAATATTATTTTTAGATTCTTACAACCAAATATTCTTATCATCAATTTACAAACTTAAAAAGACTGAGCCTCAGGAATGTTAAATGACTTACCTAAAGTCACATTGTTTGTAAATGATAATTCAGGTATAAATTCATTCATTTGTTGTAATGTTCATTGAATTGCATACTCTGAATCAGGTAATGTGGTGCCCACAGGCTGTATGGTGGTTAAGTAATATGACAAGATTCCTACTGTCATGACACCTACATTTTAATGGGAGAGAGTGAAAATAAATATGTCAAAAAGCAACTTGATTAAATATAAGAAAAAGTGAATATGAATTTCAGTTCATTGTAAGCAGTTATAAGAAAATAAAACATGGGAATGGGATGAGTGCCTGGGTGTGGAATAGGCTATTGAGGAGAGAACACTTGAGCTGAGACAAACAGAGAAAGCTGCAAGCAGGTGAAAATGTAAGAAGAGTTTTTCAAGCAGAAGAAAAGCCTGAAAAACCTTCCTGAGGCATAAATGAACTTTATGAGTTTGAGGGACAGGGAAAAGGTACATTTGGAGCTTAGTGGACAAGGGAGAGATACGCAGTGAGAGCTGTAAAGTCAATGTGTTTCTACATGATCAACCAAATTTGAAAACCTAGGAGTATTGCTTAAACTAACAAAATGCTGTTGCAGGTCATACGTAAAGTTTCTACCGCTGAGTTGGATAGACATTCTTAATTACTTTTGCAGTAGAGGGATAAGCACAGCCTGCTGACACAACACATATACTTTGGCTGACTGCAGAACGCTTTCCTTTGTGTAAAGCTGACTCTGCCTGCCATTAAAACAAACTGATCCAGAGAAAAGTCAATGTCTCATCCATCAAAGCATGTGACAATGGATATTTTTATTAAAGGAAGAATGGCCAAACTGTCCAAATACTACTTTAAAGAATTATGAAAACAGTAATTACGTTGGAACAAGAGGTGCACATTGTGGACTGTCCCAGGCAAAACAGGGTGTAAGAGCACCCTAAGGGAACATAAGCCGAACGTTGGGAAGGAAATACGTATCTTTGGCCAGGGTGGTGGCTCACATCTGTAATCCCAGCTACTGGGGAGGCGGAGGCTGGGGAATCCTCTGAGCCCAGGTGTTCGAGGTTGCAGTGAGCTATGATGTCACCACTGCACTCCAGCCTGGGTGACAAAGCAAGACCCCGTCTCTAAAATGAAAAGCAAAAAACAAAAACGTATTTCAGAGTAACAAAGGTGTCATGCCGTTTAATTTTCGTTCAAACATATTATCTCTTACCTACTAAACTCATTCTGTTTATAAGAAAATCTTGATAAAAATTGTTAATTGTGTCTGAAGAACTTGTAAAAGGAGAACCTCAATGAAAGTGAATACAGAGTAATAATGGGGCTAAAAATCTATCCTACCATGCTTTAACCCTGGCCATTATCTTTCACGTAAATTCTGATAAATGCCTCCTGAATACTTTCATCTTTTTCATCCCTCCCTCCCCTATTTTGCAGTCTCTCACACTCTAGGCAGCCCAGTGCTGTTTCTCAAAAATTTCCTCAAAACATTACATTGATTTGAAACGCTTCATGAATTCCCTCAATGCTTCATTTTTCTCATTTTTTACTGTTTAGTCAAATTCATTTATTGATAACATTTTATCCTATTTGCTACTCTCTCTTTCTCCTTCCTGTTTTCCCCTCCCCTCCCCTCTTTCTCTCTCTCCTGCTACCTACACCATGATTGTTTTTCCTGAACAATTTGAGTAAGTTACATACATCATGGCTGTTTACCCATTCTTTCGTGTATATTTCTTTCATTGTTTTTCCATCTTCTATCTCCTAACACTTTCTACAGCCTACTTTACACCTTTTCTCTCTCCACCTACAAACACACATACATCCTTACATTGTAGTCTTGCTGTGTGGACCAACAGTAGAGGCATCATCCGAAATTTGTTGGAGAAGCAGAATCTAGGGCACAATGCCAATAATCTTGTTACATACAAAACTTTCAGGGAATTACACCTCTATGGCATTTAAAATTTTAATTCAAGTTGATAGAATAGCTCTCTCCTTATTCAGGTCACTTTTGCATATTATATTTATATCTTATCTAATTTTGTGACTAAAGTTCTGCAACAAATATTGTTAGACTTATCCCTAGATATTGTGACATTCTTCAACATATATTGTAGATTTATTCCTAGATATTGTGAAATATATGTCATTTTTGAAAATAGAACCTTTTATTGCTTTTTATAATTAACTGTTGCTGTTCTATACGATTATTATTGAGTTGTTGTTGTTGTTGTTGTTGTTTGAAACGGAGTTGCACTCTGTCACCAGGCTGGGGTGCAATGGTGTGATCTCTGCCTTCTGGGTTCAAGCGATTCTCCTGCCTCAGCCTCCCCAGTAGCTGGGACTACAGGCATCTGTAACCACACCTGGCTAATTTTTGTATTTTTAGTAGAGACAGGATTTCATCATGCTGGCCAGGCTGGTCTCGAACTCCTCACCTCATCATCCTCCCACCTCAGCCTCCTAAAGTGCTGGGATTACAGGTGTGAGCCACTGTGCCTGGCCTAATATTTTAAATACTGAGTTTAGGTCAGAATCCTACTGAATTCTGACCTGTCAAATAAGAATCAGAACACACACACACACACACACACACACACACACACACACACACAGAGAGAGAGAGAGAGAGAGAGAGAGAGATACAAAATCCTCAGGTAATTAATAAAGTTTGCGAAAGCCCAGTAGAGATTTTCAATCTCCCCAGGTGATTCTAATGGTCAGACAAGCTTTAGAAATTATTTTAGGAATACTTGACTTAATTTCACTCTTGATTTTTCTTACATTAGGTGTTTCATATCTGACATTTATTCTGCCTGAACCCCCCCTCCCTGTGGCTCCCTAAGGACGCCTTCATGTTGCTGACTCAATGCATCCTCCAGATAGGAGATTCTACTGGTAAATTGCATTCCATTGGTGTTTGGTGTATGGATTATTTCATCACCAAGGCAATTAACACAGTACCCAATATTTAGTTTTTGATCCTCATCCTTCTCCTACCTTCGACCATCAAAAGGGCCCTGGTGTCTGTTGTTCCCTTATTTGTGACCATATGTACTTGATGTTTTAACTCTCACAAGTAAGAACATGTGGTATTTGGTTTTCTGTTCCTGTGTTAGTTGGCTTAGGATAATGACCACCAGTTCCATCAATGTTGCTGCCAACTACATGATCTTTTTCTCGTTTATGGCTACATAGTATTCTATGGTGAATATATACCACATTTTCTTTATTTGGCCCACTGTTGATGGACATTTAGGTTGTCTTTGCTATTGTGAATAGTGCTGCAGTGAACATATGTGTGCATGTGTCATTATGGTAGAATGATTTATGTTCCTTTGGGTATATAACCAGTAATGGAATTGCTGGGTTGGATGGTTATTCTGTATTTTCAGACAGAGTCTCACTCTGTTGTCCAGACTGAAGTGCAGTGGCATGATCTCAGCTCACCACAACCTCTGTTTCAGAGGTTCAAGCGATTCTTCTGCCTCAGTCTCCCAACTAGCTGGGATTACAGGTGCCTGCCACCACGCATGGCTAATTTTTGTATTTTCAGTAGTGAGGAGGTTTCACCGTGTTGACTAAGCTGGTCTTGAACTCCTGAACTCAGGTGATCTACCTGCCCCAGCCTCCCAAAGTGCTGGGATTACAGGTATGAGCCACTGCACCACACCGGTGATTCTGTTTCAGGTTCTTTCACAAATTACCAAACTGCTTTCCACAATAGCTGAACCAATTTACATTCCCACCAGTAGCATATAAATGTTTTCCTTCTCCACAACTTCACTAGTATCTGTTATTTTTTGACTTTTTCTAATAGGCATTCTGACTGGTGTTAAGTATGACTTCTTTTGAAAAATATATTTTCATGTTTGTTGCCCACTTTTTAATGGGGTCGTTTTTTGCTTGTAAATTTGTTTAAGTTTCTTATAGATTCTGGTTATTAGAACTCCATCAAATGCATAGTTTACTAACATTTTCTCTGATTCTGTAGGTTGTCTGTTCACTGATGAGAGTTTATTTTTCTGTGCAGAAGCTCTTTAATAAGGTTCCATTTGTCAATATTTGTTTTTGTTGCAGTTGCTTTTGGTGCCTTTGTCATGAAATCTTTGCCCAGGATGGTATTTCCTAAGTTTGTCCGTGACATCCTTTGTCCAGGATGTCATGAATGAAATCTTTGTCAGTTCCTATGTCCAGGATAGTATTTTCTAAGTTTTCTTCCAGAGATTTTATAGTTTTAGATTTTACATTTAAGTCTCTAACCCATCCTGAGGTGATTTTGTTTTTACGCTTTAAGTTCTGGGGTACATGTGCAGATCGTGCAGGATTGTTACATAGGTATACACATGCCATGGTGGTTTGCTGCATCCATCCCTCTGTCACCTACATTAGGTATTTCTCCTAATGTTATCCCTCCCCAATCTTCGCACCCCCTGCTATCCCTCCCCTAACACCTCCACCCCAAACAGGCCCCAGTATGTGATGTTCTCCTCCCTGTGTCCATGTATTCCCATTGTTCAACACCTACTTATGAGTGAGAACGTGTGTTGTTTGGTTTTCTGTTGTTGTGTGGTGTAAGGGAAGGGTCCAGCTTCAATCTTCTGCATATGGCCAGCCAGTAATCTCAGCATCATTTACTGAATAGGGAGTCTTTTCCTCATTGATTGTCTTTGTCAACTTTGTCAAAAATCGGATGGTTGTATGTGCGTGGAATAATTTCTGTGCTCTCCATTCTGTTTCACTGTTTTATGGGTCTGGTTTTGGTATCAGTAACACAATTGTATAGATTATTTCAGGTTTGACTACTGGTAGTTTTCCTATTAATCTGTATTTTCTGTATTATAATGGTCATTAAAATTTTGTAATGATTGTTTTTTAATTTTTACTAGATATTATTTATTTTAAATTATGAATTGAATAAAAAATAACTCACCAGAAACCTATGATTTAATTAATATTTAATAAATAAATGTTTTGGTTTGTTATATTTCCTTCAACTCTGTTTATTTTATTTTTCCTACAATTCATGGCAGCTAAAATTGTTTTGCTTTTTAAACAAGATACAGCGGAAGCATTTTTCTCTCAACCCATTCTTTTCCCTTCGTCCTTTCACAAAGGTAACTACTATTCAGATATTAATTTATCTTTCCCTTCATCTGCATACATTTTTACTGTTTATATTAAATGATATACAGCATTGATTTTTAGATTTATGTAATGTTTACTGCTTGTGTCATTTGCTACTTGTTTTTTTCAGTTGATATAATATTAATAATACTTATCTATATTTAGATAAAACATGTAGGTTTGTTCCATTAAAACTGCTATATAGGAATCAATTGTAGGAATGTACCATAATTTATCCGTTTTTCTACTGATGGTCATCTTTATTAATTGTTTGTGCATGCAATTCTACAATGAGATTCTTTGAAGATGTTTGTATGTGTGTGTAGGCATTTTCTGTAGTAAATACACAAAAGGGGAGTCTCTAGAATTCCTGCATCAATATAGAATTCCAGCAATTTTATTGTTGAATTAATTTGCATAGCCCGATTACTTGCAAGACTGGACATTTTCAATATGCAGTGCCCATTCAGTTTTTGTTTTTGTATAATTTGCCTGTTCAAATTCTTTGCATCATTTATTAGTCTACCTTTATCTCATTGATTTGATAGATTTTTTTTAATTTTTATTAACTAAACCTTAGTGATGATAGATATAGGAAATAACTTTTCATATATATGGCTTATCTTTAAAAATATTTTTGTTTGTTAGTTTGTGTCACAGAAAAGTTAGTTTTGATGTTGCAAATTTATAAATTTTCTTCTTTGTGGATGCTAGTTTTTCTTTCCTTATTAATATATTTTTACACTGCAAAAATATAAAGGTAATTTTATGTACATTCTTATTCATATGAATATTGAATAAAGTATTGAAACACACTTTTCACATTTTGGTCTGAACCATTAAGAAATATTTTTGCATATTTTTTGAGACAAAAATCATCTCTATATTTTCTTACCTCTATGGAGAGTTCATTTTTCCAATTCTATTTACTAAATTATCAATTATTTCCTTCATTATATTTAATGTTACGATAATCCTCTGCCAAGTTTCGTATGTAAATATGGGCATGTTTCCATGATTGACATTTTATTTCATTGGGCTACCTGCTATGTTTGTACAAGTGGGGTGTGTGTGTGTGTGTGTGTGTGTGTGTGTGTGTGAGATGTATCTGCTTTCCTCTCACTTTCATCTTGCATAACCCATCTCTTCTTCAAATTAATCCTGCAAGTTTGGGTATTTTATATTATTTAGTATAAATTTTAGATTCATTGTTCATAATAAACCCTGTTCAATACTTGACTTTTAGGAAATTAACAATTTTATTATAGTTATATTTTCGCAAAAGATGATGGGGCAGCCTTCTATTTATTTGGGTCATTTTTGCACCTTTCACATATATTTTAGGTGATTAAACACATTTTTAGGTACTATAAAGAGCTGTTGCTTTTGAAAATGGGTTCTCTTTTTATCGTATTTTAGAGTAAGTAGCTATTGTATGGAAATAATGTTAATATTGGCATAGCAACCTTATAACAATCCCCCAGATTCTTTTTAGTTCTAAAAATTATCACTAGGTTCAATTGATTGTCTGCACAAAATAGAATTTTCTTTTTATTTCTTATAATTTGAATTTAACCTTTGTGTTAACAAGGACATAAAACATAATTTTGAATACACAGGGTGATAGCATGCACCTGTCTTCATTACTGACTTGAGAGACTACTTCTAAACTTTACAGTGAAATTTATGAATTTTGTTGTAGCAGTGTAGTAGATTATCTTCATATAGTAAAGAAAATTTCATTTATATCTAATTTTCTAAGATGTTTAAAATCACGAATGGGAGGCACATTTTACCAAGCATTTTTATTGCATTGATTGGAAATCATATTAGATTTTTTCTCCTCAATCAGTGAATGTGGTTAGATTCAATTACAGATATTCTTCTCAAAATTTTACATTTAATAATAAAATATTTAAAATATTCAGAAATCATCAAAATGTTAACAGAAGGCAATATTTTGCCATCTTTTCATCATCATGCTTTTCATTTTATAGAAAAACTATGTCTTATAGATATGTCTTTAGCATCCTTTTTCTCTCCCCACTTCTCCAGTTCTCAATTTGTAGTATATCAATTACCAGTGCATTCTATACTTTCACTTCATGTGTATGTGTCCAAAAACAATATATCCATTTACATAAACCATTACTTTGCCATGTTCTGATTTATGTTTTCTCCCTCAATATTCCGTTTTATCCATATTTACATATATATATATATACTTTGACTGTTTTATTCTATATTATTCCATTATGTGTTTAAGCCACTCTTTATTTTATTTCTGACAATAGTTGAATTATTCTAATTTTCTACTATTATAAGAAGTACTGCAATAAATATCATAGTGTTAAGTTTTCTTATTCACATGTGTGAAGTTCTTTTCAAGGATATATCTCTGGATATAGAATTTCCATCATAGAATATGGGCATCGTCAACTTTAACAAGTACTAGCTTTATGCTCTCTGAAGTGGGTGTCCCAATTTTCAATATTACCACCATTCCGTAACAGTTCTATTTCATCATGTTGATGGCAGTGCCTGTTGCCAACAGATTTAAGTTTTGCCAATTTAATGTCTGGGAAATATTATCTCCTTTTAATTTGGATTTCTCTGGTTTCTGTGTGACACTAATAGTGAGGTTTTTTTGTATGTGCTACAAACCCATGGAAGGACTAACTTTTGGTTTTAAATGGTAGAATTAGAAACAGACATTTTTTTAAAAGTCCCCTTCTGAGTGCTTGTACCATTCCTAGCTTACACTTAGTCTGATGGCGTAGCCTTTGGGGACACAGCTGCAAGCTGGGTCACCTCTGAGGCTCACTGTCTCGGGCTTCAACAACCTGCATATTACATGAGTTCAGCAAAAGTCACCAGGGTCCAGAAGATAGTCCACAATAGGAGCCCCACTAGGAGAACTGTTGCCTTTTGGATTTCCCACTCTCACTCAGATTTGGGCTTCTGAACATTTCTTAATTTATAGTCATCTTTATTCAATATAGTATTTGAAATATTTTTAAAAAATTGATTTGGTATTTTTAATGTTTTCAGTGGGCCAACTGGAAATAATGGAACTAATTATTTTTTGTCTTTCTTACTAAACTGTAATCTCTGCCAAGAAAGAGTCTATGTCTGCATAACTTGTTATTCTGTCTAGCACACAACACTGTTCCTAGCATATTGTAAATAATCAATAATCATTTGGTGAAAAATATTAAATCAATAGATGAGGAACTATAGTATGGGAAAAAGTAAAATCTGAAATTATTTGTGATGGTCAATCCTGAGTGTTAACTTGATTGAATTGAAGGATGCAAAGTATTGATCCTGGGTTTGTCTGTGAGGGTGCTGCCAAAGGAGATTAACACTTGAATCAATGGGGTGAGAACGGCAGATCCACTCTTAATCTGAGTGAGCACCATCAATCAACAACTGCCGGCACAGCTGGAATATAAAGCAGGCAGAAAAATGTGAAAAGACTAGACTGGCCTAGCCTCCCAGCCTACATCTTTCTCCCATGTGGTATGCTTCCTGTCCTCAAACATCAGGCTCCAAGTTCTTCAGTTTTGGAACTCAGACTCACTCTCCTTGGTTTTCAGCTTGCAGATGGCCTATTGTGACTAATACAGATTTTGATACCAGGAATGCTTCTAGAGGAACAAAATATTAAGGATGGAGTTCTTTTGTTGGATTTGGGGTTTCTGGAGTTGGCTGCTTAATATAATTAGACCCAAAAATGCTGAAGACTCTGCTTCTAATCGTATGGAGAACACTGATAAAGACTATCCGTGAACCGTTTAGAGAGTTATGCAAAATAAATGTGTTTGACACTCCTGATTCACCACTCATGAGAGGCAAAGTGTTCGTGACTCTATACATAGTACCTTTGACTATATGTGGAGAACCAAGGAACATAATTAAGCTGCTTGGTTGCTCCTAAGTTCAGTGGACAAAGTGATGAAAGAAAATGATGAACTCAGGGATTCTGCCTCCGGGCTTCAGAAGCAGATACTGAGCCTCAAATCTGCTAAGATTGCCCTGAGTGAGAGTTTCATTTCTTGTAGAGAAAACGCTGAAATTGTGCAAAATTTAGACAAAGCCTCTTATCATGTGAGTGCTGACCTGCAATGAAAGGTGCATGCATGGCCTTACCAGGTGTCCACTGTTAAAGTGAAGGCATTGACTGGAAAAGAATGGGACCCTACAACTTGGAATGGGAACATGTGAAGGACCCTGATGACACTGGGGACACCGAGCTTATAAACTCTGATGAACCTTTTTGCCAGAAGAAACAGCTTCCCCATCCCCAGTACTGGCAACATCCCCTCCCCGACCCATGCTGCCATCAGCCTTTCCACCTTTGAGGGGATAAATCCTGTGTTGCCTGAAGCAACAGTGATGATCTCCCCTGAGGCAATTGTCAGGCAAGATAATGTTGAGTCTCCTCAGGAGCCACCCCCAGCATCCCTGTTTGTTTTAGACCTATAACTAGATTAAAGTCCAGGCAGGCCCCTAGAGGTGAGGTTGAGAGTGTGACTGATGGGATGTGTGCTACGCTCTAAAAGAACTGCTTGAGTTTTCTAATTTATATAAACAGAAATCTGGAGAACAGGCATAGGAATGTATATTAAGGGTGTGGAATAATGGTAGAAGAAACATTGAGTTGGATCAGGCTGAATTTATTGATCTGGGCCTACTAAGTAAGGACTCTGCATTTAATGATGCAGCTCCAGGAGTTAAAAAATGTTCTAATAGTTTATCTGCTTTGTTAGCTGAAATATGAATTAAAAGATGGCCCACTGTGAGCAAGCTGGAAATGCCTGATCTCCCTTAGTTTAATGTAGAAGAAGGGATCTAAAGGCTTAGGGTGATTGGGATGGTGGTATAGATTAGTCACTTTAGACCTACTCATCCCAGCTGGGAGGGTCCAGAAGATATACCCTTGACCAATGCCTTGCAAAAGAGATTTGTGAGGGCAGCATTTCCATCCTTGAAAAGCCCTGTAATTGCTCTTCTCTGTAAGTCAGATCTAACAGTGGGAACCAGAGTCACTTAATTACAAACTTTAAATACAGTGGAAATAATTGGATCCCGAAGTGGCAGGGACAAAGTGGCAACACTCAACCCTCAAAGGCAAGGTGGGCATAGCTATCATAATGGGAAGCAGAGGCAAAGCAGCATCAGAATAATCTGATTTATGTAGAACTCTGGCATTGACTAATTAATCACAGTGTTTCTAGAAGTGAAATTGATAGTAAACCCACAGCATTCCTACTTAATTTGTATAAGCAGAATACTTCTACGTCAAATGGACAAAAGGCTAATTCGAATTATAAAAACAGAGAATCCTGGCCCCTCAATCAATTTCTAGACTTGAACAAGTTTACAGACCCAGAACCCCTTGAATGAAGGGGAGGCCAGGGCCCCTTGAGAAAGGACCCCATTGCACTACTGACAATTTATACTGTTAATCTTTCTCCCATTCTTTTTCAAAAAGACCTCTGGCCTTTTACCAGGTAACTGTGCATTGGGGAAAAGGAAATAATCACACATTTTGGGGGCTACTACATACTGGCTGTGAGCAGACTTGATTCCAGAAGACCCAAAAAGTCACTATGGTCCACCAGTTAAAGTAGAGACTTACGGAGTTCAGGTAATTAATGAAGTTTGAGCTCAGGTCTGACTTACAGTGGGTCCAGTGGTCCCCATATTCTTCCTGTGGTCATTTCCCCAGTGCCAGAATGCATAATTGGCATAGACATACCTAGCAGCTGGTGAAACCCCCACATTGACTCCCTGACTGGTGGGGTGAAGGCCATTATGGTGGGAAAGGCCAAATGGAAGCCACTAGAGCTGCCTCTACCTAGAAAAATATTGCATCTCTGGGGGGATTGCAGAGATTGCTACCACCATCAAGGACTTGAACGACACAGGGGTATTGATTCCCACCACATCCTCATTCACCTCTCTCATTTGGCCTGTGCAGAAGATTTGTCATTGGAGAATGACAGTGGATTATCGTAGGCTTAGCCAAGTGGTGACTTTAGTTGTCGCTGCTATACCAGATGTGCTTTCATTACTTGAGAAAATTAACATATCTCTTGGTACCTGGTATGCAAATGCTTTTTTCTCCATTCCTGTCCGTAAGGTCCGCCAGAGGCAATTTGCCTTCAGCTGACAAGGCCAGCAATATACCTTTACAGTCCTACCTTAAGGGTGTATGAACTCTCTGCCTTTGTGTCATAATCTTATTCAGAAAGACCTTGATTGCTTTTCACTTCTGCAAGATACCAAACTGGTTCATACATTGATGACATTATGCTAATTGGATCCAGTGAACAAAGAGTAGCAAACACACTGGACTTATTGGTGAGACATTTGCATGCCAGAGGATGAGAAATCAATCTGACTAAACTTTAGGGACCTTCTACTTCAATAAGATTTCTAGGGATCCATTGGTGTGGGGGTCTATTGAGAAATTCCTTCTAAGGTGAAGGATAAGTTGCTGAATTTGGCCCCTCCTACAACCAAGAAAGAGGCACAAAGCCTAGAGGGCCTATTTGGATTTTGGAGGCAACACATTCCTCATTTAAATGTGTTACTCAGGCCAATATATCAAGTGACCTGAAAGGCTTCCAGTTTTGAGTGGTGTCCAAAACAGGAGAAGTCTCTGAAACAGGTCCAGGCTGCTGTGCAAGCTGCTCTGCCACTTGGACCATATGACCCAGCAGATCCAATGGTGCTTGAGGTGTTAGTGGCAGATAGGGATGCTGACTGAAGTCTTTGGCAGGCCCCCATCAGTGCATCACAGCAGAGGCCTCTAGGATTTTGGAGCAGGTCCCTGCCATCTTCTGCGGATAACTACTCTCCTTTTGAGAGACAGGTCTTGGCCTGTTATTGGGCTTTGGTGGAAACTGAATGTTTGAATATGGGTCATCAAGTCACCTTGTGACCTAAACTGCCTATCATGAACTGGGTGTTTTCTGACCCATCTAGCCATAAAGTGAGATGTGCCCAGAAGCATTCCATGATCAAATGGAAGAGCTATATACATGATTGGGCTCAAGCAGGTGCTGAAGCCACAAGAAAGTTACATGAGGAAGTGGCTCAAATGCCCAAGGAAGTTACATGAGGAAATAGCTCAAATGAAAGTGACTCCACCACTGCCACCCTTCTTTCTCTTTCCTAGCCTGCACTGATGGCCTCATTGGAATTTCCTATGATCTGTTGACAGAGGAAGAGAAGACTGAGGCCTGGTTCAGAGATGGTTCTACACAATCTGCAGGCCCCACCTGAAAGTGGACTGCTGCAGCACTATAGCCCCTTTCTAGGACATCCCTAAAGGACAGTGGTGAAGGGATATCTTCCCAGTGGGCAGAACTTCAAGCAACGCATCTGGTTGTGCACACTGCATGGGAGGAGAAATAACCAGATGTACAATTATATACTGATTCACGGGCTGTAGCCTATGGTTTGGCTGGATGGTCAAGGATTTGGAAAAAGCATGATTGGAAAATTGGTGACAAAGAAATTTGGGGAAGAGGTATGTGGATGGACCTCTCTGAGTGGTCAAAAACTGTGAAGATATTTGTATCCCATGTGAGTGCTCACCAATGAGTGACCTCAGCAGAGGAGGATTTCAATAATCAAGTGGATAGGATGATTTGTTTTGTGGACACCACTCAGCCTCTTTCCCCAGCCATCTGTCATCACTCAATGGGCCCATGAACAAAGCGGCCATGGTGGCAGATGGAGGTTACTTGTGGGCTCAGCAACATGGATTTCCACTCACCAAGGCTGATCTGGTTATGGTCACTGCTGAGTGCCCAATTTGCCAGCAGCAGAGACCAACACTGAGCCTTCAATATAAAACCATTACTCAGGGTGATCAGCCAGCTACCTGGTGGCAGGTAGATTATACTGGACCTCTTTCATCATGGAAAGGGCAGAGGTTTGTCCTCACTGGACTAGACACTGCAGATATGGGTTTGCCTATGCTACACGCAATGCTTCTGTCAAGATTACCATTCATGGACTCACAGAATGCCTTATCCATTGTCATAATATTCCACACAATATTGCCTCTGACCAAGGCACTCACTTTACCATTAAAAAGTGCAGCAGTAATTCATGCTCATGGAATTCACTGGCCTTACCATGGTCCCCATCATCCTGAAGCCACTACACTGATAGAGTGGTGGAATGGCCTTTTGAAGTCACAATTGCAATGCCAACTAGGTGACAATACTTTGCAGGGCTCAGGCAAAGTTCTCCAGAAGACCATGTATGCACTGAATCTGCATCCAATATATAGTACTGTTTCTCCCATAGCCAGGATTCACAGGTCCATGAATCAAGGGGTGGAAGTAGAAGTGACACCACTCACCATCACTCATAGTGATATTCTAGCAAAATGTATGCTTCTTGTTCCAGAAACATTACGTTCTGCTGGTCTAGAGGTCTTAGTGCCAGAGGGAGGAACACCGCCACCAGGAGGCACAACGACTCCATTAAGCTAGAAGTTAAGGTTGACACCTGGACACTGTGGGCTCCTCCCATCTTTAAGCAACAGGCTAAGAAGGGAGTTACAATGTTGACTGGGGTGATTCACCTGGACTATCAAGATGAAATCAGCCTACTACTCCACAATAGAGGTAAGGAAGATTATGCGTGGAATACAGGAGATCCATCTGGGTGTCTCTTAGTATTACCATGCCCTGTGATTCAGGTCAATAAGACTAAAACACAGTCTAATCTAGGCAGGACTACAAGTGGCCCAGAACCTTCAGAAATGAAGATTTGGGTCTCTCCACCAGGAAAAATACCACGACCTGCTGAGGTGTTTGGCGAAGGCAAAGGTAATACAAAATGGGTAGTAGAAGAAGGTAGTCATCAATATCATCTATGACCACATGACCAGCTTCAGAAACAAGGACTGTAATTGTCATAAATATTTCCTCCCTCTTTTGTTATAACATGTTTGTGCATCTATACACTTGTACTAAGATAATATGTTCATTTTATTTCCTTTTTCCTTTATCAGGACACATAAGATTTATTGACTTCACATCAGTATTTAAGTATTGCTAGCTTTATGTAATCGTATTTGGGAAATTGGTGTGCTTCTGGTTGTAGGAAGGATAGTTGTATTATTTTAGGCATAATTATGACTTTATTATTACCTTTATTTGAAGAATATGTGTGATCTCAGGAGATATGTATAGGTTCAAGTTGACAAGGGGTAGACTGGTGATGGTTAATACTGATTGTCAACTTGATTGGCTTGAAGGATGCAAAGTATTGGTCTTGGGTGTGTCTGTAAGGGTGCTGCCCAAGGAGATTAACATTTCAATCAGTGGGCTGGGAAAGGCAGACTCACTCTTAGTCCGAGTGAGCACCATTAATCAGCTGTCAGCACAGCTAGAATGTAAAGCAGGCAGAAAATGTGTAAAAACTAGACTGGCCCAGCCTCCCAGCCTACATCTTTCTCTCGTTCTTGATGCTTCCTGCCCTTGAACACTGGACTCCAAGTTTTTCAGTTTTGGGACTCAGACTGGCTCTCTTTGGTCTTCAGCTTGCAGACAGCCTGTTGTGGGACCTTGTGATAATGTGAGTTAATAGTTAATAATTTTTGCTATGTATTACATATATAATAAATTTTGCTATATACATATATATATATATGAGATATGTGTATATATCTTCTATTAATTCTGTCCCTCTAGAGAACCCCGACTAATACATTTTGGACAATAATTATTGGACAGCTAGATTTATCTGAAGTAAAATTACTTTCCAATAGAAAATTGACAGCCCCCAGGTCACTAATTCCTATTACTTCTTGATAATTTGGTTTTCATGAAAAGTCTCAGAGTGACATGCAAGAAGCATACATTGTTTAAATAGGAGATCAGGGTTTTAAGTCCTACTTCTAATATTTTTATTTCTGTAATTTGGGCTGTTCAGTTAATATTTCTGGGTCCCAGTTTTTTAATTTCTAAAATTTAAACCTCAAAGTGTTATAAGTATCATATTTTACATTAAAATAACAGGTGGATGTTGCCCCTAAAATGTAAAGAAAACTGTAATATTATAGAATTCTTTTTAAAAAAGTGTGTGACCAAAATTTTATGACTTACATTCAGCTCATTTCTACCATAAATATCATGAGAAAATGAGATTCCTAAATGTTGTTTTCCTCTTAGAAATGAGCGATTATCACCATTTCTCTTTTGTGGAAATACTACACCATTTTCATTGATTTTTTTCATTTAAAGTTATTTAAAAGTAATTTTACAAAAACAGATATGAGAGTTTGCTATTTTGTAGCACTGATAGAATTTCGATATAAGCCAAATTAACTCAATGGGAAAAATAGGCTCTGAATTTAAGTGATTTATCTTTTTCTCTGAATAAGAGTGACAAGAAACTGATCATTTATAGCAAAAGAAAATTATGGAACATACACGGGCTGTTTCTGTCAAGAATAAAATGTAAGTTTGTAGACGCATCAGTTATTGAATAGAACAAAAATTTATTTGAAATCCTACAACATGTTAAATGACTGCATGATATTAAAGGATTTCTGTGAGGAATTTGCTCTCTGCTTAGCGAAGACACAGAGAGCCTGGGGGTAATAAAAATATAATATAGTAAGGAAAGAATGAGGAAAGTGTCAAAGAGAAATATAGTTAGATGAACTGAGGATTAAAAGGTCCACAGACTGGCGCTTAAGCTTGACTATGGGTGAAATCTGAAAAGGTGTTCTAGGTATATGGCATTTTAGGCTATACAGGTTGAGAAATCTGTTTGTGGTTAAGATCATGGATGGGAAGGAGGGCTATTTTGAGGGAGCAATGCCATTTTACCTAGAAGGAAAACAGGATTGAAAGTATAGGATTCTGACCACATTTTGATAATCAGCCTTGTAAATGGCTTGGAGCATAGAAAATTAGTAACACTATAGTAAAGATGAGGTCGAATGTGTAGAAAACTAGTAATGCTATAATAAAGTAAGGCTGGGATTACATTTCTGAGACTTAAGGGAAACCTTTGAGTTCTTGGACTTAGGAAGTAATAAGGCATGAGCTGGATTTTAGGAAATTTTATTTGGCTATTGTCAGAAGGATAAGTTAATAGGCCAACGTAGGCCAGGCCAAAACATAGTAAGTTCTCCTCTTGGGTACTAGCACAGAAAATAGACCACGTGGATGGAACAGACGACAGAGAGAGAAACTACAAAAGCTGGCAACTGATTGATCTTCAGAGTGAGGGAGGAGAAAGTGTCAAACATAATTATAAGGTTAGCGGAGAGAAGGATGATAACGGGTAAGTGGAAATGGGACTGTCAAGAGGATGATTTGCCTTTGAGCAAGGAGCACTGGGTGCTGTTTTGATTAGAGCTTAGATATATTGAAATGCCACAAAGTGTAGAAATCATAGTTTGGGCTTGTGTTACAAGTGTTAAAAGTTACCCATCTCAGTCTTCCATACATTAGCAGCTCCATTGTTTTAAAAGCGTATCATTAGGACATAACGCTCTAGGAAAACAGCTCTGAGGACCGTCACAGCCATGAGCCATATGATTGCCAATGAAGCCTAACCCTCCAGGAGTGCTGTCAATTGAATGAGTTCAGATCAAATCACTTCGGACTGAAAGCAGAGAGCTGCACAGATCACAGTGCAAGACAAGCAGATATGTCCACTCGCTCAAACCCTTTGTTTCTCATATTATCCCAACAAATTTCAACTAACTTTTAGAATGTTATCACTGCCTGTGGTTGTATTCAGGTATAACCATAGAAAATATTAAACAGAATAAATTTAAATCATTTAAAGCTAATAGTTTACAGACTTTCTCATCCACACCAAAATATTTTATTTTAAAAGGGAGTGGTGAGGGCGTTATGACCTTTTATATTAAAAGGTGTGTAATTATAGCTGTATTGTTCAAAGACAAAAAACAACATGGAAACACTCAGGACTACCCAGGCAACCCTTTTTTTGTGGGGAAGATAGATAAAGAGATAGAGATAGAGATACATGTATGATTTTCTCTCTGCAAAACCAAGTTAGGTTGAAATATTGAATCTAACAGAAAGCTGCCTTTTTGAAGGCAACATGGAAAGATATGAGATCTCATTATATTAACTACAGGTGGTAAAGAAATACTCTTCCTGGATTACTAGTGTCTCCTAAGATAATTGAAAATCCAGAAGCATATCCTAACAATTTAATTTATTCACTTAAAACATATTCAAAGAACACAGAGCAAGATTATTCTTCCTAAACAGCAATATTCTCAGCATTCATGAAAACAGCTTCCTGTCATAAGCATTTTATCTCTCCCAAAGCTAAAGAATATTTTATCCAATGGGTTAATTAATACTGGTTCTCTTTCTTTTGCATATTTTTCTACCATTATCCCTTCCCTGCCATCTGTATACTTAAGTTGACATTTGTGCTCCTTTTCCTCTGTTCTCCTCTATAATTTTGTACTATTTTTAAACCCAGGTGGTATACAATCCACCTTTTTCAGAATGTCTTGTGCCTCAGTTCATACATCATATTACGGCACTTCCATTAGTCAAAGTTGATTAGAATTACAGAGGGGATCAATATTTCCAAGTCACCGTGCCTGTAGCTTGGGGTAGCTACCATTCAGGTGATCACTGATACCTATTAAGATTGTTGGGTCGGTACATCCTGAACAATAAAGGACATGAAATAATTATATAGCAAGGTCCTTTGTCAAACAGAATTTAGAGGCTTAACATGGAACATGTCATGACAACTGCATTTCTGTTCAATGGTGATTCTGTATTTTTATTAAAGAAACATTCTGGAATCTTGTGACTTTTGTTTAAGATAAAAAATAAAAAATAATAACTCCCTTTCTACCTTCAACACTATAGCATAGCAATTCAGGACAATAAGGTACTCAGGATAGACATATACACACACATACACACAGAAATTAGTCCAGAAATAGCAAGAAATTGGCAATAGACATCCTACAGAACACACTGGAGGAAGCAACTTTCATGAACAATAAAATTGATAAAACATATATACTTAAAATGAACTTTGAATAAAGTTCATGAGCCAAGCATGGGAGTAAGAACCCTGATTAAAAGCACAAAGTTTCACATAAATCATAAGTGGCTGGAAACAGTACAGGACAAGAACAATATACAGAACACACAACAACATGAGAAGAAGAATCCAGATGAAAATATAGAAAAAGAATCTTGGTTACATCAGGGCTCCTCTGAAAGGCTCCAGGATTGATGTCATAACAGCCTGTTATGGTTGTTTTGAGAGATCTGCTCATAACAACTGAATATTAAAATGTGGACACATCTCATCACAACATAGGTTGTGTCATGCTAAACTAACTCTTTACTTTTCTTAATAAAATCTCTATTTAAAAAAAAGAAAAATACTTTTAAGTATGTCATAGCCATCTGGACTGGTGCCCCATGTCAGTTCACTGCAGTAAAGACTTTTGTGCTGAGATTAGATAACACTAGGTAAATTGCATTCAACACAGAACGTTGTTTTAAAAGGTCATAATTCCATTTGAAAGCAATGAACTTATTTCAAGGATATATTACAGGAATATGTAGGTCCATGGCACTCAAAATGTTAAATTTGCAGGCCAAGTGATGTGGCTCACACCTGTAATCCCAAAGCTTTGAGAAGCTGAGGCAGGAGCATTGCTTGAGACTGGGAGGTCCAGGGCAGCCTGGGCACCACAGCAAGTTTCTGTCTCTAAAAAAAAAAAAAATTTTTCTTTTAAATTAGCCAGGCATGGTGGCATGCACCTGTAGTCTCAGCTACTCAGGAGGATGAGGTGGGAGGATCACTTGAGACCAGGCCTCTAACTAATGCTGCAGTAGGTTATAATTACACCACTGTACTTCAGTCTGGGTAACAGAATGAGACCCTGTCTCCAAAAATATAAATAAATAGATAATGTTAAATTTTTTCAAACAAGAGATTATGTAAAGAGCACTCAAAACTATGTAAATCTTACTTATACATCTAAAATGATACAGATAGCTCAAGAATTTAAAACAGAGGCTAGACATAAATTTATTATTTCCTTCAACCAATATTGTTCATTTTGTTACTGACACATTTTAAGCTTCATGTCTTCAAATATTATTAGTTTTCTCTCTTCATTAGGTACTTTTCACAGTCTAATTATCTCTTCCAGAAAGTACTCACCTTCTAGTACTTGAAATGCTGTGGTATTATCCAAACATCTCTTTTTTACTGTGCCTGAGCCTGAATGCTATATCTATTTGCAAGTTTCTGCTAGCCAGCTCATCTATCTGGTCATCTAAGATACCTCAAATCCTTTGTTAACACTGTTGGGAGTAAATAAATAATCAAATCTACATAGATATTTTGGGTATTGACTCACCCTCCATACTTTACTTACTGGACTAAATAATTATCTTTTAAATCAAATTAATGAAAGATAATCACATCTCCCCTCCCCAAAACTACCTCCAAGTTATTACTTATGGGGCATTAATTCATATCTTTATTTTTTCAACAAGCATTTATTCAGCATTTCCTGGGTTCTTAAAATTCTCCTAAATACAAGTTAATGAAAAGATGGCTGAAATACATATTGCTCTTGAACAGCTCATAACTGAAACTAAAACATCCAAATTTTGCTTAATGCAAATATTGAACAACATCTTTGGTAAAACAGGGAGCTATGGAACACATATAATGAATCCAGATGATGATAGTAAAATTAAGTGAAATGAATA
Source organism: Sapajus apella (assembly GCF_009761245.1). NCBI lineage: Eukaryota > Metazoa > Chordata > Mammalia > Primates > Cebidae > Sapajus > Sapajus apella. Next base: position 42,406,916 of record NW_022436941.1, read on the forward strand.
GGAAGGTAGAAATGGAAATCAATAATTGGCCAGATCATTGAAGACCTGAATACGCTTTTTGTTGAAAAAGAAAATAAGAGACATCAGATGTGTTTTGGAAGATGAGGGAATTCAAACTGCAATGAAAAGACTTCACAGTATAGCCTACTGGGGGAGCCAAAGAGAACACTTTCTGTGCTAGGGTAGGAAAGAAGCAAAGGCAGTGGTTGGGGAAACAGCAATTGTCGATTAGACTCAAATGGAGCTCTGTGAGATCTTTATTTTCAAACTTAACTCCGTAATTTTATCAGGAGCAAAAACAGTTCTTAAAAATTTATTATCTCTGTGAGCTGGGTCAGAGGTACAGATCTCAGGAATTAAAAGGCTACTCACCTAATCTCTGCACTAGCCAATCTCCTCTCTGGAAGGGATTTTTAAAATAATAAAATAAAAATGAGCTTTCTTGTTAGTGCGTTTCCTCAAGCTCAGCCCGTTTTAATTCATACATGAAAAGTCTGTGATATGGATAGCATACTCCAAGCTATGTAAAGCAAAAATACAAAAAAGAAGAAGAAGAAAAAAAAAAATAGCAGAAAAGCACACATTTCCCCAGACTGCCAATCCAATATTTCTCTTTGGAATCATTGTAGATAACTCTCTGTGTTAAAAGCAATCTGTTTTTGGCCAGTAAACATAGGAAATAACAAAATGAAAGTAGGGAAGTCTGTCTTATTAACAACTTTGGGAAAAAAAAAGCTTTCGATTTTGCTATGGACAAAAGAACAAATAAAGCAGATTAGCATTGTTTCAGAACAGTTTCCCCCTCTGGGCTGCCTTGAGATCATAAAGTAAAGCTCCAGTTAAAAATTAAAATACCACAGCTGAAAAAAGAAAGTAAGTTGTAATTACCAGTTTAAAAATAATATTTAAAAATAGAAGATATAAAGAACCTTTAATTATTATTAAATAATACCTGCTCATATTAAGTTATATAAATGTTATTTAATTCTTTGTTTTGTAAATACAAATATATGCAAAAATACAATATGTTTCTATGGAAACAAGTTGGTAATTTAAGGTCAGATACCTTACTTTTAGACTTTTCAAAAATATATCAATTGCTTATCTCTTTGAGATTACATAAATACCAACTTTTGAAATTATTTATTTTCCCTGAAGAGAATTCCTTATAGACACAAAGATTTAAGCTTATTTCTAGAGCTATGATGCTTCTATTGTGATACAGTAGTGAGATACAATTACATGCTAGATATTTGGCCTACAAATGAGCAACTTTATGGCAAATTATTCATTCAACAACTGTGTTTGCTTAAATTGGAATTGGATTTACCAAGCCTCATCAGCATAATGCAGACTAAACTCTTAAAAAATAACTAAAATCAAAACAAAAATAGATTTAATTTTGGCTCTGCTCTTATTTGCCCTCTTCACATAAAACCGAAGGAATAATTATACGAGGCAATGTGAAATAGAGTCTTTAACAATTCGGTAAAATCACTGAAGTAAAAAGAAAAAGAAAGTCAAATAAAGAGTACATATTAAGTACAAAGGTGTGTGTGCTTGTGTCTGTGTGTGAATGAATAGATGTGTGGGCAAAAGGTAAAGATGGAGACAGTTCTTTTGGGAAGAAATTAAAGTATGTTTATACATCCAAATAAAGCTAATGAATTTTTGTATTTTGAATAATTTTGTTTCTGACTATATATGTATTAAACAGAGTTTCATAGTGAGTTTAAATTATCTAGAATCTTATGCATAAGTTTATTAACTCAATTAACATTCATTAAGCATGTGTACCAGCCAGACACTCTGAGAGATAGTGTGTGTGGTCATTATGATGTAAAAACTGTTATTTTGGCTGGGCACAGTGGCTCACGCCTGTGGTCCCAACACTTTGAAAGGCCGAGGTAGACGGATCACCTGAGGTCAGGAGTTCCAGACCAGTCTGGCCAACATGGGGAAACACCGTCTCTACTAGAGACACAAAATTAACTGGTCATGGTGGCAGCCACCTGTAATCCCAGCTACTCGGGAGGCTGAGGCAAGAGAATGGCTTGAACCCAGGAGGCGGAAGGTGCAGTGATCTGAGATTGTGCCATGGCACTCCAGCCTGGGCAACAAGAGCAAAACTACATCGCAAATAAATAAATAAATAAATAAATCTGTTATTTTTATTATTATAGTTTTTTTTCTGAGGCAGAGTGTCACTCTTGTTACCCAGGCTGGAGTGCAATGGCGCGATCTCGGCTCCCCGCAACCTCTGCCTCCTGGATTCAAGCAATTTTCCTGCCTCGGCCTCCCGAATAGCTGGGACCACAGGCATGCGCCATCATGCCCAGCTAATTTTTTTGTATTTTTAGTAGAGATGGGGTTTCACCATGTTGACCAGGATGGTCTCGATCTCTTGACCTTGTGATCCACCCGCCTCGGCCTCCCAGAGTGCTGGAATTATAGGCGTGAGCCACTGCGCCTGGCCTATTATAATTCTTTTTGGCCATTACTGGTGAAAACACAGTTCCCTCTTCTCTTTATGTGTGGTGTCCACACAAATAGTGTGTATAACATATCTCATTTTTTCTGACTTGGAAATCAACACAGGAACTGATTTCTTTATAAAAACATGCCCTTCTCCACTCTCCCCATTCCCTGCTAACCCTCACTACTAAAAATACTTGGTTTAATGCCTTATCTTTTGTTCTAGGATTAGAATACCTTTGTATTAGAGAATAACAATGAGAGTTAAAAAACATGAAGGGCTTTAATGAGGGAAGATGAAAAAGGTGGAGAACAGGGACTTTTAGGTCAGTGAAACTATTCTATAACGGTGGATCCATTATGTGGTTGTCAAAACTCATGGAATGTATAATACAAAGAGTAAATCCTAATATAAACTGTGGACTTTAGCTAATAAAGGGGGGTCCACACTCACTTGCCAGTGTCACCACATGTTCCAGGACAAGATCCACAATTCTACCGAAGGAGGCCCAGCAGGGCTAGCTTTATGGGCCAGGGACCTGTGCAGTTAACCCTCTCTTGGTTTAATGCTCTGTTGCCATCTTGAAATCCTTAACAATTTTATCTTTGATCTTATTTTCTCTAAATAAAGTCTTTGGGACAATGGAGCATGCAACATGAACAGGGGAGTTACCAGTAGGCAACAGACATACACAGGCTCAAGTCCACAGGCATGGGGGACAGCAGGCAGTGGACACCCAGAGCAGTTGGCCCAGCTGCCTGTGTGCCTGCCTATGCCTGGGGAAGTCCTGAGGAAGGGGATTGTTCCAATGGAGTCTACAATAGCAGCACCAGCCACCAGCGATGGCCACAGCCTGGATAAAAAGAGGGCCACTGCCCAGAAGAGCACCATAGGATCACTGCCTAGGAGAGCACCAGTGTGTTCTATAGGAGGGAACTTGACCATTCATTCTCAAAGTCTTACTTGTGGCATTTGCTCAAATGGCACTAGCTAGCGTAATGTCTAGGATAAAAACTGCTGGCTCTTAGAGACTAGACTTTGTGAGTAAACTACTACAAAATATAAGGGTAAACACGGACATTACAACAGGGCACATGTAAGAATTATTAGAATTATTCAAAGTGTTTAGATTCTGTTTTTGAAAGCTGCTTTAACATGGTGAAGTAAATATCACAGCCTACAGATATAGAAATTAAATTTAAAAATCGTTACATTCAGTGGGAAAAATGTTACATTCATGTATTCAAAATATAATTTTAAAACTAAATGTAAAAGTAGCTTTTTTATGTGATTGGAAGATATACCATAAAATGCATAACCAGGCCTTTTGAATTACATGCAGACCATGAAGCCACTTTGAGTTTCTTACACAACTTTCAGAAGTTACAGATGTCAAAGGAAACATCAAAATGTTATATTAATTTAAATTCAAAATTAAATTCAGATTTACGTGAAACCAATTTGCATGAAGAGTTAAATCTTTTTAGAAAAATGACTTATGAGACTAATGAACTCTAGATGTACTAAAAGAAGACATAGTCTATAAAATACACGTAGCTGCTCCAGTAAAAATTCCATAATCAGAGAGATTCCTCTAGATATTTAAATATAAAAATTACTTGTGATCTTACATTTGCCAAGAGAATCTGATGTTGTTTTCAAGTATATTAATAAAAAATGAAGTTGTTAAAAGTATAAATTTTGGTGACTAATAAATTAATTTTCAGCAAAGGAAACCAGAACAATCTTAAGATCAGTCATTAACAAAGTATTATTATATTATATAAAATGTTGACACCAAAAATGTTTTTTGCAAGTTTCAACTTCATGTTGCTATGCACGTATTACCTTCACCCCTGTACATTTCATCAGATATAAGACATTTCTAAAGGAGAGGGCTTTATCCATAAGAAATTTCTAAAGAAAAAGGTTTCATTCATATTTGGTTATTTTAACTTCACTTTTTTCTTGCTTTTTGATCTAGGAACCTGCATTTTTATTTTGCAAGAGCCCCACAAATTATGTAGTGGTCCTGACCCAGGCATGCCCTCATGAATAATGATAAATTTAAGCATAACTCGAAGCATCCCATGTATGCATGCTTTAGACTATCTCATTATAAGGAGCCTTACTGTTCCTAGGGAGGAGGAATGATATTGCTCCTCTCTTCCTTACACAGGGCCATGTATTCATTCTGTCAGTGTTTGTTGACAGCATACTGTGCCAAACACTGTGCTAGCCTACAAGATATGGGAACAAAACAGGCATAAATTCCTGTGCTCAGAGAACAGTCTGGTGGAAGAGGTCGACAATACACGAGTAAGCAAATAAATATACAGTTTCCAATTATAATTGATGTTATACAGAACACTAATTATTATAACAGAGAAAAAGTTATGGCAGGCAATTTAGAGAGAAGTGAGGAACCTTTCTAAGGAGATCTGATATATGGGTGAAGCCTACTGCAGGCAGAGGGAACAGTATGTGTGAGACTCCTGAAGCTAGAAATGGTGTAGCATATTTAAAAATCTAAAAGAACCATTGGTAGCTTGAGCTTATTGAAAGGTGGGGAGTACAGGTCAAGATTAGTTGAAGGGTATATGGAGGGGCCACATAATGCAGACCTTTGTAGGCCATGAAACACATTTGGATCTTGTATGTGCAGTGGAAAGCAATGGAGAGGCTTTAGGTAGAGGAGTGATATTATGCTTTTTGTTTTTCAAATGACTCTTGCTGTTGAATTATAGAAGACATGCTTACAGTGGATCCAAAAAAGACCCAGTTGGAAGTATATTGCCACAATCCCAATGAGAGACACCGATGGTTCAGAGAGAGCAGCTAGCAGTTGAATTGCAGGAAAGTTAGGACTTTTGAGGTATATTTCCTGAAATATCATTTAGTATGTAGAGAATTCAAGTGAGAAAGGGACCAAAAGTGGGTCCAAGTTTGCAGACTGAGCAGTTTATAAATACTGATCTTATTTAATGGAAAGCAGGCTGGGGTGTGGACTAAGGAACTTAGTTTACCATCTACGACAGTGAAAAACCATGCATACATGGGAACTTCGTGTTGACTTTAATTTCATATTGCTATGGTCACTGTACCAGTTTGTATATTGTTAATGTCTATGAACTCTCTGACCCTAAAAAATTATTTAGGATTTTTAAATAAAAATTATTTCTCTTTGTAAAACATTTCTCTCTTTATGAAATTAATATACCTGGCATCTCTTATTCTATTTAAATTTCCTAATTACGTTGGAAAATCACATTTTTAAAACCACCTGTGATAGCCAGGAAAAATAACAACAACAAAATTCAGGAAGCTGCCCAATTGTTGTTCCTACAAAATTTAATAAAACTATATATGAGCAAATTAGGCTGCTACTTTAAACTGGTCAAGACTTGACCTAGCACATGGTTCTTTCAAATTCAGTAAAGGAGTAAGCTAATTAGTTTATGCATTTGTAGAGCTCCCCTTTATATCAATTAGTTTTTTTTTTTCATTTAGAACAGTTTCTTCTTCATAAAGCTTTCTTAAGAGACAATATATTCTTTATATTAGGTTTCTGATGTGTCTATAAATCTACTTTATTAAGTCATACAATGTAGCTTTACCCATATTGTTTGAGAATTCTTTAAAAGGAAAAATTATATTTTCCTCTTAAATACACTATAACCAAGGTTTTTCAGTTTTCATTCCATTCTTCTTTCTCTTTGGCAGAAAAGTTTTATTCAGCCATCCTCAACTAAATGTATGTTTGTGTTTTTGTGCAATAGTAAAATATTTATTTGGAATAAAAGAAGAGAGTAGCTTTAAAATATGATGATTAAGTTTATTTTTGACTTATATTTTCTCACTTTCTGGGTGAGAAAGTGCTAATAACAAAGCTATACCCCCAGCACGTTTTATAAAACTGCTTGTCTCACATTTGAAAACTTCCAGCTAAAACTTTGGAAGAGAAGTGAAAAAAAATCACATTGTTTTCTTAATCAAGAAAAGAAGACATTATCTTGCAGGAAAATCTGTACCCTGTTCAATTTTTTTTTCTATTAAGGGGGAAAATAATAGCTCTTTTTTCATACTAGTTAGGTTTCAGTAAGTAAGAAGGACAACCGATACAACCGACATCGATACTATTATAATCCATTAGTACTCGTAGTACTAGTAGTATCATGGGATTTAAAACTCGACGCACAGTAAGACCATATATTCCAAAATGATGAATTACTGGCAATAGTGTACAAAACCTGAACTAGGCCTGATAACTGGTAACCTGGTAAGGAAGGCCTGGGTGCCACAGAGAGCTCTAATTTTAATGCCCACTTTCATAAATGAAGAAATGCTTATTTCCTTTAATAGGATCAACACAGTTCTTGTTCTACGTTAGTGATGATCAGATCTAGAGATCTCTCTAGGGAAGCTGGTGATATTGACTCACTGAATAAAAATGTATTTATACACAAAGATACTTTGCTTCACACTTTGAGAGTGTGAAGCAAAATGGACAGAAGGTATAGAAATACAATGGGAAGTGCTGAAGTGACAGAAATCCAATTGGAAGTGAGAGAGGTGAGAGAAGAGTAGGGATAAATAAGAAGGGAAGGAAAGGGAAGAGAAAGCGAGGAACTAGCAAAGGAAGAAGGGTAAATGGAGAAGGGGAGAGGTGGGAAGAGATGCAGAGGTAAGACAACGGGGATGGGAGATGGTAGAGAGAGGAGAAAGGTAATGTAGTGAGAAAAAGCTTAGGAGGGGAGGAAAGAGGCTGAAAAGACAAGGTGCACACATGACCATTAGACTATATGCTATAAAGTAACATTAGCAACGAAGATGGAAAGGGATGAAGACAAGACACAACTTTTCAAGTTCCTGGGCTCAATCACAACCCTTTATCTCCACTAAGATGTTTTTATAGTTTATAGCTTATATTGAATGTAGGAAAATTAAGAAACCTTTTTGTTGTTTTAAGCTCAAAAATAACCAATAACCGTTAGCATGGGTGCTGCTGCACATGAACACAGTGGAGGTTTAATAAATTAATAAAATAGAAACCTGGCAATAATTGTCTTCATTTGGGTTTTGAATTTAACACCAATACAAAGAAAGGTATTAAGCAAAGCTTCCATCCATGACTCTCTGTGAATAATATATGGTCAATAAATGATTTGATACATCTCATTTCATTCTGTGTTACTTATTAATTATACATAATTATATATACACTTAATAACATATAAGTATATAAAATCACCTAGTGGCATATATACATGTATCATGCATATACATATAATATGTATGTATATGAAAGATAATGCTTTATTGAAATGTTATCTGATCCAAAGACATCTTCTTTTAGGGTTCAGATGCCTCTAAAGAATGCTAAACATGTTCCTTGTAATGCTGAATGTACAGCTTTTAAATGCTGGTAAAGGAGTTGTCTCTTTGGAGGGAATTTACCTTTCTTACTACTGCTATTGAGAAATGTTTAAACACTTTCAGTATTCCTCAGAAACCTGGCACATCAAATGGAAATTCAAGTTCCATATGAGATAAGACTGCAAAAGTTGAATTGTTATAGCCAATGATCACTTTTATGCCTTAGACTCCTTATTCTTTATATTCCTGTTGAAACAAATAATGCACTTGCAGAAATGTGTACTTTTTTTGTCACACACCCTGATGGGAAAGAAGAGTGGAACAAAGCATTAGTGAAAGAGATTTGCAGTCCCAGGAGAGGCCTTCTGTAAACAAAAGGTATCGGTACTGTACTGACAAGGACTCAGGACTGAGACTCAGCACCATTGGGAAACTAGGGAGGCTCATGGGCTCAGGAAAGAGCTATTGGAGGTCTGAAGTTGAGGAGTCCTAAATGGCAAGTGCAGGCACTAAGAATGTTTCTAAGAAGCAGCTGCTGACCACATAGAGAAGGTAAAAATCTATGAACTGTAAATATAGACACAGAAGCCAATTCTTATAATAGAAATCATTTATCTGAATACAGGAAGAAAGCCAAAGGGAGTAGCAGTAGCAGAGAAGGAAAAGGTTTGTACACATAGTGAGTTCTTACTGTTACATGGGCACATGCAACAGGCAGATAACATGGGTACATCACATAGTCTCTGTCTCATTTTTATCACCTATTAAATAGAGATGAAAACTCATGGGGTTGTTGGAAGAAATAAATCAGACATTTGTGAAGTTGCTTTGCAAACTGATGAGCTATATACATTTGGCATTTATTTTTAGATAAATGCAAATTTTTCCTTCATGGTCATGAAATAATTTATGTCAAAAAGCAAACATTATCTGCTATCCTTCAGAGAGAGAGACATTTAATTAATTTTTTAAAAACTAAGCTTTTATTTTGAAGTAATTGTGGATGTACACACTAAGAAGGTAAAGAAACCTCACATACTCTTATTCCTTTCCTCCCAAAAGTAACATCTTTCAAAACTAAAGTACAATATAACTATGGGTATATTGACAATGACATATTCAAGATACGAAAGTTTCATCACTACAAGGATCCTTGATTTTCCTCCACCTACACGTCCACCTCCCCTGTACCACCATGCCCCCTGCCATTGCTGGCAACCACTATTCTCTTTGCTGTTTCTATAGTTTGTCATTTTAAAAATGTTTTATAAGTGGACTCATGGAATTGGCATTCTTCCCTCAGCATAATTCTCTGATGATTCATCCAAGTTGTGTGTATCAGAAGTTTCCTCCTTTTTATTGCTGTGTAGTATTTCATGATACAGAGGTACCACAGTTGTTTAACCATTCATGTGTTGAAGCATTCCTGGGTAGTTTCCAGGTTTCTGAGTTTACTGTTAAATCTGCTATGAACATTCTTGCAGAGGTTTAGATGTGAACGTAAGTTTTAAATTTCTACGGGATAAATGTATAAGAAGGCAAATGTTGCTTATATGATGGATACACAATCAGTTTTAGAAAAAGAAAAAAAAACAAGTTTTTCCAGAGTGGCTGTACCATTTTACATTCCAATCAGCAATCTATGAGTGATCCACCCTTTCTGTATCCTTGCTAGCATTTGATATTGTCTTTATTTTTTTATGTTATCCATTGTGATAACTATGTATTAATAGTATATCTCACTGTGGTTTTGCTTTGTATTTCCTCAATGGTTAATTATTTTGAACATCTTTTTGTGTGATTATTTGCCATTCATACGTCTTCTTCAGTGAAATGTCTAGTCATGGCTTTTTTCTGTTTACTAATTTCATAGGTTTTTTTAATGCCAAGTTTTGAAAGTTCTTTGTTATGTATAGATATTAGTTCATTATAGCATATATGGATTTAAAATATTCTCCCCCAGTCTATAGCTAATCTCTTCCTCTTCTTGACATGGATTTCACGGTTTGTAACTTGCAAAGTTTGTAATTTTGATTAGATCTAATTTATTAATTAAATGGATCGTGGTTTTTATGTCAAGTCAACACTGGTTAGGTCTAGTTTCAAAAATTTTCTCCCATATTTTTTTCTAAAAGTTGTATAGTTATATGCTTCATATTTAAGTCCATGTTTTATTTTGATTTTTATATGAGATGTGAGACAGGTCAAGGTTCTTTTTTTTTTTTTTTTGCCTACAAATATCCAATTGCTCAAGCACAAGTTGTTGAAAAAACTATCATTACTTCATTGAATTGTTTTTGCACCTTTGTTGAAAATCAGTTGGCCATACTTATGTGGGGCCATTTTGGGACACGTTATTCTGTTTTATTGATCTGTGTGTCTATTTATCCACTAACATGACACTGTCTTGTTTGTTGAAGCTATACAACGGGCCTTAATATCAGAGTAATTCATCCTATGTAACTTTTCTGTTTCAAGATTGTTTTAGCTTTCTTAGAGCCTACATCATTCCATATAAATTTTAGGATAAACTTGTCTATGTTTACAAAATCATCTTACTGAATTGATAGAAATACCGTTACACCTATACATCAAAATTTGGAATGAATTGACTCCTTTACTATGTTTAGTCTTTCAACTCATGAGTCTCTCTATTTAGCGAGGACTTTGAATTTGTTCATCTGCATTTTGTAATTTTCAGCATACTGGGTTACACATGTATTGTTTTTAAAATTTATATTTGGAGCATATGAAGTATATAATTTTCTTTGGGGCAATTGTAAATTATAAATAATTGTGATTTTCATTTTGGGTTCCACACGTTTATTATTAGTATATAGAAATGAAATTTATTCTTGTGTATTGATCTTGTATCACATGACCTTGATGAACTTGTCAATTCTAGGAAAGTTTTTGCAGCTTTCATGGAATTTTCTATGTAGACAATTATTCATCCACAAATAGGGATAGTTTTATTTATGCCTTTTAAATTTGTATGCTTTTTATTTTTCTTGCTTTACTGCAGAAGTAGAACTTCCAGTACTATAGTGACTAAAAACAATGAGAGTTTACATTCTTTACTGTCTTTGCCCACAGAGTGATGTGTTTTTAGTCTTTTGTTTTTAAACGTAATGTTAGTTGTGGGCTTTTTATAGATGCTCCTTATCGGTTTGACTGAGTTTCACTCTATTCACAGTTTGCAGAAACATTTTATTATGACTAAGTGTTAAATTTTGACAAATAACTTTTCTGCCTCAGTCGATACAATCATGAGATTTTTCCTTTAGCCTGATTATATGGCCAATTATACTGATCAATTTGTTAATGTTGAACCAGCCTTATATACCTGCACTAAATTTATGCACTACTGGATTCAATCTGCTAATATTTTGGTGATAGGTTTTGCTTCTAAGTTTATGATAGATATTGGTCTCTAGTTTTCCTTTTTTGTAATGTCTTTATCTAGTTTTCATATCATGGTAATAGTATTCTCATAAAATAAGCAGTGAAGTGTTTCCTTCACTTCAGTTTTCTGGATGAGATTCTACAAAATTGGAATTAGTCTTCTTTAAATGTTTGGTAGAATCTCCATGAAACAGTCTAAGCCTAGAGGCTTCTTTTCTGGAAAACTTTTAATAACCTAATAAATTTGTTTAATTTTTTTTTTAACACTAATGGGAAAGGCTGGGCTGACTTCTGCTGCCCTTCCCCGCTGTCTGTCCAGGAACACCTGGGAAAGGACAGATAGGAGCTGAATCCTTCACTGAAGGCCTCACCAACATATCTATGGGTTGGGCATTAGGAACGGCCTGGCCCCACAAATCGCACAACTGGGGTGTAGAACAAAATGGTTCCAGAGATGCTACCAGGCTGGTCCAGGGCTGATGCAGGCCAGAACCCCGCTGGGAGGACTCCCCAGAACAGGCACTAAGCTGAGGGAAGGCAGGTTACGTGATCTGCTACTGACCCCAGGAGATCTTGCTGGGCAGCTACCGAGTAAGAGCAGCATGGTGAGTGTATTAAGAGCCTAGAGGCTCACTGGGCAGCCCAGAGACCCTGCTAAATCCCCCAGCCGGACCTACAGACCTTAGACCACACTCATGCGGCCACTTGTCTCAAAGCTTTCTGGGGATCTTAGGAGGCTGGCAGGAGGGTTAATGGTTATAGTATTATTGAGGCTATTTCATCTTCATTGAGTTTTTGTCATTTGTAGGTTTTGAGAAATTCCATTTCTTCTACATTGTCAAATTTATGAGCATCAAGTTGTTTGTAGTATGTCCTTATATTTTTAATGGCTTCAGGGTCTGTTGTCCCCTATTTAATTCCTCATGTTAGTAACTTATATCTTCTCTCCATATTTCTCAGTCTTATGAAAGGTTTATCAATTTTATTGATTTTTTTTAAGAACCAGCTTTTATTTTTGAATTTCTGTACTTTTCTCTATTTTCAATTTCATTGCTTCCTGCTCTTATCTTTTTTATTTCCTTTCTTCTGATTGACTTGATTTTATTTTTCTCTTATTTTTCTAATTGCTTGAAATAGAAACTTAGATTAATCTTTTCTTCTGGTTTAAGCAATAGTGCTACAAATCTCCCTCTCAGCACACTTCAGTTACCTCCCATATAGTCTGATATATTTTGGTAGATGTGGAGGTCTGACTCATACTACTCATACTCATACTACTTTGTTCTAACGGAATTATGATGGAAACTCAGTGCTCACTTGCCCTTCTGATACCAGGGAAAAGAGGGTAGGAGTGGTGTGCTCATTAGCCCTGCTGCCTACTACCTCATTTGACCTCCTGGTATTTGGTAGGGGATGAGGCTTCACTAGGCCCCGTGGAGACAAAGGAGAAAAAACCAAGTGTCGACTATCCTTCCTCCTACCACTCCATTCTGTCTCACTAATACCAGATGGGGCTGAAGGCTCAGATTTTCACTGGGACCTACTGACACCTGAATGGATGAAAAATAAGAGAACCTATGAACTTTGTTCAGGCCACCTTATTCTGTCTTGTTACTGCCAGGGTGATACAGGAGTTCATCTCCCCAGTGGGCTTCCCTGGCACCACCAGTAGAAAAATAGTGGAGGACCTTATTAACCCCAACTTGTACCACCTTATTCAGTCTCAGTGATGTTAGATGAGATGGATGCTCAGGCCCCCATTCAGCCCCATTTACACATGGAGGGGATATGCACTAATTTTAACAGTGAGTAGTCTCATGTCTCACTCTGCCATTAAGTCTCATTACTGCTGGATTGTCATGGATGCTCAGATTGCAGCTGGATTTCACTGAAATCACTCAAATGGGAGAACTGGGGTACCACCTGCTACTGGTGGGTAGAGAATAGAAGATCAGTTCCTAGCCATGTCCTATTAAAACCACTGGCTAGGGGATTAGAGGACCACCACCTTCTTCCATGGAGTAGAGTGAAAGTAGGAGATTAACTCCACACTCATCCCCACTGAAACCATGAGTTTGTGTTTGTTTATATGTATCTTTTAGGTTGGCGTTCAGCTGCAGTAGGACAGGTATTGCCAAAAAGGTTTTCTGTTGTTAGGCCATTCTTTTTCTAGTTCTTTGCTCCTTGGGACAAGCTTTTCTTGGAGCTTTTCCTGTCTGTGCCTAATGGCAGATCCAGGCTGTAGGCTTTTTCAGCACATTGTTCAGGGTTTATGAGACGTAAAAATTAAACACAGATAATTCATTATCTTGGCATCCTTAAGTCCTCTGCTTTTCAGTGTTTTACTATGCTTTTTGTGTTATAGCCCGGGGATTTTCATTGTAAGTGTGAGTACCCAGGAAAAATATGGCTAATCCATCATGGTGAAACCAACTGATTTTCTTTTCTTTTCTTTTCTTTCCTTTCTTTTTTTTTTTTTTTTTTTTTTTTGAGACGGAGTCTCGTCCTGTCACCCAGGCTGGAGTGCAGTGGCATGATTTCAGCTCACTGCAACCTCGGCCTCCCGAGTTCAAGCAAGTCTCCTGCCTCACCCTCCCAAATAGCTGGGACTACAGGCATCTTCCATCACACCCAGCTAGTTTTTGTATTTTTAGTAGAAACGGGGGTTACGCCATTTTGGCCAGGCTGGTCTCGAACTCCTGACCTTGGATCCACCCACCTTGGCCTCCCAAAGTGCTGGAATTACAGGTATGAGCCACCCCACCTGGCCCAGCTGATTTACTTTTAAGAACTACTTGGACAGTCGAGCATGGTGGCTCATGCCTGTAATCCCAGCACTTTGGGAGGCTGAGGCAGGCAGATGAAAAGGTCATTAGATTTAGATCATCCTGTCCAACGTGGTGAAACCCCGTATCTACTAAAAATATAAAAAATTAGCTGGATGTGGTGGTGCATGCCTGTAGTCCCAGCTACTTGGGAGGCTGAGGCAGAAGAATCACTTGAATCCGGGAGGTGGAGATTGCAGTGAGCCAAGATCACACCACCGCACTCCAGCCTGGCAATAACGCAAGACTCCGTCTCAAGAGAGAGAAAAAGAGGAACCACTTGGAGAACTCTATTTTTATAGAGGCCAGTTTATAATCTACACATAGTATCCTCAATGACCAAGTGACATTTGTATACAGAGCTTATGGAAGCATTTTTTTTTTCTTTTTGCTTTCTAATCTTTTTACATGTTCTTGATAGTCATGGGCTTTACATGGTCAGTTTGGCTATTACGTCTAATTCACTCTGGAAATGACAGTTAGTACTTTTGGGCCTTCAATGTTAAGTAGTTCTTGGAATAATTTCTTCTTTATATAGTACCCAAAGCTTTCCTACTAGTTGAAACCTGGAATTACTTTTTCCAAAGCTTTTCATAAATATATTTTCAACTATAGATTAATAGTACTGACCTGCCATCATCTTGACTATGCTTACTGCTCTCTTGGTTGGAATCACCTTAGATTAGCAAATTTGAATGTTAAATGGATCTATAAAGATAAAGCACATTCATGTGGTACATGTTGTTAATTTAAAAATCCTATCACGTGTGTGCCTATGCAACAATCTTGCATGTTCTTCACATGTACCCCAAAACCTAAAATGCAATGAAACAAATTTTTTAAAAAACTTATCATTATATTTACCATAGTCCTATTTCTAACAAAGTATTTATTTAAAAACAGAGAGGAAAATGTAACATCTGGTATAGAAATTTAACAAAGTTTTAGTTTGAATAAATGAGTAGTCAATCCATGAGGCAGATGACTACAATTTTTTTTTTTTTTTTTTTAGCCTGGTCTTAATTTTTGTACAGGGAATTGTTGAATTTGTCACAAATGCCAAAATTTACCTAAAATTCACCACAAATGCCAAAACTAAGACTGTACAGAAAGAAAACGGTTAGAAAACCTTTACAATTATTAATTTTAGATCTATAATGAAGGTCAGTATTTCTCTAGCATTGAATAGAATTAAAATTGTAAACACATTGTGTTTTGTAGTTATCGATATTTTATATTGAACCTCATTAAAATATCATCTTTTTTTCTAAGATTCACAAAACAATTTCCTTTACCCATACATGATATATTCATTATTTACCACAGCACCTACTATATATACAGCCTCACAGAAAAAAATGTAAAATGTTTATCTTTGAATTTTAGCAGCTGATCATCTCTTTTTTAAATTTTTACATTTTTTTGTACTTCATCTGAGGGAAGGGGAGCCAATTGGTTGCATAAAAAGAATGTCTTCTATCTCCAAGCTCAGTGACTCTGTAATCTGCACTTTAGAATCATTTGGGAGCTATTAAGAAGCACTCAAGCACAGTTACACTTGCAGAGACTTCTGGCATGGGTGTTTGTAATATTGTTTTCAGGTGACTTTAGGAGTACCAGCTCATCTCTTGCAACTTTGTGGGCATTACAACATCCGTAGTTATCTTCATAAAATGGAAACAGATTGAAATATGAGAATTTTAGAAAGTATAGATGTGCCTACTAAGTCTGACTAAGTTAATTGTGTCATAGATGGGATTTTTAATTTTAAATATGAAAATAATTTCAAGTTTAATAAAAAAAAATCCAATTTTGCACGTATTTGTGCCTACTGGTCCTTGCAATCTGCAAACAAGATAGCTTTTTCTTGTAAATAAAGCAGTTATTTTCTCTTCTTTTTTTTTCTACCTCCCTCATCCCAGGATTTTGATATAGCAATTCTCATACTGTTTAGATATTCTTTGTGAGGCATCAGTCATATATTATAGTTCTTCAAGGGTCTGTTAAGAATCCTTGAAACTGATGTGTGACTTAGATCCACATAGCTGAGCCCAGTACTGAGTAGCTCATTTCGTCTTGTAAGCAAGCACTTTGGAAGTCAAGATAGCAACTTAGAATCAGACATAAGTGATCAATATAAGTTTGTGTTCTTCCTCTGTGTAACTACTTACTTACATGAAAATCCTTTTGCATCACTAGGTCTACTCTCCTAATTTAGTAAATTGATGTAGCAACCCCTCAGAGACGCTCTTCATATTAGCCAATTAAGATGACAGTCTCTTGACTGCAAATTGATAAATGAATATTGTGTAGTGGAACTGTCACTATATCTTTTCTCCCTGAGAATTGACCTCTGTGATGAAGATTTATCAGAATTATTTAAAAAATAGCCTGACTTATATTAGATTATCAATTTAAAAAACCAAGGAACTTCCATATCCAAGGCTGCATAGCATATATAACCATATTCATAAGCAATATGGTATACTAACTCCCTACTCTCACTAATTTATAATAAACTAAAGAGATAGAAACATGTAAGTAGCACATAACTAAGGTGGAATGTGTTTTACATAATTAATAAGTTGAATTCTATAAAAGATTCATTATTTTTCTATTGTTACTATAACATATTACTTAGTGGCTTCAAACAACGCAAACTTAGAGTCTTACAGTTCTGAAAGTCAGAAATCCAAAATATGTCTCATTGTGCTACAATCAATGTCTACAGGGTTGTGTTTCTTTTTGGAGGTTTTGGAGGATAATTCATTTTCTTTCCTTCTCCTGTATCTAGAGGCCACATGCTTATTTTGGTCCATGGTCTCGCCCCCTCCATATTCAAACCAGCAATATCAGGCTGAGTTCTTCTCATACTTCCATTTGTCTGTCTCTCTCCTCTGTCTCCTTCCTTTCCTTACAAGGGCCTTGTGATCATTTTGGGCCTACTAGAAAAATGCAGCGTAATGTCCTCCTCTTGAAGTCAGCTGATTGGCAACCTTAATTTCATCTGCAATCCAAATTCTCCATTTCCATGTAACCTAACACATTCACAGGTCCTGGGGATTGGGATGTAGCCATCTTTGTTGGGAGTGGGGGAGTGGATGGTGTTGGGGGTCATTTTCTGCTTGCTACAGAAGGTGCATAAGCAGAAACATTAGGTTGAAAAAGAAGGTTTATATACACAAAGAAAAGAAGTTACATCTGAGAAAGCATTTTAGGGCCAAATTGTAGAGGTTTCTGAAAGACAAATGGGGATTTAAAATTTGTTTATAAGGCGATAGAAAACCATCAAAATGCCTGAGGGAAGAAAGAGATGGTCCAAGCAAGCAACGTAAAAAAGATAAGTGAAAAGCACTGTGCAAGTGAAGTAAGCAGCAAAGACCAGTTGCAGGAAGATCAGTTTTGAGGCTCTGGCTGTGGTTCAGGTGTGAGATGGTAATGCTTTGGATTAGTGTGATGCAAACAAGAATGATCAGTGTAGTAGAGAAGACATCGAAGCACACATGATTCTGATGTCCCAAACCTGGAAAAGTAGGAAAATTTGTTCCACCATTAATGGAAGTGAAAAAAAATATTTTGAGATGAGGAGTATCATTATAAGCATGAATTCTTTATAGAAAACATGAACGATAAGCATATTACAAAGTAGTTCATGATCAGCTAAGTATTTCTTTAAAATAAAACATGTTTTAACTTGCATTCTTTTGGAGATTGCATAAATCATTTCTATTTTCCTAATGCCACAATTATTTCTGAAGAATTAATAGTCCCCATCTGATACTGTCCAAAATTCATTCTTTGCAATTCATTTCTTTCATTATCAGAAGTTAAGGTGCAGCCACAGCCTAGCTGATACACACTGTTCTGGCAGAGTACCAAGAAAGCCAAAACTCATTTTTATTTTTGATTACCTGACTTCTGGGAATGCACTAAATTGGAAATAACTATAAGGTAATACTAATGGTAATTTAAACCTCAAGGAAGAAAACTCCTACGTCCTCTTTACTCAAAAAGTAGTATAGGGACCAGCATTACCTAGAAACTGTTCAGAAATGCACAATCCTGAGCCCCCTCTTGAATATTCTGAGTCAATCTATATTTTAGTAAAATTTCCAGGTAATTTATTTGCACATCAAAGTTTAAGAAGCACTGTTTTAATTCTAAAAACTGAAATGGAAAACTTCTCTGGACCAAACAAACATATTTGAAACCCAGCAAGAGTCAGTACAGCTCCGGAGACGCTGGAGAAAACTGAGCAATAGTCACCCAGAAGAATCTTTCCCTTGCTAAGAGATCTTCGTTTTTTGGTCTGATCACCAGGCACTGTTTTAATGGGACAAATGAGTAGTTTTGCATCTTTAAAGGAAAGAAAATATTTTAAAAACCTTACAAACATACTAAATGGTGTCAAATCACAGCATTTTCCCTCCATTTTTAATAATACTTTGAACAGGACAAAATATATTTTTAGCCCATTACAAGGTATTTTTAAACTATTATAGAATAAAATATAAACAATTTTTGAGTGAATTATCAGATAAGCCAGCATATGATAACATAATTACATAAATTTAGGAAAAATACAACTAAGTCAATAAATATTTAAAGATGTTTGCCTTAGTTTATCTTGGGTTCCTCTTTTGCTTCTCCATTTTATAGGTCCTACTAGTTTGTCAGATGTGAGATGGAAGTACATACTATGTTTCACAGAAAATGTAATTACAACTTAGAAATATCTTACTGGTAAGACATATCCTTTTTTCTTATTTACTAGATATCCTTAAGAATGACCTTTTTAATATGATAATTGAACATTTTTACCTTTAAAATATATAGTAATATAGTAATTACCAATATAACACATAAAAAATAATTATTTAAATATTCTTCATTTCTCACTTGTAACCCATAATACTCAAAAGTTCCATTGGAAATCAACCACACTCTAGATTTTAATAAGTACTGACACAAAAGAGTGGCAAAACAAAAATGCACTTTAGGGTGTGATGAGCATACCTTATTTCAAAAAATTCTGGGCATTCTTTAATTTTGTAAAAGACATTAAAGATATTTTCTTAAATGGGAGATTTTTCTGTAGTTTACTTGGCCCCAACCCACAAAAGAATGAAGCTGAACAATGCTCTGTACTAATGAGAAAGTGATGAGACCAAACAACATGGCATGAGATTTGTGTGTGCATAATTAAAGACGAAAATGCTAGCGACAGAGTGTGTAATTCTTATAAAGGATAAAAAGGGGATTAAAATTAAATAATAATTCTTCTACCGTCTTAGTGAGTCTCTTTCCCCATCCTACCCTCATATTCCTCGAGGGTCTGCTTCCCTTATATTTAAAATAAACTTAACAACTAACCTTATGCAAGTCATCAGTGGTTTTGTAATAGCAGATTACAGACTTGTTAGCAAACTATTGTAGCATTTCACAAGAAACATACTGTTAAAAAATATAATGTTAAAAAGAAAAATGTCCAGATCTGACAAAAGAGATGGAGGAGATGTTCATATGTTCAACACACAGTCTAATGGAGTCACTGAACATTTCAAAACCACCCTTCAGCTTTCAAGAGTAGCCTCAGAGTTCTTACAAAGGCATATTCTGAGCTGTTTATCCTTTAGGAAGTGCTGACTCCAATACTCTAACTTAGAGAATTCTACTTTGACATAATCAGTTCTGGTTGATGTGTTGTTAGATACCATACAATGAGCCAGCTGCACACAATACTATTTATTCATTCTGGCTGACTGGTCTTTGGCAATCTTTGTCACAACCCTGAATACCTGCTTTTGAGCAAGAATAGGCTCAGTGTACTGAATGCTATTGGATCTCTGCTTCATAGGGCTGCTACCTTCAGCCCTGAAAAAGAAAACATTGCCCAGTGCAACTAAAATCTGGGACCTGTCATCATGATTCTTTTTCTTACAGATGTAGCCTGGTTGGAGACAGTGATCAGAAATATAATAAAAATCAGTAAAATAAAATACCTTTGTTGCACTTACAGTTTACAGAGGGGTTTACAAATATGAAACATAAATCAAGGAGGGAAGGCTAATCAAGTATGCATGGTAGAAGCTTAGCTTAGACTGTCCTTTACCTTCCTAATTCTTCCTCATTTCTGTTCTTAGTTATTTCTCTACTATTCATTAAGGGAAAGCTTGGCTTAATTTCTAGTTTGGGGCAATTATTCTTGCTGTCACTGTTAAGAAATCTGGCAAGTCAGTGTTAACTGTAAGTGATACAACTGGCCACAAGGTAGTCAGTTCAAATTATAAAAGCTGTCTCATACATCATGAAAATATGAACATATCAACAGATTGAGTGCCTACGTACAAAAACCTGTATTACATAGGAGAGGACTATGAAAATCAATGTCATTACAGCACCTCCCCCCCAGGGGGGTACATGCTGTTGTTGTCTAATGCAAGGTCCCTATACTTAATAAATGTTTTTAATTTTTAAAATCCACTGATTATACACGATTAAACTTTATGGGAGTCATACATGTGCCTGCTGTAAGTCTTCACAGACCAATTAAAATATCAAGAGCAGGAAGCGCGTTTATAGCAAGCCCATGCACCAGGAACCACTCTAAGTGCTTTACACATATGAACACACTTAATCTTCACAATGACATTCTCTGGGTGTGATTATTTTCCAGTTTATAACCTCTTGGGTTTCTTTGTCCTTGGCTATATTTATGATTACCGAATCTTCAGCTGGCTCTTACTTAGTCGAAGGAACTAATGGAAATGAATTGTTACTTATTATGAGTAATTTTTTGTGAAGACTTCTTTTATTCAACTCTTAAGGTTCATAAAGTAGAGAGCAAATAATAGAAGAGGTTCTAGGTGGTTAAAAAAGTTATGAATTAATGATTAGTATAAAGGTGACTAGACCCACTTACTTAAAATTGGTTATTTTATCATTTTACTGTTGATAATCATTTTGTATGTAAAGACAATGTATCTCAGGGAAAAGAAGAAAATTGTGTGTGTGTGTGTGTGTGTGTGTGTGTATGTGTGTGTGTGTGTGTGTGTGTGTGTGTGTGTGTGTGTTTACCTAGGAGGGAGGAGATGACGAAGTATCTTAGAGATCCTTGAAAATCACCCTGGGATTAGTTCCCCTAACCACACGATTTCTAAGAGCTTGTCAGATAATGTCCTATGGCACCGGTAGATGAAGATAACAGTCTCATTCTAAGGACAACCTGAAATGGGATAAAAATGCAGTTACTTGATGCTGAAGCTGGTAGGTAACCTCAGATTAGATTCTTATCCCCTATTTGCTCAAGATTTTTTAAAAAATTATTCTTCCAAGGCCATTCAAGTTCAAAGACCCACATTGCTGTCCTATCCTGTCTCAAAACTGACTTTCATCAATAAAGTCACCAGTCCTGAGTTTAACAAACTAGGCCTCTAGGTCTCAGTTATAAGAAAGGGGGAGCTCATTTAAGTCTTGGATTTTCCTTGAAATATTTCCTTTGGTAATTTAACATTCACCTTCCTTGACCCTCCTCTCATGCGGAGTCATGCAGGCATAATTTTATTAGCTGTTCCTCAGCTCACATTCCATAAAACTCTTACATACTTCACTTGCCTTCTGTTGTTCTCCTTCAAACCTGAACAATGTTATTTCCTTGTATAGACTCATTTCCACATGGAGTTCCACTAAGACATACTGGAATGGAAAAAAAGCCTTAACTGATATATGTGTGCAGGCTTTTTGTACTGCCAGGCATCATCCAGATGGTATCAGTGATAACTTCATGAACTATAACTTTTAGCAATCTCCAGTTTGAAACATGGAAGCAGCCTACAGACATACCACCCTAAATGAGCCCGATCTCATCTGAAATATGGAAGCAGTGTTTTCCATGAACAAAAATTGCAAGATATTTTTGCTTAACAAATATTCGATTACATTTAAAATTGATACATTTCTTCATCCATGAAGCAAATGTATTTTCCTAGGAAAGTTCAAGAATGTATCCAAAATAGAGAATTTTTAAAAATCTGAAAAGTTTTCGGGATACGGGTGGTTTTTGGTTATATGAATAAAGTATTTCATGGCGATTTCTGAGATTTTACTGCGCCCATCAGCTGAGCAATCTACACCATACCCAGTGTGTAGTCTCTTATCCCTCACCTGCATCACAACCTTCCCTGCTGATTACCCGATGCCATTTATAGCATTCTTATGCCTTTGCATGCTCATAGCTTAGCTCCTACTTGTAACTGAAAACATACAATATTTGGTTTTCCATTCCTGGGTTACTTCACTTAGAATAATGGCCTCTATCTCCATCCAAGTTGTTGCAAAAGACATTGTTTCTTTCCTTCTTATGGCTGAGTAACATACCATGGTGTACCTATACCACATTTTATTTATCCACTGGTTGGCTGATGGGCACTTACATTGGTTCCATATCTTTGCAATTGTGAATTGTGCTGCTATAAACATGCATGTGCATGTGTCTTTTTCATATAATGACTTTCTTTCCCTTAAGTAGACACCTAGCAGTGGGATTGTCAGATCAAATGGTAGTTCTACTTTTAGTTCTTTAAGGAATATCCATACTGTTTTCCATAGCAGTTGTATTAATTTACATTCCCACAAGCAATATAA
The DNA here is from genome assembly GCF_009761245.1 of Sapajus apella. Taxonomy (NCBI): domain Eukaryota; kingdom Metazoa; phylum Chordata; class Mammalia; order Primates; family Cebidae; genus Sapajus; species Sapajus apella. The sequence goes on from NW_022436941.1 coordinate 42,429,641, forward strand.
AAGTGTTTCCCTTTCACCACATTCATGCCAACATCAATTGTTTTTTGACTTTTTAATTATGGCCATGCTTGCAGGAGTTAGGTGGTATCTTATTGTGGTTTTAATTTGCATTTCTCTGATAATTAGTGATGTTGAGCATTATTCCATATGTTCATTGTCTATTTGTCTATATTCTGAGAAATGTCTATTTATGTCCTTTGACCACTTTTTGATGGGATTAAAAAATAGGGGATTTTAAGCAAAACAAAACAAAACAAAAATCACACACACAAAAATCATGAGACCTTTATTTAAACAGAAAGAGGAAAGAAGGGAATGAGAGAATAGGTGAGGAAGGGGAGAAGGGAGGAATAGAGAAAAGGAGGAAGAGAGGAAGGAAGGACGAAGGTGGGAGAAAAGAAAGGTAGGTTATCTGTGTCAAAACTGCAATTATATGTAATGACTTATCAATAAGTGGATGCATCCCTCATTAATAGAATCTTCACATCATATGAGATACATACTATAAACCTGTCATAATAAAGTACAAGGTAAAAAGATAATTATTTAGTTTGCTTATGGATGCTTAATTATGCATTTAATCACTTCTACTTTACTTCTTCTAGCCTCAGAAATTTTGAAGAGAAATATTTATCTTTCTTGCTTCATCTGAACTCACTGTGGGTTTACTGTAAATACTTATGTCCCCTAATGGAAAATATGAAACAACCACCAAACCCCCTCCCACCACACACACACACACCATCCAAATATAATAATAATAATTCAAATTATTTGGACGAATAATTTGATCCATGTCATGCGGGTACTATACCTGACCCTACAAACACTGCCATTTTTTAAAATCTCTAATGAACAAGTTTTCTTTAATCCTTTAATCTATTCAGGTAGTTGCAAAGCTGGGAAAATGAAAGCAACATATCATATGAACTAGCTCGAGGGATTCTTACTCAAGATATTTTCTTTGACAGTTCAGGTTGTTCTCTGTGGTATAATGTCAGAAACAGCTGATAAAAATGCTTTATATGTGCATATGTTCACACACCAACATACATGATTAATCACACTTGTATATGACACACACACACACAGAAAATCAAATATACATTTATAATGGTCAAATCAGTAATCAATCAGCATTAAATGCTTTAAATAAAGCATCTGAATATCCTAATTCAGTATTCTCAAACTCTATCAAGACATATTACAGTGAAATAATATGGATTTAAACCACATATGAGAATGAATATTAATTTTTATTGAAAGTATACCAAGACTTTAAGTAGACATAAAAATAGAATTTTGTGATAACATTATTGAACTACAGATAGGTTAATAGGCAAACAAAAGTAAGATTTTGTGGTAGAAAAAAATTTTCAGGTGTGGTTATGAGGAAGTATATTGGAGAGCCCCTCCGAAATGAAAAAGCCCTTATGCACTTATATAGCATTTAATATGTGCAGGGTCCTATTCTAAGTTCTATACAGATATTAATTTTTAAAATATTTATAATGACTCTATAATCTATATACATCTATTATCCCCATTTAAAGATGAAGGAATTAGGAAAGACAAAGGTTAAGTTGCTCAATGTCGTATAGCTAGTAACTGGCAGAGATGAGATTTAAACCCAGACAGTTTGGTTTTAGAATCTGTATTCTATGCTACTATATTTATTGCTCCTGGGAAAAATATATAAGGATATTACCATATTTTTCATATATAGGGCTGCATTAGTTTCTTTGGGCTGCTGCAACAATGACCACAAATGGGATGGCTTACAACAACAAAAATTTATTTTCTCACTGTTCTAGAGGCTAAACATCCAAAATCAGGGTGTTGGCAAGGGCATGCTCCTCTGAAAGCTCTTGAAGAATCCTCCCTCTAATTCTGTATAGTTTCTGGGGTTGCTCATAGTCCTTGGCCTTCCTTGGCTTATAGCTGCATCACTCCAATTTCTGCCTTCATCTTTACATGGTCAGATGCCTTTTGTGTATGTCTTTCTGTGTCCTCTCCTTGTGTTATAAGGACACCAGTCATTGGATTTAGGGCTAATTCTAATGACCTCATGCTAACTTGAGTATTTCTGCAAAGGCCCTGTTTTCAAATAAGGTCACATTCACTGGTTAGCACTTGGACATGTCTTAAACAGGGCACAATTCAATCCACACAAAGGATCAGCCTTCTTGTAACATTAAGAAACTCTTATCATGAAAACCCAGTTACAGTAACATTAGAGTAAATTTAATTGCTTAATCATCTCAAAGTATTTAGTAAAGTAATGAGAGAATTTACATGCTAGACTGTAAATTTCTCACCCTAAGTTATTTTTGTGATGCTGGAATAGCAGACAAAAGGCCAGATTGGAAGACATCTAAAGCAGAACTCATACATCTCATTCTGTCACCCTGGCGCCAGGAGGCTTCCTCAAAGGGAAGGAGAGGCCATTGAATGTTGGCATTGCCACCTTAAAGTTTTAAGAGTATTTTTCTCACAGTTCTCCATAAGTCAGGTTGGTTTTCTGATATTTCCCTTTAGACCACTGAGAAACTAACAACTGCTGGCAGGTAAAGCACCATCACTGCCTCTGGCCCCTCCACAGCTCATATTTCAAAACTTCATCAGTGAGCTGCGGCTGTGTGGACCTGAAGGGGGAAAAAACCCTTTCCCCAACAATAACCTTTAGAGACATGAGTACGCTCCTGGCACTTAATAGACAACAAATTGAGATTTGCAGTAGAATTAAAAATGGCACCCTATGTTCCTTGAAATAAATTCTGTTTGATAATAGAAATTAGTCTTGCACTTAGCAGAATGGGGCAGCCCACATAGCTAGAATAGGAGGGGGACTGGAGAAGTAGGATGGGGGAGAAGAAGAGAGCACATCACTCAGAGAAGAGTCTAGAATGGCTCCCAGGAAGCGGGATTCACAAAAGCCCTAGGAGACTATTCCTAGGAGAACATAATGCAGTAAAAGGCCATGCATGTGACACATTACTTCTTATGTCACTGTCTTTGAAGAATAATTGACCCAGCCAAAGAAATGGCATTAAGAAGGTGCCGAAAACATCGACAATGCGAAAGAGAAATTTTAAAACATGGGTAGTAAGTTTCTGAAATTTATAAACTCTGAGTTTTTGCTATGAAAGGAAATGTGAGGAATTTGGTAATTCTTGCCTATTTTTGAACATTTAGGTCAACATGGCAGATTATATTTTCCAAAGTCATGGTAGTAGAGCTGGTGGAATGAGAGCTATTTTTGCAGCAATCTCAGGAAAATACAATCTGATGTGGACAAATATCGTCTTTCTTTTTGTGTAAGTACAAGCTATTTCAGCTGCTTAAAATACTCATCCCATGTTTCCATGTATTGATTTATCTTTACAGTTCATTACTCCTGATTTTAAGTTGTCATTTCATGGTCCCTGAACTTGGAAATTTGATCTTTAAAACTGTCTTACTTCCTATCATAAACATTTGAGCTTCAGGTTTATGAACATTGGTTATGTAAAAATAAATCAACACCTACAGAATTCCAATGGAAGCTACTTCAAAAAGAGATTGACTAGTGGTACCTAAGATGCTTTTTACGTGTGTTGCCACCCTGCCTGTCAACCTGGAATGCAAAAGCAAGTTTCTCTTAAGGGCAGTTTATAATGAGATTGGAGGACTGGGGCTCTGAAGCAGAATACCTAGGTTCAAATTCAGGCCCTACGCTTACCAACAATAAAAGATATTCAGCTTTTCCATGCCTTTACTGAAACATCTTTAAGTGAGAATAACAATGATGCCAATAATAGAAGTTATTGTCATAACTGAATAAATAATACATATAAAGTGCTTAGAATAAGTTGTCACAAAGGGAACACACAAGCAATATTAGATATTATCCAGAGTACTTTCCAACTAAAAAATTCACCTGAAGCCAGTGAGGATGAAGAATTTGGGTATTTCGAAAGCTAAGACGAAAACACAGAAACACAGTGCGCACACAACATTGGATTGGGTAGCATCTAAGTGACTGCAGGAGAGTGTGAATATGAGGAGTGTTTAATTGGATTATACAGAAGTAAGTAAGAATTACTTAATGGGAACTACGTTTCCATTCCAGACTCTAAATAGGGAAATAACTTTTCCTGCTGAAAGTGGCTTAAAACATATCTTTCATTTTCTCTTCTTTCGCCCACCCCAGTAAAATCTGGAGGTGGGCTCTGTCAAATTTCTTCAAAATGCCAAGAGTTAAGGCAGTGGGCTGACATTCTCTCTTCCTACACTGAAGTATAACTTCTCTGTTCCTTTTGATACTCACATCAGATTCTACTGCATAGTTCATTAAAATTGGTTATAAGGAAGTTCACATTTGAGGATATGTATGATTCCTTAACAAATCATTTTGAAATCTTGGGTTAAAAAAAGAACATGTTGGGTATTGTTATGTAACCAGTTTATTGAGTTTCACACGAAACATTAACAGGAAATGACTATAGTTTCTCACAATTCCTGGCTATTAGATCTCCCATCACCAACAGAAAATCATATCAGATGTGAATGTTTTTTTGGTCACCTTCATTGTTAAGAAAATCTCATTTTCAAGTATTAAATGTTCAGTCAAATCTAATACTATAATTCCAGTCTCATCCCCAATCAAGGCTTCTCTCACACCTGAGACTGGCCATTGCTAGAAAACCTGTAATGAAAAGTGGGGATTGGGGGCCTTTTTACTTTCCATGTTCCAACCCTCCTATATTTGCTCTACTGCTTCTGGGTTATCATCCCATATTTTCAAGAGTAGAAGGAGGCTGGTGAGCAGAAGAGGAGGTTAAAAAATAGAGAAAGTTCTTATTTGACTGATACTGTTTTAAAGTGGAAATTGTAACTCTCTGGAAGGCTGGTGCCTACATATCAATATTCTCTCTTGAAAATTCTTCAAATATCTCCTACATTCATCCTCTCCAGCTGCTCTCTTCTTGCAAACATCCCACACAGATCTTGGAGTCATGCCATCCAGCTCCAGCTTGCCTACAATACTCAACAACCTCTTAATCTAAGGAAAAACTCCGATCTTTTTCCAGCAGACAATGGAAGTAAAAACCATCCCCTCTGGAGCCCTCTCTCTTTGTTCTGCTTCTCAGCTAACACCAGACATTTTTGAGCTATTTCTTTGACAGTGAGAGTCAGGCGTGAGTGTTTCTACCTCCCTACCCTTGGGATGGTTCTATTGAAGTCCTATTTATTTGGCCTGAGTTGAAGAAGAGCACATTCCCCAAGAAATGGGAGAGGAAAAAAACACAGCACTCCAAAATTTTTCTTAAGGAAATCTTCATTCATCAGTTCTCACCCATTAATTTACTAGCCTCCTCTTATACATAGGCTGGAGGTGGTGATAGTTTAGATGTTATGGAACCAATTTAAGCCACCTTCCAACAAATTCTACCTGGATGGTCTAGCACCTTTCTAGGATGTTTGGGCATGTAGCACCCATTGTGCTCAGCTTTGGAGCCCTAGCCAGATATCAGAACCAGCAGGAACAGTCTCACTTACTGCCTTGCTACAGTTCTAAAATAGCAACTGAACTGCCTGTTAGGGCCAAGGTTCTCACTCCCTTAGAAGAAACTGGCAGATGAACAGAAAGCTGACCAAATTTGAACAAGGTATTTACACATCACATTTATTCTTCATAACTTTCTCTCACCCAATCCACAAGCTTTTATTACTTACATATATTTGGAAAGCACCAGGAGTTATTCTGGAGAATTTAATTAAAGTAGATGAGACAATCTTTGCTCTTGAAGAAAGATTATTTCAGAAACCCTTTACTGTAATGCAGTACTTTCAAAATTTATGTATGCCATTAGAAAAAGTGTAAAAGTATAACCTCTGGTGTCTGGGAATATAATTTGAAAGAGTGTATATCTTTGTTCTTTATATTGGTAAGGTATGAACCCTGGGAGCTTCATTATTCCCCAAGAGTAGGCAAAAAGCAATATTTTAAAGGAATCAATTTTCAGATCCTCAACTCTGTTAAGTGCACAGAAGCAAAACTGATCTGCTGAAGAAGGAACACGTAGTTGAGTTCTGCCTCTTTTCCTAACTTTGCTTCATAATTTTTCTTCCCTAACTTACATTTTATTTCTTGCCTTCTAGATTTTAACATCTTTCATTATTCTAGAAGGTAAAAATCCCAGAACAGCCAAAATGTAGCAATAATTTTCAAAATACTACTTTCAATATTGAAAAGGTGAATGATTCTGACGAATGGGAAAGAAATGATAAAATTTTGTAATTCAGTGTTTTCCAACTATTTGCATGTAACAAAACTTATAGAAGCACATGATTGACATGCCAGTTGATAAGTCCTTCGTTGTGAGTGATAGTTCAGTATGTTGCTTTGTATACGAGATTACAAAAGAATTTAAAGAATTGAGAGATATTGCTATAACCCCTTTAATTATTAGCTATATGTGTGAACAAGATTTCTTAAAGTTCACACCTGTAAGAAGAAAAATAAAATTAATATTTAATACTATATCATTCTAACAAATAGTATGATTTAGCCTCAGGAATATGAACTAATTATAAAAAGTCCATTTATAAACATATATGCATTTAATACAATTTTACTGTTGTTTAATAACTATTGAAGTTAATATTTAGTAATATATCTTTTAGATATTATTTTACAGATTTATATTTATATATAGTACATTGTATAACTGTACATGTCCAAAATGTTATTTTTATAAGGTTGTTCATTGCAGCATTATTTGTAAAAGCAAAAACTATCCATGATTAGGAAATTAGTTAAATAAACCCTGGTAAATCTATACATGAAGTACTATACAACTATAAAAAGAAAGTAAAGGAGCTGCCTACCCAATGACTGGCATGGATTGATATTTAGAATATGTTGCTGTGTTGTGATGAACAATAACACCCCCTACCAAGATATCTACATCCTAATCTTCAGAACCTGAGTCTTACCTTAAGTAACAAAAGGGACTTTGCAAATCTGATTAAATTAAAGCTCTTGAGATGAGGAAGTTATCCTGGATTATCCAGGTGGGCCCAAAATGTATCCTCAAATTGTTCCCATAACAAGAAGCTGAAGGGAGGTTTGGTGACAGGAGAAGAGAAAACAATGGGAAGATGGAAACAAATATTGGAGTGGTTTGGCTACTGGCCAAGAAACGCCAAAACAGCCTCTAGAATTTGCAAGAGGCAATAGATGCTTCCTTGGAGCCCCTAGAAAGAACCACAAGCGGCAAACCTTGATTTTAGCCTTGAAAAACTGATTTTTGACTTCTGACCTCCAGAAGTATAAAGTAATACATTCCTGTTGTTCAAGCCACTAAATTTATGGAAACTTGTTACAACAATAATGGAAAATGAATACCATTGTTAAAAGAAAAAAAGTAAGTTTTATATGCTGTGCTTTATTTTATGAAATAACAGATAAGGGCAGAAAAGTGTGTATTTATGTTCGCTCAAATATGTCTAAAATTATACCAAAAAATGAAAACAGCTACCTACAAGAGAAAGGAATAGAAAGGAGACTTCTCAATGTTTGCCTTGTTGTATTATTTTCGTTTTTGAACCAAATGAAGGTATAAACTATTAAAAATAAAACAAAAAAATGAATGTATAAAATTTAAAGAGGAAAACGTGGAAGCATTTTATTTTGTGTTGGAGGTTGGACACTTTTAAAGATTTTGGGACTTAGAAACCCTTTTATTTCTCAAGAAAGCTTGTCCTTCCCATCATGTATGCAATAATTCAAATTAGAAATTCAAAGATTAGCAATGAAAGCCAACAGAAAGAGAGAGAAAGAGAGAGAAACAAGATTCCAGTGGAATTGATTTCATAACAGACAGTTGGGTGATTTGTATATATAATAAGTAAAGAAATAAATGAAGAGATATTTTATTATATTTTTCATTATTGGAATTTGAAATGGCTGTTACTTACTTTTCACATCTAGGGCTGACATACTAAAAAAAATTAATTGGGCTATATAAACTGCAACTTCAATATTTCTCCCAAATTTGAAAAATTTTAGATCATTTATAGCAAATAAAACTAGAAATTTGTGATCTAAAATATTCTTTAAAAAAATTTTAAAAACCGCTCTTACGTAGTTTGAGATAAGCCTGTAATAAATGATTGAGGAGTGATGTACTCTGGTTAGTTATGTAATCTGGTAAATCAAATTCCACTACTCTTTTTTAAAAATAGATGGCAATAAAATACAATCAAGGTATTTTGAGACACAACCCAGAAAACAGGTGATCATTCGTTGATCATGGGATGTGTGTGTGGGGGGTGTGTGTGTGTTTGTGTGTGTGCATACACATTCAGGCCTAAGCACTGCTTTACAATCCCAAAGGCAATCAGAGCCACAAAGTCTGAGGTTGGTCATGAGAAGCATTGGTTTTCTGAGTGCAGCCTATGGATAAGGTAAGAAGACAGCTCTAGTGCAATGGAAAGGACACTGTACCTGAAATCTGAGAATTGGGCTAGAATGGCTCCACCACTGCTGTGAGTTCCCAGTTAAACTATTAGACTCTAATGCTCATTTTCCTCCCAGGACTGTACCACACACTGTGTTGTGGACCCATTCTATACCAATAGGCTTTAAAGGCACATTCTAAACCAATGTGTTTTAAAGGCACACAGTGCTAGATTTAATTTTATTGCCATCATTACTAGTTGTAAAACTTTAAATAAAGCTCTCTGAACAAGTTTAACCATTTTTATAATGGGAAATAACCACAACTCCTTATCAGAGCTACTATGAGACTAAAATAAGATATTATAGCACACATAACACATAATCAGCACATATCACTATAGTGAGCTGTTATTATATGACATCTCCATATTGGGTTATTATCCAAATTAAATTAGTACCCAGATGTAAGCACTTAACACAGTATCTAACATGTCATAGGTACCAAAAATAAGTATTTATTCAAGATGTCAGAAAGTCACTATCCATTAAATTCATGTACTGTGTTAGAACTTTAAAGTGATAAGGTACAGTCTCTCTTCCTTCAGTGATGTCATACAAATATTATTGTCCTCATTTTACAGAGTAATGCAATGTCATATTTACTAAATCATAAGAAATAGTTCATGTTGTCTCATGAACGAAAAGAATTCATAGGGACAATGGAATATTTGAAATTGAGACCATCTAATCAATGCTGTTAGGCTTCTCACTCCATTCACTGCATAAATTTTAGAGTAATCTGTGTTAATCACAAAAATAAAGCCATGCTTTAAGCATTTTGACAGTTCCCCTATATCGCCTACATATGAATTCCAAACTACTTAACAAGGTGTACTGACTTTCTGTCATCTTATTTCTATCACACTCTAATCTCATCTACTTCCATTCTCTGCCTTACACTTTTTGATCTGGTAATTCCACCTTGCTTGAGTTGCCCTGGATGTAGGACTCTTGCTTTTCTTCATGCTTTTAGTTACACGATCGCCTTTGCCTGGACTTCCCTGTCTGCTCCCATCTCCATGCCATTTTCACTTGCCTAATTCTTACTCATCCTTAAGAACTTAGCTCACATGTACTCATCTTGTTTTACCCACCTGCCCTCACTCCTTCCTCGCCCCGTCTCCCATTAGAATGTAAGTATCTCATGGTGGCTGTGATTATTTATCCTCAACTCCCCAGTCTCTAACAGCACATAGGAAAGGGGCTTAACAAATCACTGTTGAATTAATATAAAAATGAAGGAACATGACCAGTATTAGTTTCTTTCCATTTAAGTACTTTCAAATATGAAGGGAAAAGGCATTTACCCTTTAAAAAGAAGGGAACTCTTTAAAAGATTATAAAAGAACACTCACCTCATCTGCGTAATTTATTGGTCAAAAAACCTGTTGGAATGTAATAGATATGTAAGTACCAAAGTAGTGTTTTCCTAATTTAAAAAAAAAAAAAAACATAAAGAAAGATAAGAAACTTGAATTTTATTCCTATCTCTGTATTTTTTAATGTTCCTATTTGTCATGGAAAAGAAATAGAAAACCCAAGCTGAACAACATAGGAAAATAAATTAAGTGAACAGTGGCATATTTAGAAACCAAATGGATAGGAAGCAGCTCTTGCTTGTGCACAGAATGAGATTAGCAGAAAACATTACAGTCAAGATTCTCTGAAAGAGGGACTAAAGCCAGCAGCAAAGCAATTAACATCTCTGATCATTTCAAGTTTTCTAAAGAAACCCTATCAGACTGAAGCATGCACTTAGTCAGTCATACTTTACTTCTCCAAGTTTGAAGCTAAATTAGTCAGAATAATGAATAAATTGGTTACATTTAGGAGTGACTCATAGGTGAAATTTATCATCAGAAATGTACTTTTTGTATAATACAGCTATTTTACCCAAAATGGCCTCCTATGGAATCCCATGCTGAATTTTTAGGTGCCATAGTTTGATTTGCCACCAAAAAAATATCAGGGAAGAAGGAACACTAGAGTTGGACTTAAAGAATGACACCCGCCTCTATCAATTATCAGATTTGTGACTTTACGAAGTGAAAGAAACACCCTCTACTTTTCTCATCTCATAAGGATGAATCAACATGAGGGGCTCAGAAGGCTACCATCACATTTCTTAGAATGCATAATTGGTTCATGATCATAAAATAAAAGCAAAGAGGACTAGAAAATGTCTCTGTACTATTGTTGGCAGTGTTTCTGTTTGTTTCTTTGTTTCAAAGTTACATTTGGCCCAAATTTTCATTTGCTTGTTTATTTGCTAAGATTAAAAATTATTTTACATCCTATAAGAACAAAGAAGATGCAAGAGTCAATTATAAAATGACATGTGGAAACGAAAGACCAGAATTCATCAGATCATATTCTGCTGTGGTTATTTCTGTCAAAAATAAATTTTAGATGAAAAGGAACAAAAATAAAGCAATGAGAGGAAGATACCATCCAATATAAATAGGGAAATTCTGAAATCAATCAATTCTTCTCAGGCTGTCTCCTGAAGTTTGTGAATTATGCCCACATGATGATAAAGATGCTAAAAGGTAGCAGAATCAATTAATATGATGATTAGACTTTAATCATGATTACGATTATTATTTGGAATGAAGAAAAGAGGAGAAGTCACAAAAACTGTAGTTATCATTAGGATGTAAGCTGGAAACAAGGACACTGAAAGGAATAGACAGCAGGCTTGTTGTCCTTAGATGCCCTTATTTAGGTAAGTAATTCACCATCTGCTATGTGGCATCAAAAGATAAATCTGGTATCAAGGTGTTCACGTTTTAAGAAAGAATTTCTGAATATATTGGAGCTTTTCAAAATTGAGATGAGTTAACAATGTGCTCTCTGCACTGATGATTTTTTATTGCAAATTTTATTATTGCCTGATAGTGACATAATAGAGGAATCTGAAGTATTATAAATTTGTTGAATTAAACTATTTGTTACTCTCTAACTTTAATATTAAACTTTTAATATATGTAAAATGGATTAACGGTCCCTAAAAGCATGTGTGTGTGTGTGTGTGTATGTGTGTGTATAAAATGAAACAAAGTGACAACCCTTTGAAAACAATGTGAGGACACACAGTTATTAAATTCTATAAAATTTGCCTCATGTTATTCATAGTTTAAAATTCTGATAACAACCATAGAAATTATAAATTATTTTTATGCTATAAGGGAAATAAACAATGGGCATGTGACTGATGAGGGAAACCTTGTTGATTAGTTCAAATAGCCATAATCCAGGACGTGCCAGTCCAAGACATGCCCAGAATCCAGGATCCTGCCACTGCATTCCAGCTTGGGTGACAAAGCAAGACTCTGTCTCAAAAAAAATAATTCTGAAGGGGCAGTTACTGTTAATCATGATGGTGGGCAAATCAGATGCACACACACACACACACACACACACACACACACACACTCCCCCTAATATGTGGACATTTTGGTTATACATTTAAAAACAAAAACACTCAAATGTGAAAGTAGGAAAAAGAAATAACAAATTCCGGAACAAAGAAAGATCTCTTACGGCTGAACAGGAATTTAAGGAATATGATCTACATGTTTGCTTATCAATCAATCATCTATCATCTCTATCTATTTCAGTTTAACTGAAGAATGAATTATGAGATGTTAAAATAGCAAATAAGTTTGGAAAACTAAATCAAGATCAATTTCAAAATGACACTAGGGGAGTCATTTATTTATACCCTTAGCATTCAATCAGCTGTTAGAATTGGGATGATAAATACTTCACAGGTATGTAATGGAGACATATCTTCCCTGTATCTCTGTGATAGACAGAAGTAGAAATCTAGTGCTCTTTCCCACTGTGTCAGAATTTAGTCACGGAATCACTCTTGACAGAGGGACCCAGGCAGCCTATAGCATCAATCTTTCTGAGTCCATGACGTAACACCTATGGGTGTTACGTGGGTGCATAGGTGATTTTTGAGTATGAAATGGAAAGACTGGTGCTCAGCTTAAGAACAAGCAGATATGCATGTTTCAGGAATGGAAAAATCAGAAAGAATTGATCAAGAAGACAAATTAAAAACTTAAAAATACAATTAAAATAATATCTCTGATGAAAAGTTCTAAGGCCCTAAATTTAATTTTAGCTAGGGAGAATTTTGGATAAATTCCCTCAGAGTAAATGGTTCAATGACTGCTTCAAAATGAATTTACATATATTTTTTGAGGTATAAACAGCAACAAGGCTGGTCATAATTATTTTTTTTCCTCGCGATTTTTTGTAGAATAAATTACACCTCAAATAATCAACACATCCAAAAATATGTTTCCCATATGATTTAAATATAAAGGCCAGTTGTTGTTGTTATTGTTTTGTTTTGTTTTGTTTTGTTTTGTTTTGTTTTGTTTTAGAAGGAGTCTCACTCTGTCTCCCAAGCTGGGGTGCAATGGTGTGATCTCGGCTTACTGCAACTTCTGCCTCCCAAGTTCAAGGAATTCTTCTGATTCAGCCTTCCAAATAGCTGGGATTACAGGTGCACACCACCGTGCCCTGCTAATTATTATTATTATTATTATTTGTATCTTTAGTAGAGACAAGGTTTCACCATGTTGGCCAGGCTAGTCTGGAGCTCCTGACCTTGTGATCCACCAGCCTCAAGCTCCCAAAGTGCGGGGATTACAGGTGTCAGCCACTACACTGGAATCCAGAAGGAAATTTTTTTAAAGTTAAACAGTGAGTCAGGACATAAATTCGAATTAGAAATAAGTCTAATACAAGCAAATAGATTTCTATATTTTAAGTTTTCTAGCATTCATTTACATAAATTTTGAAATTATTTCTGTGTCCTTGAAAAAATGTTTTTTTCAGCAAGAAATAGGTTTATTTCTTAGACAAGGAAGATATTCCTTCTAAGAGTTTTATAAGAAGGACACCACAATATCATGAGCATATTCCTCAACAACATTTATATATTTGAGGCAATGCATTTCACTGCTTCTTAAAGAGTCCCTAATAAAAGGGGGAGGCTGTTGGTACTACCCTAGACACAGTATAGAAGAAGCTATTTTATGGCAGTTGGAAAGAGACTGACAATAAAAAATACAACCAGTTTGCAGCTTTCTGCTGGCTTGACTTAATACAGAGATAGATTTTTATAGTATCTAGAGAAATAGGTATACTCCGTCTTTACCTGCTGTCTCGGCTGAGCTTCTGATTGATAGTGGATAGCAATAAAGTTTTAGTTAGGGGCATTATTGGTTGGAGGGAGTGGAGACACACACAATTTGGTGCAAGAAAAAGATGTAGGAATACAGACAGGACTGCCACAATTGAAATATGATAAATAAAGAATAGCTGGGCCCCACGGGAAATGTATCTGGGAACTGAAAAGAAACAAGGCAGCTTCTGTAGCTGTCTGTCTTTCTCTGCGCCTATCCGTCATCTCTAACACGCTCTCTTTTTATTTTTATTGTTTTAATTAATTAATTAATTTTTATTTCAATAAGTTTTTGAAGATCAGATGGTGTTTGGTTACCTGCAAGAATGGCCATAATAAAAAAAAAATTAATGATATTGGCATGGGGAACACTTTTATGTGTTGGTGGGACTATAAGCTAGTACAACCAATATGGAAAACAGTGTGGAGATTCCTTAACGAGCTAAAAGTAGATCTACCATTTGATCCAACAATCAGACTCCTGAGTATCTACTCAAAGAAGTCATTATACGAAAAAGATAATTGCACACGCATGTTTATAGCCGCACAACTCGCAGTTGCAAAAAAATCAGCCCAAATGCCCATCAAATCCACAAGTGGATAAAGAAAATGTGGGGTGTGTGTATCTATATACCAATATATACTCTAATATATGTATATTGGAATACTACTCAGCTATAAAAAGGAACAAAAATAATGGCATTTGCTGCAGCAGCAACCTGAATGGAATCAGAGACTGTTATTCTAAATGAGGTAACTCAGGAATAAAAAAACCAAACATTGTATGATCTCAATCATAAGAGGGAGATAAGCTATGAGGACACAAAGGCATAAGAATGATACAAGTGACTTTGGGGACACCAGAGAAAGGGTGGGATGTAGATGATAATAAAAGGTACAGTTTTTAATTTATCTTATCTTCTTTCCTAATCATTCATAACCTTTTATATGATAGCTTCCTAAGTGGGTTATGAAAACATTATTTGTTATATCAAAGTACTTAATAATTTGTAATAAAGACTTCTAAATAAAATAATTTCTAAATAAAAGTCTTTACAAAATTGTATTTGAAAAGGGGTCTATTTAACTTTAACATAATTTCCAGATAAAGATATTACTTCTGTTTTCTTTACACAATCAGTGCCAAAGTGTCAAAAATTTTTGACTTGCCATTGTATACATTCTATTTTATCCAATTTATCTGAACATGCCTAGTCTACCAGTCAAAAATAATAATAATAACCAGTCCACATCTAGATTATCATGTTTGAGCTTACAGCATATTATTTTATTGCAGGGAGCACTAACTTTTAAGGGCATTGATTAATAAACTGTCTACTGTTTCAACCTAGTGAAAGGTCTATAGAGTCTTGATAATTAGTCTACAGGGAAATGCAGCAAAATTTACATAAAGCTAAAATAAGTAAGCTTATTCTGTGGTTCTTTAAAATGCAAAATTAAGACCAATAGACAGAAAATTCACAAAGATAAATTTTAGTTCACATAAGAAAGATATTTCTAAATATTAACAAGTAAATATTTAAAGTTAGGCTTACCCAAATTTGCATCTTGTCTCTCTTACTGCCTGGTTATAGAATCTTAGATACTTGGTAAGTAAAATTCAGCGTCCATTATCTTTATAAATTTGGAGGAAAACCATGAACTGAGGTTGTTATGAAGATTCATTGCTATAGTATATAAAATACATTTAGCATAGTGCCCTGTTCATGATATTTAAAAATTGCTATGGCATCTACAAATCAGAATATAGGAGGATATTGATTGGATTAGTAAACCAGAAAGAGTACCTTGTTTTTGCCTAAAGGTTGCAATAGACAACCTCTAAGTTTGTATCACATGCTAAGATTTTGGAATAATATTAACTGTGGCGAAGTCTTTCGGCATGAAGGTTAAGACCTGATGCCATAAGCCATATCAACTTAAAATTGATGATGCTACTACAAAGCTAATAATAGAATACATTTACGGTTCTCACAGTCACGCAGTTATAAACGATAAGCACAAACACAGGCACACACACACATACACGCACACAATTAAGAAATGAGTTAAGATTGCAGAATATAGGGTGAACATAATTCCTATCAAAATCCCAACTTGAGTGCAGAAATTGGAAAGCTAATTCTAAAATTCATATGAAATATCAGGAGACCCAAGATAGCCAAAACAATCTGGAAGAAGACCAAAGTGTAAGGACACAAACTTCTTATCTTCAAAATTTACAACAAAACCATGGTAATCAAGACAAGATAGACCCATAGATCCATGGACTGAATTGAAAGTAGAGAATAAACCTTAAAATTTATAATCAGTTAATTTTTAACAAGGATGGCAAGACAATACAATGACAAAAGAATTGTATTTTGAAGAAATAGTGTTGAAGCAACTGACAGCCCCATGCAAAAAAATTAAGATGCATCTTTGCCACACAATATATACAAAAATTAACTCAAAATTAACCCAAATTCCTTAATTTAAGAACTAAAACTATTAAACTCTGGAATAAAATATGGGAATAAATTTTATAACCTTGGATAAGCAATTTCTTATACATATGTATACACATATATCACTTAAAGCACAAGTTCTAAAAGAGAAAAAAATGAATAAATTGAAATTTCATCAAAATTCATTAAAATAAGTTGAAATTAATCAAAACTTTTTTCCTTAAAAAAACACCATCAAGAAAAAAATCACAGAAGGGAGAAAAATATCTGCAGTCATGTATCTGATAAGGAATTTGTATCAACAGTATATAAGGAATTCTTACAACCTCAAAATAAAAACACAGGTAATCAAATTAAAAATTGGACAAAGAATTTGAATAGGTATTTCACCAAATTAAAGAGTCAAATGAACAGCAAGTGCATACAAAGTTGTTCAAAATCATTATTCATTAGAGAAATGCAAATCAAAATCGCAGTGAGATATGACTCTACATCTACTAGAATGGCTAAAATTAAAATGAAAACAGACAATAATAAGTGTTGGTAAAGATATGAAGAAATTGGAACTTATGCCCTTCGCAAATGAGATAGTATAAAGGTGCAGCCACCTTGGAAAACAAGTTGGCAGTTTCTCAAAATTATATACGTAGTTATCCTACAGCCTTCTAATTTCATTCTTAGGTATATATCCAAGAGAATTGAAAACATGTTCACAAATTATTTTTTACAGTTGCTCAGGAGCATTATTGATAACAGCCAAAAACAGAAAACAACTGAAAGCCCTTAAGCTGATGAATGGACAAACAAAATGGGCTATATCAAAACAACAGAATTTTATTCAGCAACAAAAATGAATACAGT
Organism: Sapajus apella; assembly: GCF_009761245.1. Taxonomy (NCBI): domain Eukaryota; kingdom Metazoa; phylum Chordata; class Mammalia; order Primates; family Cebidae; genus Sapajus; species Sapajus apella. The sequence goes on from NW_022436941.1 coordinate 42,446,685, forward strand.
ACTGAGAGTTCTGTAAGATAAATGAACTTGGAAAAAAATGCTAAATGAAAGAAGTCAGAAACAAAAGGCTACATATTGTATAACTCAATTCTGTGAAATGCCCAGAACAGGCAAATCGCTGGAGACAAAAAGTAAATTAGTGGTTTGCAAGGGCTAGAAGGGCAGGGAGAAAAAAGAGTGATTGCTAATTGATATGAGGTCTTTTTTCTGGAGTGACAAAAGTGTTCTAAAATTAGTTTTGGTGCTTACATAACTCTATAAATAAACTAAAACCTGCATAATCGTATATTTCAAAAAGCAAAAGTTTATGATATGTGAATAATCTCAATAAAGCTTTTGTCAAAAAAAGAAAATATGATACATATAGTAAAATGTTATTTGTCTAAGTTGAAAACATTTAAAATTATTTGACTGTTTATGGATATAAACATCCAAATTTGCACAAAAACAAAGCTTTTAATATAGACATGTTAACTTCAGGGTACCAGATACTTGCAGATATGAAGAGGGAGGAAGGAAGAGCAATGGAGGGGTTAAATGATAAAATACTTTTTTTTACAACTATATTGGAAAACAACAATCAAATACAGTGTATTTTGAAATCTGGTGGTTGATGCATGCATATTCGTACAATATTCTCTGACTTTTTGTACATTTGAAATATTTTATAACAAAATATTTAAAAATAAAGGAAAATAGGTCATTATTAAAATTACAGGCTAAAAAATTTCTATTGATCAATTCTGATCATTCTGAGCTATTTTCTTACAAACTGCAATTTGCAGGTTAGCAAGAAACAAGCTAAGAATAGCCTAGATTCTACAATAAAGAAGGAAGTATTCATAAACAAGTGCTAAGCAATTATCTGTATTCAAGATAGCTCACTGACTGAACAAGAGTTAAAGACAAAGCATGAAAAATTCAATACTAACACAAATAGTAAGTTCTGGCAAAAATCTATCTGAGAAACATACGTACCACTGAAGAAAACATTACTATAACACAGTGAAGAGACAGGAAATTTGAAATCAGAAGATCCGGTTCTAGAAGCTTGTGTACCCGTTTATCACCTGTGTGTTCTTGAGTAAATCACAACTTATGACGTTAATCAGCTAATTTTCAAGGCTAAATGACACTAAATGAGCGACTACACATCCTTTTTGTGGGAAATTGAGGTGTATTATATGCAATTTTACTTATTGTGGGAATGTGATTTCTAATATTGGAGTGAACAAGGTAAAACCGATTTTCATTCTCAAAGAATCAAACAGATATTCTGAAATGTGATGGTTATTCTCAGTGTGAGTAAATGTTGGTAAAGGGATGTACCATGTCCACAAAGAGTACTGTAAATCATTTCTCATGATGACACTCTTCAGAATTAAAGAATCCTGAGGGAGAGTTTCCCTAATTCCTGGAATTTTCCTGTCCTGATAAATAAAAAATAGCTACAATCATGTTCTCTAAAGAATCAGTGTTCCTACAGTGTATATAATCCTTTCTTTAAATGAGACTTTTTAAAGGCAGTATCATCTGCATTCTGCCACCTTAGATTGCTGTTCAGGCATAAAAACCATAGTCCGAGAAGTACTCATTTCCTTAATTCTATGTTGTCCTTACCAGATGCTATTCTTTATACTCCATTGCCCAATTTGAACTTCAGTGTACACTCAACACATGTGAAAGCTGCAGATGAGAGTATCACCAACAGTTTCAAATAAAAGCATCTGATTCTCTGAGCACAGTGGCTTCTGCCAAATTCAAAATCCTCACTTAGAGCTCTTTCTCCTAGCCTGTTATTACTGCCTCCCTTGTTCAGAAAAAGATCTGGATCTATTCTGGAGAAATTTAAAAAATAAGAGAGAGAGACCAAAGTGAGTAAGAGTAGGTCCATTCCAGTTATGCAACGATAGAGCTGGGAAATAAAAATTCTTAGGAATTCTCCAAAGTTTCTAAACACTGTGTTCCTATGTAATACAGCTTTCCCAGTTCCTCATAGTACAGTTGCTACAGGAACTTGAACTAGAAGCTTAGCAAATAGGTCCACAGGGACGAAGAAGAGCCTGGGTAAATTCCTTTGAAAAGTTTTGGTTGCTCAAAGCCACAACATACAGAAAGGAAAGTCTAATCTTCTGCTTCTCTGTACTGGGATGAAGAGGTGGAGGCAGAGGGCAAAAGAGTTGAAGAGGTGAGAGGAGGAGTAGAGGGTCCACTATATCAACTATAGCAATAATCCCTAAATTTCATTGCTACTTGGTGACTCACAGGTGACATTCAAGGAGGCTAGTTCTCAAGGAAATGATACTACCTGCCCACTTCCATTCAGTTGGTAAAAACACAACAGGGATTTTAACCTCAATAATGTGGTGTAGGGTTGTGTGGGTGTGTGTTTGTGTGCATGCGCACACATACATCCATGAGAGACTTCCATTGTCATAAACTATTCTTATATTCAATAATTATTTGGAGTTTTAAACATGTTTATATCTTTCTTTTAACTGTGCAAAGTCTGAGATATCCAATCAAATAAGAAGGAAAAAGTGAAGAATTACTGTTATTTTTATTATAATTACTCAAAATTCAAAAGACGGAAGAGAAGAAGAGAACTTGAAAGCAGTAGGAGATCCCAAGAATGGGATGCATATTGCAGATAAAGTAATGCTAATGAATTCACAGAACGTTTCAGTTTCTGCTTGGGTTGTAAAAAGGGTCCTGAGTTGAATACAGTATCTAAACTAGAGAAATGAGAAATTGTTATTTAATTTTTCATTCTACCTGAAAGTCACTGTTGTTGAGTTGGTTTTGTCTTCGGTATTTTTGTTTTTGATTTTTCTCTTTAAAATATATTTCTTAAAGGTGGGTAGGGGAATAGGAACAAGGTGATATATGTAACTTCTTGCATAAAACCTGCCAAAGATTCATCACTGTATTTGCGAACAAGTAGGAAATGACTTCTAAAGTTATCAGAAAAAATATTCTTCACATACAGAATGTTTGTTTTCTATCAAGGCATCTAAGATCAGAACATACAGAATGTTTGTTTTTATATCAAAGCATCTAAGATCAGAAATATATATTTTATAAATATGAATTTGAGTCAGATGCCATTGTGAATACATTTTAATTTCTAAATTCAAAAGTAAACAAGATTACTGAATTACAGAAGGATAAGATCAATATTCCCAAATATTAACATGAGAATTCCATAAATGCTAAGCCTTACTTTCCTTAATATTCACCATATGCCTTCACATTTGAGTGTCCTATATGTATGTATGTCCATGTGTCAGTGCTGTATGAAAAAATATAGTTTCTTACACACACATAGTGCATTTTTAGTCTCTTTTTTTCCCCTCAGTGGGGTGGTCAGAAGTCATAACTGAAACATTTTATTTAAGCAGTCCTAACAACATATGAACATACATGACATAAGCATTAATGTTTTCCACTTGAGAAAGAGAGTAGCAAAGCAAAAGAGTCATACAGAGTTATTTGAAAACCTTTACCCTGGACTCAGCTATTTTTGTTTGCTGTGCCGCATAAGTTGTCTGTGTCAATTGCTCTGAGGACAGCAAAGCTCCTCAGATAGAGAAAACTTATTTCATAGGGGACCTAAAAAATCTATCGGCTCAGTTATTGAAATTGGGTGACAATTCTATGAATTTCAATAGAGTACACATTTTGCCAAGAATTACGATGCTTTTGGCCACTTGTTTTGTTTTTCCATTTTAAAACCATATTTGCTACCAAGGAAACTTGATATGTGTACCATATTTTTTAAGTTTAATTCACTGGATTAATTTGGATAGCCTAATTTATGCTGTGGTGATAGAATAATCCTGAAATCTCAGTGACTTATTATAGCAAGTAGTTTCTTTCTTGCTCAAAGGACACATTCCATGTGAATTGCTGGGGGAATCTCTCTACACAACTACTCAGTGACCCAAGTTGTCCAAAACTACGGTATCTTGCAGCTGCTCCATTGCCTCATTGGTTTTGATGATAAAGCAGAAGAAAAGTTGGTAAGTCACACACTGGTTCTTAATTGTTTCTTCTTCAAGTCATACTTGTTACTTCCACTCACAACGTGTTGGTCAGTATTAGTTCCAAGGATGCGAGAAATTTGGATTGCATATGGATTATCAATGAGTAGTGACTGTCTCTGCCATAATCATTAAATTTATTTGATAAGCAGAAAATATTCTAAGATTTTTTCAAAATAAAGGCTTTTTATAAGGCTTTTTTTCTGCAAAAGTGTAATTTTCGGAATTAAGCGTCATCCTATGAATTCATTTTTAAGAGTCTGTTTCTAGAAGAACAGACTAGAAAAACTGAAAGAAAACTAGTCACCTTTGAGTGAATTTCTACACTAAGAAAGCAAATTCTTTTCTGAGTTTAGTCCATTGAGTAATTTTACCACGATAAATTTTAAGATTTTTGCGAATTTAAATAAATAACTATCACCAAACTGAGACTCACCAATTTCTTGTTACCAAAAAGTCTTTTTCACAACTGTTCTAACTTATGCTGATAGGCTCTTTGCGTACCAACAAAAAAGTTTTATATCTTCTTTCTATATCTATGTACCTATAAGTAACTATATATATATATATATATATATACACATATACACACACACACATATATATAATATATCAATACTATTATATAAAACACTATATAAATATAAAACTATAACATATATCATATATCCCTTTTTGGCATCTGTAGGGTATATTACATAATTTAGAATGTAATTGTAGCTGATTTTGTTTTTACTACTGAAATAATCAAAGTAAAATTAAATCCAAATATAGGAGAATAAAAGTTATTTAAGTTTTCTATATCCTTAGTAATACATAATAATGGAGGAACAAAACAAGATTTAGGTTTAGAGTTTGTCATCTGATAGTTTATATTTTAGAAAAGAGATGTTTCATTGCCTTCTGAGCAGTGCCATGGCACCCAAGGAGAAAATCAGATTCTGAGGGCTGACTTCTTTTTTCACATGGCAGGAGAGAAGTGATAATGAATTGCTACCTTTAAAAATATGGCAACACTGGCTATAGTCATCAGAAATTTCCTAACCTACTTTGACAACAGTGTTCAGTTAGGTCCCTTGCTGAGTAACAGTACTTCTATCAATGATTTTTGCTAACTATTCCAGTGTGATTTTTATTTCATCCAAAATAACTTTACCCAGAGGAGAAAATAAATAGAATAGTCATTTGAAATTATGCAACAATTAGGTAGCAAATTAATGCCCCTTCCAGGCTTTTAGTCATTTATCTCGCATAATTAAGGTTATTTGGTATTGCTGATGCTTTTCTTTAATATAATTACTCAAATATCAGGTCCTAGAATGGATGAAGAATTGACTTTCTTTGTCAACATTCAGCCTAGGGTTTATAATAGGAAGCACTGAAGACAAAACGAAAGTCTTTTTGGTAAGGAATATGAGCAACAACAAGCAGGACTTTCTCTGTTTTTCTGTAAGCCCATTAATTGTTTCAAAATATAGTCATCTTATATCCACAAATGGATGATACTCTGCTTATCATACATGTTTAAAAGTTAGATTATATTTAGAAGCATTTAATTGTATATTGAAACAACATCAATGTTCAGAAATAAATTTTAAAAAATGTTGGAATGCAGATGTCATTAAAAATAATGGTTGTTACCTGGCCAGTTGTTCACAATAACTTGTAATATATAAAGATATGTTATATTACAGTTTCTGTTAATATATATTTACATATGTTAATATATATTTAATATTTATTTTCCATATGGTATATAACAAAATGTTTTAAAAGGTATTTTTAATGTTGGTCTAGTTTTATGTTTATCTGTTCTTTGTATATGAGATATAAGGGTAAGACAGTAATTATTGTGCTCTTTGTACAAGGCACTATGGTTTTCACTTTATTAAATAAAACCTTCATTTGATCTTAGTAATTATATTATGAATTGGATGAGATACTGTTATAAAGTATACATATAAATGTATTACATACACATCCCAAGAATGTGTAGTTAATTTGTGCAGAAGCAGAGATTTGAATCAGATAGTTAACATGCTTGGTGCCTGTATTCATAGTACTATACTATCCCCTGTAGAATGAAGTAACCAGTTATTTCTTAGGTAATGAAACAAAAAAAGGTAGAATAAAATTTGACAACTGAAAATTCTTTTACAAATGAATTCATGTGGTCAAAAGCCATATTTAAGGTACCATGTGAAATAATGAATATTGGGACCAAGGGGTAAAACTTCAATATTATGCAGATAAGTTATTCAGTATTGACCTATTCCTGAGAAAACATAAGGTTATATAAGTACATTATTTTTGGTTCTTATTTAATGTATTTATGAAATTAACAGCTAAGCTAATACTTTTTATCATTTAAAAAAATAAATCATTGTAGAAAACAAGAGAGAAATGTGAACCAAGGAAGTGGAAAAGTTTGATATTTCTCTTTTTCATTTCTTTATCTGATTATGTTAAGAAAAAAAATAATTCATATGAATTACAAAAGTTTTAAAGCCTTCCTGAAATTTGTTATGCTGTTTAAAAAAGGTAGGGAAGGGGGATCAGGCACAGTGGCTCACGCTGTAATTTCAGCACTTTGGGAGACAAGTTAAAGGACTGCTCGAGTCCAGGAGTTTAAGATCAGCCTGAGCAACAGTGTGAGACCTTGTCTTTAAAACAAAAAAGAGGATCACTATTTAGTGACATCTGAGCTTTGGCATAAAGACGCTTTGCTATAAATGATACAATCAATATAGAAAACAGAGAAAAATTGCTAGAGGGACTTGAACATTCAAGGCAAAATTACCTTGGTATATATCATAGCCCAATAGATTAAACTTTTATAATATTTGGAAAATAATTGATGAAAAAAAAACAATGTAAATGTTTTACCACACAACAAGAAAAATTTTAATCTCAATGTGAAGACAATAAAGCTAGTAAAAAGTTACTGGCTTTCTTTCAATTTTGTACATTTTAAGCAACTTTTAAATAATGTTTTATAATTACACAAAAGCATTCAAGTTTTAAAGACTTTATACTCATGTAAATAAATAAAGAAGTTTTCATGTAAAAAATACAATTGATAAGATTATGACCTCTTGTGTTTCTTATGTCTACCGTGAGAGAAAAAATTTAGCCAAAAATTAAATAAAGAAAGAAAGAAAATAAACAATACATGCAAAAGAATGCAAAGAGAAATTACCTACATATGTATAGGATGAGGAAGAAATAATTTTAAAAATTGTATAAAATATATATTAAAAATTCAACATAGAGGTTTTATTGAATAGACAGTATAAAGAGATTGTCCTGTGACTCACAAAATTAGTGTCCTCAAAGACAGTGCTTATTCAACTAATTGCTATAGATAAATATGGCGACCTAGACATGGGCTGCAATAGTATTATACTGATAGAGTTGATATACTTAACATGATAAAAACTATCTATGAAAACCTATAGATAACACATTTACTTGTGAATACTGAATGCTTTCTCTTTAAGATCAGAAATGAGACAAGGATGTCCATGCTCATTACTTAGATTTAAAATTTTATGGGATATGTTGGGTAGTGCAATAAGGCTGGAAATAAAATAATTATTATACATATTTAAAACAAAAAAAATTCTCAGATGACATGAATATGTATGTAGAATTACATTTCTATCATCTAGGGATTATACAGAAGAAATTACACTAGAACTAATAACTGTGTTTAGCAAGGTCATAGAATTTAAAGTCAATATTAAGTATATTTACATTTTCTAGGTGTTAAAATATAAAATATAGATATTAAATATATTTACCATAGAACCTCAAAACAGGTAATAGAAATGAATTAAATTTAAAAATATATTTTTAAATTTCTGTACCAAAAACAACAAACTATTAATGAGAGAAATTAAAGAACACCTAAGTGAAAAGATGTACCATGTTCACGAATCTTAACATTCAGTTATGTAAAGCTGTGTTTTTGACAAATACATCTGTAAATTCTAAGCAATAAAAACTAAAACCAGTACATTTTTTGTAGGAATTGAAAAATTGATTCCAGAATTTATATGGAAAGTCAAGAGACCTAAGATAGTCAAAATAATGTGAAAACAGAATATACATTCTGCCTAAGTTCAAGACATATACCTTCATCCATTTAGAATACTGTAACAAAATACCATAGACTGGATGGCTTATAAACAGCAGATACTTACTTCTCTCAGTTCTAGAAGTTGGGAAGACCAAGACCAGCAAATTCTGTGTGTTTTGAGGACCTGCATCCTTGTACAAAGACAACCGTCTTCTCCTTGTGTCCTCACATGGTCAAAGGGACTTTCAGGCCTCTTCTGTAAGGGCACTCATCCCATCCATGAAAGTTCTGCCCTCATGACCTCATCACCTCCCAAAGTCTCACCTTCTAGTACCATCATATTGGGAATTAGGTTTCAACATATGAATTTTGGGAGACAAAAACCTTTAGTCCATAGCAACATACTAGGAAATGACCATAATAAAGATAGTATAATATTGTTTTACAGATAGACATATGTATGAAATAGCAATAAAATCAGATTAATATAGTAAATTGATTTTTAACAAAAGTGCCAAGGTAATTAAGTGATGATTTATAGATTTTCTACTAAATGATCCTGAAGTAATCAAAAATCCATATGAGGAAAACAAAATGAGAATAGACCACTACCTTACACCATAAGCAAAAACTAATTTGAACTAGATCATTTATTAGACAGCAAAGCAAATAATATACAACTTCAAGAAGTAAACAGAAAAAAACTTTGTGACCTTGGGAAAGACATATTGTTTTTATATAGAACACACCAAAAAATGAAGATCACAAATAAATATTAGATTTAATTAAAATTTAAACATTTTGGGGGAAGATCCAAGATGGCTGAATAGGAACAGCTCCAGAGTGCACTTCCCAGCACGAACAATGCAGAGGGAGAGTGCCCACCACATTTCCAAACAAATTTTCACTGCCCACAGACCAGGAGATTCTCGGGCGTAAAAACACCATGAGTTTTCAGTGCGAGGTTTCAGCTGGTGCTGGGTTGGCACACAGAAACTCACACAAATATGGGCAGCTATTTCAACTGGCACTTAGAATACCTGGGAGACAGAGCTGCCCATTCAACTGAAAGGCAGTGGGCAGAGACAGGGAGCCAGGCTTTCTGGCTCTGTGAGTACCACCCCCACAAAACAAGCAATCTGAAATGCTCTGGATTGAGAGTTTCCCAGCAAGTGCAGCTGGACCCAGGATAGTCCAGCTCAGTGCGGGGAAGGGCGACCACCACTACTGAAGCAGTTCACAGCAGCTGGGCAGAGCCTGCAGCAGCTCAGCAATACCTCTGCTGGCAGACTGTGACTAGACTACTCCTTGCAGGGCAGAGCATTGATGAAAAAAGGCAGCAGCATGACAGGAACTTATAAATAAAGCCAACCTTCCTAGGACAGAGCACCTGGGAAAGAGGCAGTTATGAGTTCCACTGCAGTAGACATAAAAGTACCTGCTGAGCAACTCTGCATGGAACAACGCAGCTCCCAGCACAGCACTTGATCTCCTATAAGGGACAGACTGTCTCTTCAAGCAGCTCCCCAACCCTGTATAACCAAAGAGATGCCTCATAAAGAAGAGCTCAGGTCAACATCTGGCAGGTACCCTTCTGGGATGAAGATAACAGAAGAAGAAACTGGCAGCAACCCTTACTGTTCTGCAGCCCCTGCAGGTGAGCCCCAGGGAAGCAGGGTCTGGCGTGGACCTCCAGCAGTCCTGCAGCAGAGGGGCCTGACCGTTAGAAGGAAAACTAAGAAACAGATAGAAATAAATTCATCATCAACAAAAAGGATGTCCACTCACAGACCCCCTCCGAAACTCACCAACTACAAAGACCACAGGTAGATAAAGCCCTAAGATGGGAAGAAACCAGTGCAAAAATGATGAAAACACCAAAAACCAGAATGCCTCTCCTCCTCTAAAGGATCACAACTCCTCACCAGCTAGGGATCAAAGATCGATGGAGAATGAATCTGATGAATTAACAGAAAAAGGCTTCAGAAGGTGGGTAATAACAAACTTCTCTGAGCTAAAAGAACATGTGCCAACCAAATGCAAAGAAACTAAGAACCTAGTAAAAAGGTTAGATGAGATGCTAACTAGAATAAACAGCCTAGACAAGAATATAAACTATTTGATGGAGGTGAAAAACACAGCAAAAGAACTTTGAGAAGCATACACAAGTTTTAATAGCTGAATTGACTAAGCAGAAGAAAGGATATAAGAGATTGAAGATCAACTCGATGAAATAAAATGCGAAGGCAAGAGTAGAGAAAAAGGAGAGAAAAGAAATGAACAAAGCCTCTAAGAAATATGGGATTATGTGAAAAGACCTAATCTATGTTTGTAGATGTACCTGAATGTGGCCTACGAAGAGACTTAGACTCCCACACACTAATAGTGGGAGACTTCAACACTCTACTGTCAATATGAGACAGATCAACGAGACAGAAAATTAACAAGGATATTCAGGACTTGAACTCAGATCTGGACCAAGAGGACCTAATAGATATCTACAGATATCTCCGCCCCAAATCCACAGAATATACATTCTCCTCAGCACCGCATTGCACCTACTCTAAAATTGAACACATAATTGGAAGTAAATCACTCCTCAGCAAATGCAAAGAATAGAAATAATAACAAACAGTCTCTCAGACCACAGAGCGATCAAATTAGAACTCAGAATTAAGAAAATAACTCAAAACCGCACAGCTTCATGAAAACTGAACAACTAGCTCCTGAATGTCAACTGCATAAACAATGAAATGAAGACAGAAATAAAGATGTTCTTTGAAACCAATGAGAATGAAGACAAAACATACCAGATTCTTTGGGACACATGTAAAGCAGTGTCTAAATGGATATTTATAGCAATAAATGCCCACATGAGAAGCAAGGAAAGCTCTAAAATTGACACTCTATCATCAAAATTGAAAGAGCTAGAGGAACAAGACCAAAAAAACTCAAAAGCTAGTAGAAGACAAGAAATAACTAAGATCAGAGCAGAACTGAAAGAGATAGAGACACAAAAAACCCTACAAAAAAATCAATAAATACAGGAGCCGGTTTTTTGAAAAGATCAACAAAATAGCTAGCCAGATTAATAAAAAAGAAAAGGGAGAAGAATCAAATAGATGCAAAGGGGATATCGCCACTGATTCCACAGAAATACAAACTACAATCAGAGATTACTGCCAACAACTCTATGCACATAAACCAATAAACCTGGAAGAAATGGATAAATTCCTGGACAGTTGCACCCTCTCAAGTCTAAACCAGGAAGAAGTTGAAACCTTGAATAGACAAACAACAAGGGCTGAAGTTGAGGTAGCAGTTAATAGTCTACCAACCAAAAAAAGTCCAGGTCCAGATAGGTTCATAGCTGAATTCTACCAGACTTATAAAGAGGAGCAGGTACCATTCCTTCTGAAACTATTCCAAACAATACAAAAAGAAGGAATCCTTCTCAAATCATTTTGAGACCAATATCATCCTGATACCAAAACCCAGCAGAGACTCAACAAAAAAAGAAAACTTCAGGCCAATATCCATGATGAACATAGATGCAAAAATCTTCGATAAAATACTGGAAAACTGATTGCAACAGCACATCAAAAAGCTTATCCATTACAATCAAGTAGGCTTCATTCCAGGGATGTAAGGCTGGTTCAACATTCACAAGTATATAAACGTAATCCACCACATAAACAGAATCAAAGACAAAAACCACATGATTATCTCAATAGAAACAGAGAAGGCCTTCAACAAAATTCAACAGCGCTTTATGCTAAAAACTCTCAATAAACTAGATATTGAAAGAACATATATCAAAACAGTAAAAGCTATTTATGACAAACCTACAGCCAATATCATATACTGAGTGGGCAAAAACTGGAAGCATTCCCTTTGAAATCCATCACTAGACAAGGATGTCGTCTCTCACCACTCTTATTCAATATAGTGTTGGACATTCTAGCCAGAGGAATTAGGCAAGAAAAAAAAATAAAGGGTATTCACTTAGGAAAAGAGGAAGTCAAATTGTCTCTATTTGCAGACAACAAGACTGTATATTTAGAAGACCCTATCATCTCAGCCCAAAATCTCCTGAAACTGATAAGCAACTTCAGCAATGGCTCAGGATACAAAATCAATGTGCAGAAATCACAAGCAGTTCTATACACCAATAACAGACTAACAGAGAACCAAATCATGAGCAAACTCCCATTCACAATTGCTACAAAGAGAATCAAATACCTAGGAATACAACTAACAAATGATATAAAGGACCTCTTGAAGGAGAGCTACAAACCACTGCTCAAGGAAATAAGAGAGAATACAAACAGATGGAGAAACATTCCATGCTCATGGTTAGGAAGAGTCAATATCGTTAAAATGGCCATAATGCCCAAAGTTATTCATGGATTCAATGCTATCCCCATCATGCTACCAATGACCTTCTTCACAGAACTGGAAAAAACTACCTTAAACTTCATATGGAACCAAAAGAGAGCCCACATTGCCAAGACAATCCTAAGCAAAAAGAACAAAGCTGGAGGAATCACGCTACCTGATTTCAAACTATACTACAAGGCTACAGTAATCAAACCAGCATGGTACTGGTACCAAAATAGAGATATAGACCAATGGAACAGAACAGAGGCCCTGGAGACAATGTCACCATCTACAACCATCTGATCTTTAACAAACCAGAAAAAAACAAGCAATGGGGAAAGGATTTCCTGTTTAATAAACGGTGTTGGGAAAACTGGCTAGTCACGTGCAGAAAGAAACTGCACGCCTTCCTGACAGCTTACACTAAAATTAACTCCAGATAGATTAAAGACTTAAACATAAGACCTAACACCATAAAAAGCCTAGAAGATGCTGGGTGCGGTGGCTCAAGCCTGTAATCCCAGCACTTTGGGAGGCCGAGGCGGGTGGATCACGAGGTCAAGAGATCGAGACCATCCTGGTCAACATGGTGAAACCTCATCTCTACTAAAAATACAAAAATTCAGCTGGGCATGGTGGCGTGTGCCTGTAATCCCAGCTACTCAGGAGGCTGAGGCAGGAGAATTGCCTGAACCCAGGAGGCGGAGGTAGCGGTGAGCCGAGATCGCGCCATTGCACTCCAGCCTGGGTAACAAGAGCGAAACTCCGTCTAAAAAAAAAAGCCTAGAAGATAACCTAAGCAAAACCATTCAGGACATAAGCATAGGCAAGGACTTCATGACTAAAACACCAAAAGCATTGGCAACAAAAGCCAAATAGACAAATGGAACCTAATTAAGCTCCAGAGATTCTGTACAGCAAAAGAAACAATCATTATAGTGAACCAGCAATGAACAGAATGGAAAAAATTTTACAATCTACCCATCTGACAAAGTGCTAATATCCAGAATCTACAAAGAACTAAACCAGATTTACAAGAAAAAAACAAACCCATCCAAAAGTGGGCAAAGTATATGAACAGACACTTTTTAAAAGAAGACATACCTGAGGCCAATAAACATATGAAAAAATGCTCATCATCACAGATTATTAGAGAAATGCAAATCAAAACCACATTGAGATACCATCTCACACCAGTTAGAACGGCAATCATGAAAAAATCTGGAGACAACAGATGCTGGAGAGGATGTGGAGAAATAGGAACACTTTTACACTGTTGGTGGGAGTGTAAACTAGTTCAACCATTGTGGAAGACAGTGTGGCGCTTCCTCAGGGACCTAAAAATAGAAACTCCATTTGACCCAGCAATCCCACTACTGGGTATATACCCAAAGGATTATAAATCATTCTATTATAAAGACACATGCACGCGTATGTTCACAGCGGCACTGTTTACAATAGCAAAGACCGAGAACCAACCCAAATGCCCATGGATGATAGACTGGACGAAGAAAATGTGGCACATATACACCATGGAATACTGTGCAGCCATAAAAAAATGATGAGTTTGTGTCCTTTGTAGGGACATGGATGAATCTGGAAATCATCATTCCCAGCAAACTGACACAAGAATGGAAAATCAAACACTGCATGTTCTCACTCATAGACGGGTGTTGAACAATGAGAACACATGGACACAGGGAGGGGAGCATCACACACTGAGGTCTGTTGGGGGTGCCAAGGGAGGGACAATCGGGAGGGTGGGGAGGTCAGGGAGGGAGAACATGGGGAGAAATGCCAGATGTAGGTGACAGGGGGACGGAGGCAGCAAATCACATTGCCATGTGTGTACCTATGCAACAATCCTGCATGATCTGCACATGTACTCCAGAACCTAAAGTACAAAAAAAAAAGAGTCAAAAAAAAATTTAAACGTTTTGCTCTTGTAAAGAGATTATTAAAAAATAAAATGGTAAACCACAGATTAGAAGAAAATATAGACATCTGACAAATGACTTGTTTTAAAATATACAAAGAATAATTTAATAATTTTAAAATCTCAATTCAAACAGAAAATTATTTCAGCAGATATTTCATCAAAAAAGATAAATGAATAAATAAGAATATGAAAATGCTCAATGTTATTAGTAACCTGGAAAATAAAATTTAAAAACTTGAATGAGACACCAACATGTACCCATTGGAATGGCTAAAAAAAAAAAATAAACAGACAATACAATGTATTGGTCTGAATGTGGAGTAAGTGAAATTCTCTTATATTGTTCCTGGGAATGTAGATTAGTATAGAGTTGTAAAGTGTAGCAGTAAAGGAACTAGTTTTAACTCTAACCTAGATTTTCTAATGTTCAAAATTAGAATAACTATTGGCAATACTTTATGAAATTATTAGTCCATGTTATAAAATTTGGGAGGGCTTATTTATAGAATTGAAGTCTATGTCAATCTTTCTGACAGTAAACTGCATATTGTAGTATCTAATTGCTGAATATATTTCCTGTCTCTAAAGAAAATTATATCAACTGATTTCAAGGCAAAGGTGAGTACCATGCATAAAGATACAGAGTAGAAACTGAGCTACTTGATTCCTAAACCTGGCTGTATCCTTTGTGTCCCTGAAAAAGTATTAGGAACAATCAGAGTTTAATTCTTTACATTGCAGAGTAATTCAAAGTAAAATTTTAAAATCTCTAAAATAATATTTTTGTAGTTTTTACATCTTGCTGAATAGTAAACACACAATACCAGCTTATTACATACTTTTCAATGCTTTACTGGAAAGGGAAAGAAAGATTTAAATTAGGAGAGCAAGAACAAGATCGGCTCCTTAAAAACAATTGTCTTCAGATTGTTGCATGGATCATAAGCACCTACTAATTTCCAATGGCACAAAATTACCACAAAATCTAATTTACTACACAAAGCAGGGGAAGTAGAGAAGAAAGGGAAGGAAGTTAATTCCACATCTGTGTGTCCCTCTCCACCACTGGTTTAAGCTGAAGCAGAGTAAAGATAATCAAGACAGGAGGCCCCTCATGCTGGTGTCAAATTCCTTGTTAAATTGTGGTTGAAGTCCCACCCACAGATGATCATTTTTCCTCATTTGAGATACAGATGTTGGTTTTCGAATTAAAAACAAAACCAAAAACAAACCAAGGCTTATTTTTAAATGAAGAGCCCTGCAACTATGTTTAGAAAAGATAGAAAATATTCCTTTTACTTTTTTTGTAACTTTAATATTTCCCCAGAGCACTAGTAATTTTCAAAGTCAAGAATTCTTACTTCTCCCCTCAGTCCATTTATAAAACAGCATCCTATATAAATTAAAAAATCTGTAAATAAACCTATAAAATACATTGGTTAATAATATGGCTATTTAAAAAAACACATCTCCTAAGTTCCTTGTTTTGTATTTTATAGATCATAAAGTCAATTCCTTCTTCTGAGATGAGATGAAAAATTACTATCATAAAATACTTAAATATTCTGAATTCTATCCTGTAGGAGAAAACAGAAATTCATTATTTTACTTTTATTTCATTAAAATAAAATTCAGCCTAAAAATATTTCTCCTACTTCATAGTAGCATGCTACCACTACATATGCAGCATTGACCTCATGCAGCTGCATGTACAAAAAAGTCAGTTAAAATTAGTGTAATCAAGCGCTACTTAAGGAAGAAAAAAATCTATTCCCATGATGATATATTTAACAACAATAATATAAGCAAAATTAAGTTTTTTAGCTTATAAACTGTCTGGCATATGTTTACATTTATCTTCTGTTGTTAATTTGAAGTCTATTTTGTTGCCTCAGAAAAGGCAAGCTCAGTGGGAATTCTGCATATCATATTAAGGATTTTATTTTCAAATAAAAATACTAATTTTGACAAAAAATTAAATAAATATTAAAAGACTGTCACTGTGAAAGAGATGAAGATCTAAATTGACAAACCACCCCAAGAGATGCCTAATATATTTTTTACATGAACTCTCTACCTGCCAACAGCGGATGTTTTTTGAAGAGGCAACTTTTCCTCTGAAAAGGTCAATGCGATATATGATTCATTTAGGCATTTTCTGATTATCAATTTCTCATTAATTTAGAGCATATCTAGAGAGTGTGGGGATCGAATAGATGGGAAATGACCCTTCTGACTGACAGCACAGCATGCTTGTTTAATTGCAATCCACAGCATTGGGCAGAACCTTAGAATACATATAGAAGGTGGGATGGTACAAAACACCTCCAGGCAAGAAGACAGTGAGTCATTCATATACCCGGTTAACCAGTGTTCCATCATGATTTACGATAAGTACTATCCTATATAACTACTGTAGCCTTCAATTTTCCAGCGAACACAACCCGGCAGATAGTTTTTTCTCAAATAAGAGACTGTATAGGTAAGTGGAAAAGTTATTTTAAGGTGAAATGGTGATCTTCATCTGTTCATGCCCAAGGAAAAAAAATCCATATTTTTGTCAGTGGAAACAACGAACTGGAAAAGTATGACAGTAAATTGGGGCTTAAGTGACTTTTCATGACTATAATTTGTGTTCATTTGTCCCTCTGTCAAACTGAGTTCAAATAAAGAACTACAGGGGCTGGGCACAATGACTCACACCTGTAATCCTGGAAGTGTGGGAGACCAAGGCAGGGAGTTCCGGACCAGCCTGGCCAACATGGAGAAACCCTGTCTCTACTAAAAATACAAAAATTAGCTGGATGTGGTGGCATGCACCTTTAATCCCAGCTACTGGGGAGGCTGAGGCAGGAGAATTGCTTGAACCCCGGAGGCGGTAGTTGCAGTAAACCAAGATAGCATCACTGCACTCCAGCCTGGGCGAAAGAGCTAGACTCCTTCTAAAAAAAAAAAAAAAAGAAAGAAAGAAAGAAAAGAAAAGAGAAGAGAAGAGAAGAAAAGAAAAGGAAGGAAGGAAGGAAGAAAAGAAAGAAAGAAAGAACTACAAGGTATGAAATTAAATCTTCAGGAACAGGTAGATTTCAGAAATCTTAAAATTTATTTTTCTTAACCAAAAATTGAAAATTGTCTTCCATGTTCTTCAGCATTGTGTGTGTGGGGTCTACATTTCCTTTCCCCTTCTCTGTTTTTTATTTCCCTTCCTACTTTGGCCATGGCATCTTATGGCTCATTTATACCTTTTGCTTTTTCTTTCCATTGTTATTTGTCCATTCTATTATCTCTCATGTGTTCTCACTCAAATATAAGAAGTCCTTCAGTGTAAGTATTTTTACTAAGAATATTTTAGCTACAAATAATAACTTTAAAATTTATTATAAAAATAGTCCTTCTGTATTGTGAATCTGACTTAGCAATTAATACTCTTCCATTAACATAATCTATCAAGAAAGAAAATGCTTAAACAAGTTAATTCATACTTAAAATTTATTTTTCTTTTTTTTTCCCCCATTTATTTATTTTATTGCATTTTAGGTTTTGAGGTACATGTGAAGAACATGCAAAATTCTTGCATAGGTACACACGTGGCAGTGTGATTTGCTGCCTTCCTCCCCATCACCTACATCTGGCATTTCTCCCCTTGCTATCTCTCCCCAGCTCCCCACCCCCCACCGTCCCTCCACTATTTCCCCCCAACTGACCCCAGTGTGTAGTGCTCCCCTCCCTGTGTCCATGTGTTCTCATTGTTCAACACCCGCCTATGAGTGAGAACATGCGGTGTTTGATCTTCTGCTCTTCTGTCAGTTTGCTGAGAATGATGGTTTCCAGGCTCATCCATGTCCCTACAAAGGACACAAACTCATCATTTTTGATGGCTGCATAATATTCCATGGTGTAAAAGTGCCACATTTTCCCTATCCAGTCTATTGTCGATGGGCATTTGGGTTGGTTCCAGGTCTTTGCTATTGTAAACAGTGCTGCAATGAACATTCGTGTGCACATGTCCTTATAGTAGAATGATTTGTAATCCTTTGGATATATACCCAGTAATGGGATTGCTGGGTCAAATGGAATTTCTATTTCTAGGTCCTTGAGGAATCACCACACTGTCTTCCACAATGGTTGAACTAATTTACACTCCCACCAACAGTGCAAAAGTGTTCCTATTTCTCCACATCCTCTCCAGCATCTGTTGTCTCCAGGTTTTTTAATGATCGCCATTCTAACTGGAGTGAGATGGTATCTCAATGTTGTTTTGATTTGCATTTCTCTGATGACCAGTGATGATGAGTATTTTTTCATATGTTTGTTGGCCTCATGTATGTCTTCTTTTGTAAAGTGTCTGTTGATATCCTTTGCCCACTTTTGAATGGGCTTGTTAGTTTTTTTCTTGTAAATCTGCTTTAGTTCTTTGTAAATTTTGGATATCAGCCCTTTGTCAGATGGGTAAACTGCAAAAATTTTTTCCCCTTCTGTTGGTTGCCGATTCACTCTAATGACTGTTTCTTTTGTGTGCAGAAGCTGTGGACTTTGATTAGGTCCCATTTGTCTGTTTTGGCTTTTGTTGTCAGTGCTGTTGGTGTTTTGGTCATGAAGTCATTGCCTACACCTATGTCCTGAATGGTTTTGCCTAGATTTTCTTCTAGGGTTTTTATGGTGTTAGGTCTTATATTTAAGTCTTTAATCCATCTGGAGTTAATTTTAGTGTAAGGTGTCAGGAAGGGGTCCAGTTTCTGCTTTCTGCACATGGCTAGCCAGCTTTCCCAACACCATTTATTGAACAGGGAATCCTTTCCCCATTGCTTGTTTTTGTCTGGTTTGTCAAAGATCGGATGGTTGTAGATACGTTGTGTTGCCTCCAAGACCTCTGTTCTGTTCCATTGGTATATATCTCTGTTTTGGAACCAGCTGTTTTGATTATTGTAGCCGTGTAGTATAGTTTGAAGTCCAGTAGTGTGATGCCTCCCGCTTTGTTCTTTTTGCTTAGAATTGACTTGGCTATGCGAGCTCTCTTTTGGTTCCATATGAAGTTTAAGATGATTTTTTCCAGTTCTGCGAAGAAGGTCATTGGTAGCTTGATGGGGATAGCATTGAATCTGTAAATTACTTTGGGCAGTATGGCCATTTTCACAATATTGATTCTTCCTAACCACGAACATGGAATGTTTCTCCATCTGTTTGTGTCCTCTCTTATTTCGTTGAGCAGTGGCTTGTAGTTCTCCTTGAAGAGGTCCTTTACGTTCCTTGTTAGTTGTATTCCTAGGTATTTTATTCTCTTTGTGGCAATTGTGAATGGAAGTTTGTTCTTGATTTGGCTCTCTTTAAGTCTGTTATTGGTGTATAGGAATGCATGTGATTTTTGCACATTGATTTTGTATCCTGAGACTTTGCTGAACTTGCTTATCAGTTTCAGGAGATTTGGGGCTGAGACGATGGGGTCTTCTAGATATACAATCATGTCATCTGCAAATAGAGACAATTTGACTTCCTCCTTTCCTGTTTGAATGTCCTTTATTTCTTTTTCTTGCCTGATTGCTCTGGCTAGAACTTCCAATACTACATTGAATAGCAGTGGTGAGAGAGGGCATCCTTGTCTGGTGCCACGTTTCAAGGGGAATGCTTCCAGTTTTTGCCCATTCAGTGTGATATTGGCTGTTGGTTTGTCATAAATAGCTTTTATTATTTTGAGATACGTTCCATCAATACCTAGCTTATTGAGTGTTTTTAGCAGAAAGGGCTGTTGAATTTTGTCAAAGGCCTTCTCTGCATCAATTGAGATAATCATGTGGTTTTTGTCTTTGGTTCTGTTTATGTGGTGAATTACGTTTATAGACTTGCGTATGTTGAACCAGCCTTGCATACCCAGGATGAAGCCTACGTGATCATGGTGGATAAGCTTTTTGATGTGCTGTTGCAATTGGCTTGTCAGTATTTTATTGAAGATTTTTGCATCTATGTTCATCATGGATATTGGCCTGAAGTTTTCTTTTCTTGTTGAGTCTCTGCCAGGTTTTGGAATTAGGATGATGTTGGTGTCATAAAATGATTTGGGAAGAAATCCCTGTTTTTGTATTGTTTGGAATAGTTTCAGAAGGAATGGTACCAGCTCCTCTTTGTATGTCTGGTAGAATTCGGCTGTGAACCCGTCTGGACCTGGGCTTTTTTTGGGTGGTAAGCTCTTAATTGCTGCCTCAACTTCAGACCTTGTTATGGGTCTGTTCAGGGTTTCGGCTTCTTCCTGGTTTAGGCTTGGGGGGAGGCAAGTGTCCAGGAATTTATCCATTTCTTCCAGGTATATTAATTTATGTGCATAGAGTTGTTTGTAATAATCTCTGATGATGGTTTGAATTTCTGTGGAATCTGTGGTGATATCCCCTTTATCGTTTTTTATTGCATCAATTTGGTTATTCTCTCTTTTCTTTTTTATTAATCTGGCTAGTGGTCTGTCTATTTTGTTGATCTTTTCAAAAAACCAGCTCCTGGATTTATTGATTTTTTGAAGGGTTTTTTGTGTCTCTATCTCCTTCAGTTCTGCTCTGATCTTAGCTATTTCTTGTCTTCTGCTAGACTTTGAGGTTTTTTGATCTTGCTCCTCTAGCTCTTTCAGTTTTGATGATAGGGTGTCAATTTTTGATCTCTCCTTGCTTCTTATGTGGGCACTTATTGCTATATATTTTCCTCTAGAGACTGCTTTAAATGTGTACAGAGATTCTGGTATGTTGTGTCTTCATTCTAGTTGGTTTCGAAGAACATCTTTATTTCTGTCTTCATTTCATTGTTTATCCAGTCAACATTCAAGAGCAAGTTGTTCAGTTTCCATGAAGCTGTGCATTTCTGGGTTAGTTTTTGAATTCTGAGTTCTAACTTGATTGCACTGTGGTCTGAGAGACTGTTTGTTACGATTTCCGTTCTTCTGCATTTGCTGAGGAGTGATTTACTCCCAATTATGTGGTCAATTTTAGAGTAGGTGTGATGTGGTGCTGAGAAGAATGTATATTCTGTGGCTTTGGGGTGGAGAGTTCTGTAAATGTCTATTAGGTTTGCTTGGTCCAGGTCTGAGTTCAAGTCCTGGATATCCTTGTTAATTTTCTGTCTGGTTGATCTGTCTAATGTTGACAATGGGGTGTTAAAGTCTCCCACTATTATTGTGTGGGAGTCTAAGTCTCTTTGTAAGTCATTAAGAACTTGCCTTATGTATCTGGGTGCTCCTGTATTGGGTGCATATATATTTAGAATTGTTAGCTCTTCTTGTTGCATTGATCCTTTTACTATTATGTAATGTCCCTCTTTGTCTCTTTTGATGTTTGTTGCTTTAAAGTCTAATTTATCAGAGATGAGAATTGCAACTCCTGCTTTTTTTCGCTCTCCATTTGCTTGGTAAATCTTCCTCCATCCCTTTATTTTGAGTCTTTGTGTATCCTTGAATGTGAGATGGGTTTCCTTGATACAGCACACTGATAGTTTGTGGCTTTGTATTCAATTTGCCAGTCTGTGTCTTTTGATTGGGGCATTTAGTCCATTTACATTTAGGGTTAATATTGTTATGTGTGAATTTGATACTGCCATTTTGGTGCTAGCTGGGTGTTTTGCCCTTTAGTTGAGCTGGTACTTGTTGTTCCTTTATATGTGTAGAGCCTCTTTCAGGAGCTCTTGTAGAGCTGGCCTGGTGGTGACGAAATCTCTGAGTACTTGCATGTTCACAAAGGATTTTATTTTTCCTTCACTTATGAAGCTTAGTTTGGCTGGATAGGAGATTCTGGGTTGAAAGCTCTTTTCTTTAAGGATGTTGAATATTGGCCCCCACTCTCTTCTGGCTTGTAGGGTTTCTGCTGAGAGATCTGCTGTGAGTCTGATGGGCTTCCTTTTGTGGGTAACCCTACCTTTCTCTCTGGCTGCCCTTAGTATTTTCTCCTTCATTTCAACCCTGGTGAATCTGACGATTATGTGCCTTGGGGTTGCTCTTCTTGACGAATATCTTTGTGGTGTTCTCTGTATTTCCTGGACTTGAATGTTTGCTTGCCTTGCTAGGTTGGGGAAGTTTTCCTGGATAATATCCTGAAGAGTATTTTCCAGCTTGGATTCATTCTCTTCGTCACATTCAGGTACGCCTATCAAATGTAGATTAGGTCTTTTCACATAGTCTCACATTTCTTGGAGATTTTGTTCATTCCTTTTTACCCTTTTTTCTCTATTCTTGCCTTCCCATTTTATTTCATTGAGTCGATCTTCGACCTCTGATATCCTTTCTTCTGCTTGGTCAATTCAGCTGTTGATACTTGTGCATGCTTCGCGAAGTTCTCGTGTTGCGTTTTTCAGCTCCATCAATTCACTTATATTCCTTTCTATTTTGTCCATTCTCGTTAGCATTTTGTCAAATCTTTTTTCAGCGTTCTTAGTTTCTTTGCATTTGGTTAGAACATGTTCTTTCCGTTCACAGAAGTTTCTTACTACCCACCTTCTGAGGTCTGATTCTGTCATTTCATCACACTCGTTCTCCATCCAACCTTGTTCCCTTGCTGGTGAGGAGTTGTGATCCCTTGTAGGAGGAGAGGTGTTCTGGTTTTGGGTGTTTTCATCCTTTTTGCGATGGTTTCTTCCCATCTTTAAGGATTTATCCACCTGTAGGCTTTGTAGTTGCTGGCTTTCAGATTGGGTCTCAAGTCTTTCAGATTGATGTTCTGTTTGTTGATGATCAGGTTATTTCTGTTTCTTGGTTTTCCTTCTGACAGTCTGGCCCCTCTGCTGAAGGTCTGCTGAGGTTCACTCCAGGCCCTGCTTGCCTGGGGTTCACCTGCCACAGCTGCTGAACAGTAAGGGTTGTTACCAGTTTTCTTCTGCTGCTATCTTTGTCCCAGAAGGATACCTGCCTAGTGTCAATCTGATCTCTCCTTTATGAGGTGGCTCTTTGGATATATAGGGGTCAGGGAGCTGCTTGAGGAGATGGTCTCTTCTTTATAGGAGCTCAAATGGTGAGCTGTGAGCTCTGTTGTTCATTCAGAGCTGCTGGGCAGTTACGTTTAGGTCTGCTGCAGCAGAACTCATAAACTGCTTTTTGTTCCCAGGTGCTCTGTCCCAGGGATTTAGGGCTTTATGACTTTCGGTTATGCTACTGCCTTCTATCTCTTTTTTTTTTTTCCTTCAGAGCTGCCCTGCCCAGCAAAGAGGCAGCCTAGTCACTGTCTGCCTGTAGAGGCTTTGCTGAGCTGCTGTCGGCTCTGTCCAGCTGCCAAGTGAACTTCCCTGCAGTCCTGTTTATATGGGTGTAGTTAGAACTGCTTTGGCGATGGTGGCCCGCCTCTGTTGAGGTAGAGTCTCTCTGCAGTGGCGGGCTGCCTCAGCAGTGGCTGGTTGCCTTGGCAACGGCGGGCTGCCTCAGCATTGGCCGACTGCCTCCGTCGTGGCGTGTTGCTTTGGTAATGGCGGATGCTCCTCCCCCACAGAGCTGGGCTGTCCCGGGTTCAGCTGCGCTTGCTGTGAAACTCTCAATCCAGAGTTACTGGTTGCTGTTCTTTTGTGGGGGTGGGACCAGCCGAGCCTGATCGCCTGGCTCCCTGCCTCAGAGCCTTTTTTTTTTTTTTTTTTTTTTTTTGAGACGGAGTTTCGCTCTTGTTGCCCAGGCTGGAGTGCAATGGCACGATCTCGGCTCACTGCAACCTCCACCTCCTGGGTTCAGGCAATTCTCCTGCCTCAGCCTCCTGAGTAGCTGGGATTACAGGCATGCGCCACCATGCCCAGCTGATTTTTTGTATTTTTAGTAGAGACGGGGTTTCACTATGTTGACCAGGATGGTCTCGATCTCTTGACCTTGTGATCCACCCTCTTCGGCCTCCCAAAGTGCTGGGATTACAGGCGTGAGCCACCGCGCCTGGCCAGTGTTTTTAAAGTAATAGGATGAAATTACATTGGCTACTTCAAAATAGCAACACTGAGTAAAAGATTTGAGAGCAAGTAGTTAATTTGGGAGATAATCCCAGAAAACAACAATAAGTAGTAGAGAAGTGAGATGGAAAGGTGTTATGTGCTTTATCAAGCAAGTTTTCTCCACAGGTTATTATAGTCCAATCCTTCCAGGGTATTCTGAAATGGTGTAAAACATGCACTTTACAGGTACACCACTTTATTAGTCTATTCTCACACTGCTATAAATAACTACTTGAGACTGGGTAACTTACAAAGAAAAGTGGCTTAATTGAGTCACAGTTCTGCAAGTTGACAGGAGGAATGGCTGGGGAGGCCTCTGGAAACTTACAATGATGGTGAAAGGAGAAGGGGAAGCAATGTACATATTCACATGGCCAGCAGGGGTGGGGGGAGGCAGGGAAAAGTGCTAGTAAAGGGGTTACAGGCCTCATGCAAGTCAAAAACCCAGCAGAGAAGTTCTTAAATTGAAAGGCTCCAAAATAATCTCTTTTGACTCTGTTTTACATCCAGACCACACTGATACATGGGATTGGCTCCCAAAGCCTTGGGCAGCTCCACCCCTTGTCTCTGCATGGTTCGTTCACAGCCTGGTGTTGAGTGCCTGTGGCTTTTCTGGGCACACCATTTAAGCTGTCAATGGATCTATCATTTTGTGTTCTAGAATATAGTGGCCCTCTTCTTACAGCTCCACTAGGCAGTGCTCTAGTGGGGACTCATGCGAGGGCTCAAACCTCACATTTCCCCTCTGCACTTTCCTACTAGAGGTTCTCCATGAGGGCTGTGCCCCTGCAGCAGTCTTCTGCCTGGATATCCAGGTATTTCCATGAATTTTCTGAAATCTAGGTGGAGGCTTCTAAACCTCAACTCTTGCCTTCTACACACCCATAGGCCAAAACCACATAAAATCTACCAAAGCTTGGGGCTTATACATTCTGGAACAGTGGCCTAAGACACATCTGCAGCCCTTTTAGCCATAACTAGAGCTGGACTGGCTGGTATACAGGGCATCATGTCCTCAGGCTGCACGGAGCATTAGAGCCCTGGGCCAGGCCCAGTAAACTAATTTTCCCTCCTAGCCCTCCTGGCCTATGATGCGAGGGGTCACTGCAAAAGTCTCTGCAATGCCTTGGGGGCATTTTCCCCATTAAGCTGGCTATTAACCATCAACTCCTCTTACTTATGCACTTTTCCATTGACAACTTGAATTCCTTCACAGAAAATGGGTGGTATTTTCCTACCACATCTCCAGGCTGCAAATTTTCTAAACTTTTATGCTATGCTTCCCTGTTAAATATAAGTTCCAGTTTCATGTCATTTATTTGTTTATGCAGCTGAGCATAGGCACCCAGGCCACATTTTGAATGCTTTGCTGCTTAGAAATTTTTTCTGCCAGATACCTTAAATCATCATTTCGAAGTTCAAAGTTCCACAGATCTCTTGGGCAGGGACACGATGCAGATAGTCTGTTTGCTAAAACATACACAGAGTGACCTTTACTCCAGTTTCCAATAAGTTTCTTATCTCCATCTGAGACCACTTTAGACTGGACTTCATTGTTCATATCACTATCAGCATTTTGGTTACAACCATTTAATAAGTCTTTAGGAAGTTTCGAACTTTCCCTCATCCTCCTGTCTTCTGAGTCCTCCAAACTGTTCCAGCCTCTGCCCTTTACCCAGTTCCAAGGTCCTGTCCATATTTTCCAGTTATCTTTATAGCAATGCTTCACTTCTCTGGTACGAATTTTCTCTATTAGTTCACTGTCACACTGCTTACCTGGGACTGGGTAATTTAAGAAGAGAAGAGGTTTAATTGACTCACAGTTCTGTAGGCTGTACAGAAAGCATGGCTGGGGTGGCCTCAGGAAATTTACAATCATGACAGAAGTTATAGGGGAAGCAGGGCACATCTTCACCTGGCCAGCAGGAATGAGAGAGGAGGAGACAGAGAGAGAGAGAGAAAGAGAGACTGAGAGAGAGAGAGAGACAGAGGGAGAGAGAAAGAGAGAGCACAAATGGGGAAGTGCTGCAAGCTTTCAAACGACCATATCTTGTGAGAACTCTTTCATGAGACAGCACTATACAGATGGTGCCTAAGCCATTAGAAACTACCCCATAATCCAATCACCTTCCAACAGTCTCCACTTCCAGCACTCAAGATCACAATTCAACATGAGCTTTGGGTGGGGACACACAGCCAAACCATATCATCTGCCGAAAAGGAAAGGAGACTGAGATAGATAAAACCAACTCCTAGTACTCGTTGGTGGAGGGCTGCTTCTGTGCAGTGTTAATTTCAAGGCACTTGTGAGCAGGGTGGGCTCTCATATCCGGAGAAGGACCTCATGCAGAAAGATGCAGATGCTGACAGCTACACGCCTGGTTGATGTGCCAGAAATGTAATTGCTGAAGGATATGGGTGGGCATCAACAGCAGCTGTTGCAAAGTCACATTCAACAATTTTAGAGTCACAGAAGTTGTCTCCTACATTTAAAGATGGCAGGACATGTCCAAATAGTCAAAAGTTCAGAAAACAAATCTTTTAATAATGTACTTAAAGGAAATGTTACAAATGACTTTGTGGTATAAAGAATCGCAAGACTGTCCCAGGAAGCTTTCAACAAGTAGCTCTTCTACCTTATTCACAGAAGGAGCATTTGTAAACCATTTATGATTTTCTAAATAACAGTAATGAAATTTCAATAAAAATTAATACTAACATTAGTTGAACTTTTGGCATATGTTCAACTGTTCTAAGCACTATTTATTATCTCATTTCATTCCCTGAACAACTCTTTGAAGCAAACACTATTTTTATCCATATTTCATAGATGAGGAAAGCAAAGCAATGTATATGTAAGTAAGTTTCCATGTTCACTCATTAGGAAGTGGCAATGATAGGGTATTCAGTCTTTGTACCTTGAGATGTGCTCTCTTCAAAGTAATGGACTATTAATGTCTAAGAGCAAATAAATTTCATCTGGATGCAGTGTCATTAGAGCAGGTACCATGCTTCTTGTGTTCACTATTACCTTCTCAGGGCCAGATAGAAAGCCTGGCATAGATTAGAACCTTCATATATTTGTCAAAAACTGATTTTCATTGTAACCTTATTTCCTGCCAATGCAAAGAAATTGAATTGGAAATAAGAAATTCTTTCAGAAAAAACCTTTTTCTTAGGGACAGTATCCATCACGTTGTAAGTTGTAATTAATATTATAAGACTACACTAAAAGGAAAATAAAAGAAAACTATATGAGAAAACAAACCTAGTAAAAAAAGGAAAAACCTAATCTTAGTGGTAGTAATTATCTTAGTGAACTATGGTAACTTTGTAATTTTCACTGTGTTTTCCTCAGTGGTTATCAGAGAGGATTCAGTGTATAGTTGAGCTGAGAAATTCAGAGGTTCTTGGCAGAACAATTAAAAAATTGACGATCTAACTATCTTTGATTTAGACTTTTTGAATTACAATTAGATGTATTTGTAGTTTTGGATTTTAGAGACCTCAGCTCATAATAAAATATGCAGCAAGCCAAAGCAAAGTATAACTGGGTATCTTCATGTGCACCTGCAGCAGCAAATAAAATCCAAATTTGGGAGGTTTACCATTATTGGCTATCCAGTATATTTGATTTAAATAATCTTGCTTGGATTTAGTAAGGGTTTATTCTTTTTTATTATTATTATTTTACTTTAAGTTTTGGGGTACATATGCAGGTTTGTTACGTAGGTATACACATGCCATTGTGGTTTGCTGTACCCATCAACCTGTCATCTACATTAGGTATTTCTCCTAATGTTATCCCTCCCTTAGCCCCTCAACCCCAACAGGCCCCAATGTGTGAGGTTTCTCCTTCCCCCATGTCCATGTGTTCTCATTGTTCAAATCCCACTTACGAGTGAGAACATGAGGTGTTTGGTTTTATGTTCTTGTGTTAGTTTGCTGAGAATGATGGTTTCCAGCTTCATCTATATCCCTGCAGAGAACATGAACTCATCTTCTTTTATGGCTGCATAGTGTTCCACTGTGTATATGTGCCACATTTTCTTTATCTAGTCTATCATTGATGAGAATTTGGGTTGGTTCCAAGTCTTTGCTATTATGAATAGTACTGCAATAAACATATATGTGCATGTGTATTTATGGTAGAATAATTTATAATCCTTTGGCTAGATATCCAGTAGTTGAATTGCTGGGTCAAATGGTTCTAGATCCACGAGGAATCACCACATTGTTTTCCACAGTGATTGAACTAATTTACACTTCCCCTAACAATGGAAAAGCATTTCTATTTCTCCACATCCTCTTCAGCATCTGTTGTTTCCTGACATTTTAATAACTACCATTCAAACTGACATGAGATTGTATCTTATTGTGGTTTTGATTTGAATATCTCTAATGACCAGTGATGATGAGCTTTTTTACATATTTTTGTTGGTCACATAACTGTCTTATTTTGAGAAGTTTCTGTTCATATCCTTCATCCACTTTTCAATGTGTCGTTTTGATTTTTTGTTGTTGTTGCTGTTGTTGTTTTTAATAAATTTGTTTAAGTTCCTTGTGGATTCTGGATATTAGCCCTTTGTCAGATGGATAGATTGCAATAATTTTCTCCCATTCTGTAGTTTGCCTATTCACTCTGACAATAGTTTCTTTTGTCGTGCAGAAGCTCTTTAGTTTAATTAAATCCGATTTATCAATTTTGGCTTTTGTTGTCATTGCTTTCGGTGTTTTAGCCATGAAGTATTTGCCCATGCCTATGACCTGAATGATATTGCCTAGGTTTTCTTCTAGGGTTTTTATGGTTTTAGGTCTCAGGTTTAAGTCTTAAATCCATCTTGAGTTAATTTTTGTATAAGGTATAAGGAAGGGTTCCACTTTCAGCTTTTGCATAGAGCTAGTCAGTTTTCCCAATACTATTTGTTAAATGAGAATCCTTTCCCGATTGCTGCTTTTGTCAGGTTTGTCAAAGATCAGATGGTTGTAGATGTGTGGCATTATTTCTGAGGCCTCTGCTCTGTTCCATTGGTCTATATCTCTGTTTTGGTACCAGTACCATGCTGTTTTGGTTACTATAGCCTTGTGGCATAGTTCGAAGTCAGGTAAAGTGTTGCCTCCAGTTTTGTTCTTTTTGCTTTGAATTGTCTTGGTGATACAGTCTCTATTTTGGTTCCATATGAAATTTGAGATGGTTTATTTCAATTATGTGAAGAAAGTCAATGGTAGCTTGATGGGCATAGCATTGAATCTATAAATTACTTGGGGCAGTATGGCCATTTTCACAGTATTGATTATTCCTATCCATGAGCATGTAATATTTTTCCATTTGTTTGAGTCCTCTCTTATTTCCTTGAGCAGTGGTTCTCCTTGAAGAGGTCTTTCACATCCCATGTAAGTTGTAATCCTAGGTATTTTATTCTCTTTGTAGCATTTGTGAATGAGAGTTCACTCATGATTTGGATCTCTGTTTGTCTGGTATTGGTGTGTAGGAAGGCTTGTGATTTTTGTACATTGAAATTGTATCCTGAGATTTTGCTGAAGTTGCTTATCAGCTTAAGGAGATTTTAGGCTGAGATGACGGGGTTTTCTAAATATACAATAATATGATCTGCAAACAGAGACAATTTGACTTCCTCTTTTTCTATTTGAATACCCTTTATTTCTCTCTCTTGCCTGACTGCTCTGGCCAGAACTTCCAATACTACGTTGAATAGGAGTGGTGAGAGAGGGCATCCTTGTCTTGTGCTGATTTTCAAAGGGAATGCTTCCAGCATTTGCCCATTCACTATCACATTGGCTGTGGGTTTATCATAAATACTCCTCATTATTTTGAGATTCATTCCATCAATGCATAGGTTATTGAGAGTTCTTAGTATGAAGGGGTGTTGAATTTTATCAAAGGCCTTTTCTGCATCTACTGAAATAAATCATGTGGTGTTTGTCATTGGTTGTGTTTATGTGATGGATTACATTTATTGATTTGCATATGTTGAACCAGACTTGTATCCCATGGATGAAGCCAACTTGATCGTGATGGATACACTTTTTGATGTGCTGCTGGGTTCAGTCTGCTGGTATTTTATTGAGGATTTTTGCATCAATGTTCATCAGGGGGATTGGCCTGAAATTTTCTTTTTTTGTTGTGCCTCTGCCAGGTTTTGGTATCAGGATGATGCTGGCCTCACAAAATGAGTTAAGGAGGAGGCCCTCTTTTTCTATTGTTTGGAATAGTTTCAGAAAGAATGGTACCAGTTCCTCTTCTTACCTCTGATAGAATTTGGCTGCGAATCTATCTGGTCCTGGGCTTTTTCTGTTGTTGTTGGTAGGCTATTAATTACTGCCTCAATTTCAGAACTTGTTATTGGTTTATTTGGGGATTTGGCTTCTTCCTGGTTTAGTCTTGGGAGGCTGTATGTGTCCAGAAATTTATCCATTTCTTCTAGATTTTCCAGTTTATTTCCATAGAGGTGTTTATAGTATTCTCTGATGGTAGTTTGTATTTCTGTGGGAACAGAAGAGATATCCTCTTTATCATTTTTTATTATGTCTATTTGATTTTCTCTCTTTTCTTCTTTGTTAGTCTGGCTAGTGGTCTATGTATTTTGTTAATAATTTCAAAAAAAGAGCTCCTCAATTCATTGATTTTTTGAAAGGTTTTTTGTGCTCTATCTCCTTCAGTTCTGCTCTGATCTTAGTTATTTCTTGTTTTCTGCTAGCTTTTGAATTATTTGCTCTTGGTTCTCTAGTTATTTTAATTGTGATGTTAGGGTGTTGATTTTAGATCTTTCCTGCTTTTTTTCTGTGGGCATTTTAGTACTATAAATTTCCCTCCTAACACTGTTTTAGCTGTGTCCTTGAGCTTCTGGTACATTGTGACTTTCTTCTCATTGGTTTCAAAGAAATACTTATTTCTGCCTTAATTTTGTTATTTACCCAGTAGTCATTCAGGAGCAGTTTTTTATTCTTTTTAGAATTTGAATTGTGCCAATTCTAAATATTTTTGAAAGGATTTACATAAGTCTTTCTCAAAATATCTCTCTTCCTTATGTATTGATTCTTAGCTGGACTGAAATTAGACTTTATTGCACTGGACTGAGGATTAGTTTTACTTGGCTTGAAGAAGAATGCTAGCCATGTAAATTACTTTTTGTATTTAATAAAGCCTATATCTTTAATAATGCTAGAAATTATAATTTTAGCAGTAATCCCTAGTTATCAACACTAATATGACTGACATTATATTCTTACATTGTAATGGTGCTCTTAGCTGGTATCAGAGAGAAGATAATTAGACCGTTTCATTCTCATTGCTGACCTCTCCAGGAATCCTGACTTTTGTCCTCAAGGTAATGGATCATCAAAACTATGCAAGATGCAGGTTGTTCCGTCCACCATTGTGGAGAGCTACAACAGTGGTGGGTCCACTCTCAGTTTGTTAATGCCCTACCCTTCTTCCTCAAGCACCCCTTCTACAGTGAAGATTTTCTTTTCTCAGGGTGGTGATGAGATCAGGTGTTCTGGGACCTGTCAAACTCAGTCATTTATCTTAATCTTTCAAGACTCAAACTTCTAAGCTTCAAATGATTTTTTTTTCTCACTTTGAATACTTTCTACTATGTAACGAGGTATGATGCACATGGAGCTTCTTTTCTAAGAGCTTCAAGCACTTTTACACATTCCCGACAAATCTGGAGTGGAAAGCCTACATTAGTTCTGACCTAGGTATTTGAACAAGTTTCCTCTTTCTTCCTATTTTCCTAGTTGGGTGGTATGACAAGATCTTAGGCTTTTCTGTGAGCTTTCCACATTAAAAAGGACAGAATAAGCCCTTTGGCCTACATTTGTATTAGGATTGTATTAGGCTCCTTCTAGCAATTTAAAAGATGTTTTACCTGAGATTGCACTTCTCTCCTTGGGTTCTACATAAAGGTTTGGAACCAAGTCATTGTCCTCTGTACATCTGTTTGTTTGTTTGTTTGTTTGTTTCTTTTACTTCCACTACCTTGCTGAATAAGCTGGCAAGATTGAGGTATTTCTTAGGACTTTATTCAATCGTGCCTTTTTTAAAAAATTATTTTTACTTTTTATGGGTACATAGTAGGTATATATATTTATAAACAACATCTTAAAGTAGTATCTTTGTTATGTAACATTATTTCAGCAAATTAAGTAAGAATAATGCACAGGAAGCATTCAAAGACAAAATCCCTAGTGGAAAGCCAATTTCCAACATTGAGAGAGATACCTAGAGTTTCTATTAACAAATAACAGGCCCAGTGAACCCCACTTAGAGTCTATGGGAGCAAGCTCTCACTGGCTAAAATAAGGCTTTGCTTAGGAATGAGGGCACAAGGACGATGCAAGTAGCAAGAAGGCAAAATTTAAATCAAGAAACTTCAAAGGCTTAATCTGATTTTTAGTGTATTGGTATCAAGCATTGGCAGATGGTACTATATTGGCTACTCTGATATTCCTCCCTGTTAACTTATTTTGAACAACTGCATCTAGGTCAAGAAAGTCCACTAACCTGGGCAGCATAATGAAACCCCAACTCTATAAAAGAATTTAAAAATTAATCACATATTGTAGTGTGTGCCGCTAGTCCCAGCTACTCAGGAAGCTAAGAGCATCGCTTGAGCCTAGAAATTCAAGGCTGAATTGAAATATGGTCATGCCCACTGGACTCCAGTTTGGGTGACAGAATGAGATCTTGTGTCAAAAGAAAAGAAGATAATAGAAAAGACAAGACAGGACAGGACAGGGGAGGGAAGGGGAGGACAAGGGAGGAGTGGTGAGGACAGGGGAGGGGAGGACAGGTGAGGGGAGGACAGGGGAGAACATGGGAGGGGAGGACGGGGTAGGGGAAGGAAGCATGAGGAGGGGAGGGAAGGACAGGGGAGGGGAGGTGAGAGAAGAGGGGAAGGGAAGGGAGGGGGAGGGGAGAGGAGAGTGGGGGGAGAGCAGAATCTGTGATAGGGTTGCTCACTGAGGACTAACATGTTTTGTTTGGAGTCTTTCTGTGGTTTTCTCTCCAGGTGCTCCTAAATTGATTCTCACAGCATGTGTTGGTCTGTGAAAATTTTGACCCTCCAAGATTTTCTTATAATTCATTAAAATAGCCTCTATCTTTGAAAGGCTTGACTCAGTGTGTTAACATTTCATCAGATGTGTTAATCAGAAGGGGAAGGGAGACAGATAATGGGAAATGCATGAGAAGTAAAAATTAAGATCTGTAAACCACAGGGCCTTATCTCTGAAGCAGGAAACCTCTATTGTCCAGGGAATTTCGGTAAAGCTTCCCAGTTATGACCAAATAGCAATATTCCTCTATATTTAGAAATGCTAGTGTTGTATGCTTTTAAGTTTTAGTCTCAGTCACTGAAAGACATAAAACTGTAAATCTTCCCTGTGGTTTGCTCAAGAAATACCAGTAATGTTCTGCCGGGTGACTATCTCTCATTTTTCACTAATGCTGATCTCTGCTCTTGTAGGCGAACAATGTAGTAAAGTAGGAAATAAAAAACAAACAAAAAAAATCACTGGATCAGTTCTAAGGGATCTGGAATACAATTTAGACTGCCAGTAAACAGCTATCTAAACTTGGAGCATTTGTAATCCCCATAAGCCAAGGTTTATCTACAAAGCAAGAATAAGTATTTGTAAAAATTGAATCCAAAAACATAATAATTTAAGCATTTGTAAAATATCTGTATATTAAAAGTGATAAAAGAGCCACACAGTGCTTCCGATTTAAGAAATTACAATCAGGTCATTTTGGTGGACATATTTATCCATGGCTATAAAATATTAATATATTTACAGGTTTGGTTTATGAGGATTGAGTAAATGTGGCCATGCTTAGGAAAATAAATGTGTTGATATGTTACAACCCATTTTATCTTCCAGTGATATATTCAAGGTCAACCAACAGCTATATGCAGAGGTTTTTTTTTTTTTCATTTATATCAATGAACAACTCTCCATAAGGAAAAATATTATCAGGTATCAATAAATATGGGTGTTGAATAATACTCAACATTTTTAAAAAATGTTATAGGTAAAAGAACAATGTCAAGGCTAATTATTTGTGGCTGACACAAAAGGATTAGAATATAAAAGTAATGCCTGTAGAGAACCCTAAAATATCCGTTCAGTTACTCAAAAGAAATACTATGTTGGAACAGGAAGAGGTTAAATTCATTCATTTAATTAAGTATAAGATTAATAGCTCAAGAATTAAATAAATATAATCATCTAAAAGTATGACATTATTCTGAAAAGTGCACTAAAAATGTAAGATTAACCATATAGTTACTTCTGCTTCCTTCTAAAATCTCACACAATGACACTAGAATGATTATTTAAAGAGGCAAATTAAAAGAAAAATGAACAAGCTAGGATGTGATAGCAGTAAACGTTTGAAACCTGTAAAGTGCAAGGCATAAGTGGCAACTGACTTGATGAACTGGAGGAAGAAGAAAGCTAAGTTAAAAGGGTTCATGTATGAAGATGATAATCAGCATAGTAGTTACCCCTGCGCAGAGATGAGTGACAAGCAAGGAATGAGAGAACTTTCTAGATTGATGAATATATTCTATATTTTGCAATAGCAGTTATATAAAAGTTTGGGGTTTTTTGAAAAACTAATTTGACTATATGTTTAAAATCTATGCATTTTCTTAACTACAAATTTTATTGCAAAGAAAAAAATATATATCTTACACTGCTTTCCTTCTTTCTCTCATCTCTAAAATAACATGGAAGCCAGTATTGTGCATTCAAAAAAGAGAATTGGCAATTACTTTTCTGCAAAATTTTCATTACATTTTTATTTAAAATCTACAACTAATAGCCTCAGAGAATCTATTAGACATTCTGCATCAAGAACATGATGCTAAAATGCTGTAAAATGTAGCATGCAAGGAATAAAAGGAGCTCTTGAAAACTATATGATAAAATTAAAAGTAAGCAAATAAATCTTAAGGAGGTAATTTATCAAATAAATAATTAGAGTGCACAGAAAAGAATTAATGGAAAATAAACAGCTTAAGCTCAACCTTGAAGTATTGGAAGATATAACAAGTACATAGTGTGTACTTTCTATATATCAGAAACATAATTAGGTGTCATCCATGTTATATTATTTAATTATAGCAATGACCCCATAGGAGAAAGAATATAAGAATATGCCTGCATAAGTCACATAGCAAGTAAGTTGGTAAACTGAGGAATTTAATACAGCTGAATAATTCTACTCAAATATATCATTCCAAACTCAGGCTTTTAACCACTATTAAAAGCTGTCCGTTTTAGGTGATACCATCTCCTACCCAGAGAAAACCCTTAGCTCTCCTAGATGAGCAAAGGAATCTTAGAAGATTGAGGACATTTTTTTGGTAGGTATAGGAGGAAACACTTGATCTGAAAAGCTTTGGCTCTGTCAGTATGACCTTATTTTGGAATCACAAACTATTGAGACACTGTGAGCTATAAACATATATGAAAAATAAAATGACCAGATTGTAGAGACGCCTAAATGCCAGACTAAGGGAAGCATTATTCTATACTTTAAAGTTACTTAAAATAAGCAGATTCTAATGCACACCAAAACCTTTCAAATTATCAAATACATTGTAAATGTGAATGTTTAAGAACATATTTTTAAATGGTTGGCCCTTGAAATCAATTGATATAAATGAGTTACTGAATAATGTACAACCAAGTACCCACAAAAGGTTAAATTCTTAAGTAAACAATACCCATTCCCTAGGATGGATTTTTAAAATAAAGCTTTAAAACTACCAAAAACAAGTGACTAGAATTATCCAGGAATATAATTTGGCAGTCTTCTCTGAAGTTTTTTTGATAATATATAGTTTATCTTAACTTATCATAAGCAACAAAGTAGCAACTTCCACAGTAGGAAATACTAAACCAAATAAAGATATATAAATGTGCACCAATAGACACGTACAAAAATGTTCATAGCAGTATTGTTAATAGCAATATGATACCAGAACAATCTAAAGGTGAATAATAATAGAAAAAAAACAATACATTGTGGTATATTTATACAATTAAATGCTATAAAGTGATGAAAAGAATTAAACTAATACCATGTATTATATGGATGAGTGTCATTGAAATAGTGTTGAATGAAAGAAGCCAGACGTAATAGTGAACACCATGAAATGGGGATTCATTGTAAAAATCCACATTCGATAAAAAGACACCTGGTACTTTGGCACTTTGATTAAAGGCAAACAAATATTGTAACAGGCATACGTTAGGTGACATGACCAATATCTTTCTAATTGTATAATATGTTGTAAGCAATTTCCTGTCTGATTTAGTCAAGGCCTAAAAAACTAAACAAGAGAGTCTACAAAATTCAGTGATAGAGCAAAAATATTTATAAGCAGTTAGATTCTCTCATGACTTGAAATTGATTAAATAATATAACACAGACATTATCTTAGGTCATATTTTGGAAGGAAATAGCTTTCCCATTCAACTCATAAAGTAAAATCTACATACCCATACATTTTATCAAATGAATTATATATCAATTCAAAATATCTGGGAACCAATAATGTACCTACTTTATGCTATTTTTGGATATACATGATCTATACCAATATTTTTGGAAGTTTATATTATATCCATTGTGGGAAAATATTTTGAAAAAAATCATTGCTCATAACCAATTCCGCAACTCATCTACCTTTTAGATTGACTATTGCCGACATAGTCATAAATTAGGAAATAATAAATAATGTGGTCTATGTATTAACTAAATATAATAAAGCTTAAAAACAGAATTAATTTAAAAAGAATAGGAGTAACATTCCCCTTTGCCCCAGTTGCAAACAAATATATCCTAGGGGGAAAAAGAACTCACACGGTTCTTGAATAGGTAAAAGAGATCACTTAATTTTGTTGTGGAAATATTTTCTTTTCTCCCTCAACTTTTTTAAAAAAACAGCTGAAATTATTCATTTTTCAAGTTATTGACATTGAACCTGACCTTAAACATTTTAGAGAGACATAAAATGGAAAATAAGCATTATGACTTAATCCAGAATTTAATTTGAATAAAAGGAAATAATGAGATGTCTTATCTCTTACATAAATTAGCAATAATAAAAAAGCATAAAGAAATCCTGCCTAAGTCACAGGAAATGAGAACATCAATACACTTATAGTGGGGATGTAAGTTGGTCACATCTTTCTGAAAGTGCTATTGCCATTATGTATTATTTTCTTAAAAATTGTATTGTCTGAATCAGAGGACTTAGTAGTTTTGGTTCTGACAATGTTTCCTGAAGTTATACAATGAATACAATTGTCAGAATATTCATCGTGGGTTGTAAACAGAATAAAGAAAGGCAATCTACGTATGTATTTGACAATAGAAATCGGTTATGTTAGCTATGGAACACTACCTGGCCACTAAATAATGGAGTAGAAATCTGGAAACTATAGAAAGTTTTAGTACATATTTAAAAGAGAAAAAAGTAGGAAAGAAATATGTGGGGTATAATAACACTACATTGTAAAATGATAAATTTCTATATATGTTGTTATCAATTTATTTATTAATTATTGAATGATAAACTACTCTGTATACATAAAATTGATTTATCAGTCAATTAGAAAGACATTTGCTGATTAACATTGATCATGTGAATATAGAAAATTTTATCTTTACTTTTAATTTTTATTTATTCTAATGTTATTTCTATAAAATATTTTATAAAAAATAAAATTATATTTCAAAAGAAATTAATCAAAAATAATGGTTTTTCCATTCATATAGAGGATACGTATTTGTAAAATAAAGTGTCTTGAAAGTGTGGATTTATGTATTATGCCAAAATAAGTGTATTTCTGTAGACACAGAAATAAGAATGCTCCCTATAATAGTCCATTATTTTACTTTTAAAAATTGCTCCTTTTCTGCATTCAAAATGTTTGATACATGTTCTCATTAATCATCTTATTATTCCTTTCTGGTAAGTAGTTAGTAAAAGCTCTTTAAAATCACTCACTGCAGAATAGGGTAATTAGGACATATATGAATGAGGACTACAGATTAGGATAAAGAAATACAAATGCTAGAAAGGACAGTGACCAATTACTGACTTTTTATGAATAGTAAGTCTATTAGCAAAACATTATAAGCTGCAAACATAAATAAATTTTCCTGTTTTTTTCACCAATATGATCAACTTGGTGGTTTATTAACAGCTGTCTGCAATGTGCAGGAATTGGGAGGGGAAATTTCAGCCCATTTCTTTTGAAATAATTATACTCCCAAAAGCTACAATATAATGCTGGTTTACTATAAACTAATCTAACACACACACTCTGCCTATTTTCTTTCAAATCACCCAAATAAGACAAAAAGCCTCAAATTAAAAGAAAGCAAAAGGAACTCTGCAGTATACTCTGCAATTCCTTTGAATGCAGTTTGCAATTATTTTCCATGGTGGCCTCTCACAATTAAATAAAATAATATCGAATGTCTACATCTGTCAATATCTCCGTATCAGTCTCTGCTTTTGTGTCTGTCTGTCTCTCTCCCTTTTCCGTTCTACTTCTTTCACTTTCTTCTGTGCAAAAGTAAAAACAAACATATACTGATATTAATTATAAAATGTTACTTTCTAGGTGAATGCTGGAGTTGCTCAGTGTGCCCAGAAAGAGTGAGAGTTAACATCTTCTTGTAAGCTGGATCTTCAGTCAAGATCTAGGAAACTGACTTCTTTTTTTTTTTTTTTTTTTTTTTTTAATTATACTTAAAGTTCTGGGATACACGTGCAGAACATGTAGGTTTGTTACATAGGTATACTTGTGCCATGGTGGTTTGCTGCATCCATCCCCCTGTGACTTTTTTTAAGTGACAACATTTGCTTCATTTTTCAAGAATGTTGTTCTAAATAACAAGTGCCTAGAATTATTAAAATCTATATTAAGAATTTGATATTTTTAAAATTAAATTTAAAGAATTTAAGAAAAACTTATGCCACTAAGAGTGATGCATGGATCTTTTACATAAAATCTTTCTCTGAGAAGGGATGGCACAAACCTCAGATTTGACGTATTTAGTGTTAAAGTTTGTTTAAACTGAAAAGTTACTGTAAATTATATTGCCCTCAAAGTGTATGTATTTTATCATATTTTTAGAGTAGAATAAATGTCCTTCACAAAGTCTTCCAAAAAAGAGAAGAGCAAATACTTTCCTCAAGTCATTATTATGAAGTCAGTGTTAATCGGACATCAAAGCCACACAAAGGTATTAAAAGAAAAAAATGCAGATGAAAATATCTCATGAATATGGATACAAAAATCCTCAACAAAGGCTAGCAAATTGAGTCTGGCAACATAT
The DNA here is from genome assembly GCF_009761245.1 of Sapajus apella. Lineage (NCBI taxonomy): Eukaryota > Metazoa > Chordata > Mammalia > Primates > Cebidae > Sapajus > Sapajus apella. The sequence goes on from NW_022436941.1 coordinate 42,486,443, forward strand.
AAATAATCATTATACAATGGATAAAGAGATTTATTATAGCAATGCAAGGTTGATTTAATATCTAAAAATTCAATGTAATGCAACATATTCATAGAATAAAAGATAAAAACTCATAATTATCTTGGTAGATGCAGAAAAAATATTTGACAAAACCCAATATCCTTTTGTAATAAAATATACAATAGGAATATACCACGAAGCTTTCTCTATCTGATAAAGGGCATCCACAAACAACCACAATTAACATTAAAATTAATGGTGAAATACTGAAAACTTTACCCTAATATTAGGAATAAGACAATAATGTCTACTCTCATCATTTCTATTCTATAATACTGAAGGTTATAGCCAGGGCAATTGGACCAGAAAAAGAAGTAAAACACAGCCTTGTTGGAAAGAAATAAGTAAAACCACGTCCATTTTCAGATAACATGATCTTGTATATAGACAATCATAAGGAATATACAAAAGAAAAACTGCTAAAATGAATGAATAAGTTCATCAAGGTTGTGAAATATAAGATTAACATATAGCTGGGTGCATTGTCTTACATCTATAATTGCCAGCACTTTGGAAGACAGGCAGGAGGATCACTTGAGTCCAGGAATTTGAAACCAGTCTGGGTAACACAGAGAAACCACATGTCTATGATAAACAAAGAATTAACTTGGCAGTGTAGTACATACCCATGGTCCCAGCTACTCAGGAGGCTGAGGTAGGGGGATTACTTGACCCCAGCAGGTCAAGGCTACAGTGAGCTGTGCTTGTGTTACTGCACTTCAGCCTGTGCAACAGAGTGAGACTGTCTCAAAAAAAAAAAAAAAAGAAAGTAACATACAAAAGCAATTCTATGTCAATATAGTAGTAATGGACAACCCAAAAATGAAATTAAGAAGAAAAAAATCAATTTATAATCACAACAAAAAGAATGAACTATTTAGACATGAATTTAGCAAAAGAAGCACACAAGGTATGTATCCAGAAAACTAGAAAGCACTGTTGAAGAAGAATTAAAGAAAGATGTAAATAAATGGAAAGACATCTCATGTTTATAGATTGGAACACTAAATATTAAGATAGCAACACTCCCCAAATTGATATAGCAATAAAATAGGATCCTTTACAAAATCCTAGCTGGCTCTTTTGCAGAAATATCCAAGTTACTTCTAAAATTCATATGTAACTGCAGGGAACCCAGAAAAAATGCCAAAACAATGTTCAAAGAGAACAAAGTAAGAGGATCCACACTTTCTGATTTCAAAACCTACTTAAAAATGACAATGATCAAGATATTGTGCTACTAGCCTAAGGACAGACATATAGATCAAAGAAACAGAGTTGACAATCAAGAAGTATATTCTTACATTTCTGATCAATTGACTTTTTACAAGGGTAAATAGACAATTCAATGGAAAAAGAGTGGTCTTTCAATATATGGTGCTGGGCCAAGTGGATATCCACATGCAAAAAAATAACTTGGACTGCTACTTCATACTGTATATAAGAGCAAAACTCATCAAAGATCTGTAAGGAAGAGCTAAAACTATAATATGAAACTCTTGGCTGGGCACTATGGCTCATGCCTGTAATCCAGCACTTTGGGAAGCTGAGACCGTGGATCAACTGAGGTTGGGAGTTTGAAACCAGCCTGGCCAACATAGTGAAACCATGTCTCTACTAAAAAAATAAAAAGTTAGCTGTGCCTCATGGTGGGCACCTGTAATCCCACCTACTTGGGAGGATGAGGCAGGTGAATCACTTGAACCTGGGAGGTGGAGGTTGCAGTGAGCCGAGATCACATCATTGTATTCCAGCCTGGGCGACAAGAGCAAAACTCCATTAAATAAAAATAAAAACAAAAACAAAACAAAACAAAACAAAACAAAAACCCTTCCACAAAAACTTTGGGGTAAATTTTCATAACCTTGGATTTGTCACTGAGTTCTTAGATATCACACTGAAAAGCACATCAATGAAAGAAAGAATACATAGATTGGATTTGATTAAAAATTTTAAATTGTGCCTCAAAGAAACCATTAAGAAAAAAGACACCCTAGAATGGGGGGAAAATACATGATTTCATGTAATATTACATATATGATAAGGAATTGGTATCCAAAATATATAACTCAATAGTAAAAGACACAATAACACATTTAAGAATAGGCAGAAAATCTGGATAGAAGTGTCTTCAGAGAATATACATGGATGGCTAACAAACATATTAAAAATGTTCAACCAACATCATTCATCATTATGGAAACACTACAAATGAAAACCCCAGTGAGGGATAACCCCACACTCACTCAAATGGCTAAAATAAAAAAGACAAGTGTTGAAGAAAATGTGGAGAAATTGGAAACTTTACGTATCACTGCAAAAATTGTCAAATAGTGTAGCCACTTTAGAAAATAGTTCCACAGCTCCTCAAAATGTTAATAATAGAGTTATCATATTACCCTGTAAAACCACTCACAGGTATTTACAGAAGACAATTTTTATTAGTCCAGCCTCACAATGCTATAAAGAACTACCTCTGGCTGGATAATTTATAAAGAAAAGAGGTTTAACTGACTCACAGTTCTGTAGGCTGTACATGAGTCATAGCTAGGGAAGTCTCAAGAAACTTACAGTCATAGAAGAAGGTGAAGGGGAAGCCAGCACATCTTACATGGTGGGATCAGGAGGAATAGAGCAAATGGGGAAGTGTTACACACTTTAAAAAAAAAAACAGATCTTATTAGAACTCACTCACTATTATGAGAACAGCAAGGGATAAGTCCATCCCCATCAGCCAATCACCTCCCACCAGACTCCTCCTCCGACATTGAAGATTACAATTCAACATGAGATTTGGGTGGGGACACAGAGCCAAACCATTTCATTTCACCCCAGCCCCTCCCAAATCTCATGATCTTCTCACATTTCAAAACACAGTCATGTCTTTCCAAGAGTGTTCAAAGTCTCAACTCATTCTAGCATTAACTCAAAAGTCCAAGTCCAAAATCTCATCTCTCAAGGCAGAAGGCAAGTCCCTTCTGCCTATGAACCTATAATACTGAATTCTAGTTAGTTACTTCCAAAATACAATGGTGGTACAAGCATTGGGTAAATGCTCCCATTCCAAAAGGGAAAAATTGACCAAAACAAAGGGGCTACATGCCCTATGCAAGTCCAAAGCCCAGCAGGGCAGGGTTTGTGACTTGCATGGGGTCCTATTTGACCCCATGCAAAATAATCTCTTTTGACTCCATGTTTCACATCCAGGATATGCTAATGCAAGAGATGGTCTCTCAAGCCTCTGTCCTTGTTTCTCTGCAGAGCACAGCCCCCTTGGCTGCTTTCCTGGGCTGGCATTGAGTGCCTGTGGCTTTTCCAGGCGCATGATGTAAGCTGTCAGTGGATCTACTAATCTGAGGTCCGGAAGATGGTGGCTGTCTTCTCATAGTTCCAATAGGTAGTGCCTCAGTGGGGAACTCTGTGTTGGGGCTCCAACCCAACATTTCCCTTTTGCACTTCCCTAGTGGAGGTTCTCCATGAGGGCTCCACCATCCAGGCATTTCCATATACCCTGTGAAATCTAGGCAGAGGCTCCCAAGCCTCAACTCTGCCCCTCTGCCCACCTACAGGCTTAACACAATGTGGAAGCTACTGAGGCATGTGGCTTGCACCCTCTGTAGTAATAATCTCAGACATATTTGAGGCCCTTTTAGTCACAGTGAAAGCTGGAGTGACTGGGATGCAAGACACCATGTACTGAGGCTGCACAGAGCAGCAGGGCCCTGGGCCTGGCCCATGAAACCATTTTTTCCTCCTGGGGCTCCAGGCCTAAGATGGGAGGGCCTGCTGCAAAAGTCTGTGCAATGCCTTGGAGGCACTTTCCCATTGTCTTGGTTATTAACATTCAGCTTCTCTTTACTTATGTACATTTCTATACCTGGCTTGAATTCCTCCCCAGAAAAATGGGTTTTTCTTTTCTACCACATGGTCAGGTTGCAAATTTTCTAAACTTTAATGCTCTGCCTTCCTGTTAAATGTAAATTCCAATTTCAGGTCATTTCTTTGTTAATGCAAATGAGTGTAGCTTTTTAGAAGCAGCCAGGCCAAATCTTAAATGCTTTGCTGTTTGGAAATTTCTTCTGTCAGATACCTTAAAACATCATTCTGAAGTTCAAATTTCCTCAGATCTCTTGGGTAGGGGCAAAGTGCTGCCAGTCGCTTTGCTAAAGCATAGACAGAGTGACCTTTACTCCAATTCCCAGTATATTCCTCATCACTGTCTGAGACTACCTCAGCCTGGACTTCACTGCCCATATCACTATCAGCATTTTAGTTCCAACCATTCAACAAGCCTTTGGCAAGTTTTATACTTTTCCTCATGTTCTTGTCTTTTGCTGAGACTTCCAAACTGTTCCAGCCTCTGCTCATTACCCTGTTCCTAAGTTGCTTTCACATTTTCAGGTATCTTTATAGCAATGTCCCACTTCTCTGGTACCAATTTTCTGTACTAGTTCATTGTCACACTGCTATAAAGATATATCCAAGACTGGGTAATTGTTTAAGAAAAGAGGTTTAATTTACTCACAGTTCAGTAGGCTGTATAGGCAATATGGCTGGGGAGGTCTCAGAAAACTTACAATCACAACAGAAGATGAAGGGGAAGCCGGCATGTCCTAAATGGTGGGAACAGGAAATAGAGAGCAAAGAGGGAAGTGCTACAAACTTTTAAGCAACCACATCTCCTGAGAATTCACTCACTATTATGAGAACAGCAAGAGAAAAGTTTGCACCTGTGATCCAATTGCCTCCCACCAGGCTCTTCCTCCACCATTGAGGATTACAATTCAAGATTTGGGTGGAGACACAGAGCCAAACCATATCACAATTGAAAACATATGTCCACACAAAAGCTTTTAAATGAATATTCATAACATTATTTATAATCGCCAGAAAGGGAAAGAACCCCAAATTCCATTACCTGATAAGCGAATAAACAATGTGTGGTTACCAATATAATGGAATATTATCTAAGAAAAAAGAAAATGAAGTAAGAATATGTGAAACTATAAACATTATACTAAGTGAAGAAAAGTAACAAAAACACCACATATTTTTTGATTCAAAGAATATGAAATATCCATAATATAAAAATACATGGAGATAGAAAACAGATTCGTGATTTCTAGCACTAATTAGTATTAGTGGAAATGGTACTACATATTCACAGTACTACAGGAAAGGAAAAATGGGAATTGAGTGCTAATTAGTGTGGGGAATCTTTGGGGGATGATAAAAGTTTTCTAAAATTAGGTAGCAATGATAGTAGCACAATTCTGTGAATAGCAAACATCGCTTAACTGTATACTTTAAAATGATGACTTCAACGTAAGTGAATTACAGGTGACATCTGAATAACATAGAGGTTGGGGGACTGAACCACTGCACATTTTGAAAATCCTAGTATAACTTTTGATTCCCCAAAACTTAACTACTAATAGTCTACCGTTGACCAGAAGCCTTATCAATAATGTAAATAGTCAACTTGTTTTGTGTATGCACTATATACTTTATTCTTACAATAAAGTAAGCTAGAGAAAAGAAAATGTTATTAAGATAATTATAAGGAAGAAAAATATATTCACTATTCATTAGATGGAAGTAGATTTTCATAAAGACCATCCTCCTCATCCTCATAGTGAGTTGACTGAAGAGGAAGAGAAAGAGGATGAGACAGTCTTGCTGTCTCAGAAGTGGCAGAGGTGAGAGAGAATTCACATGTAAGTGGACCTGCACAGTTCAAACCCATTTTGTTCAAGGGTCAGCTGTATGTCTCAATTAAAAAAAATTTTTTCTAGTCCTTTATTTAAACTGACCCTATTTTTGTCTATTTTTATGGCTAACTTTTGGGGAGCTATCAGGTAATAATGTCTCTATGCAGATCATTAAAAGATTTTCTTTTTTTACTTCAGAAAAATCAGATTGTCTCAAGCCCAGGCTCCCCATCTATGACATAACATTCAAATGATAACAATAAAGACATCTCACTGTAGTCACTCTCTCTCTTAAATATCTGGTTTCTTTCTCCCCTTATGTGCTCCAGTGAAATCTAATTACTCAGTTTTTCTCAAATATACCCACTATATTTCCATTTGAATGCATTGATTCACCTTGTTTTCTTATGAGGAAAACTTTCTTTTCCATTTATCTCTACTGTTGAAATTCTGTTTTCAAGACCTAGTTGAAATGTCATCTTCTCTATGTAGCTTTTTTCATTTCACTAAACATAAACAATTGTTTTCAGATCCACGCTACAACAAACACTTAGTACCTCTCATTACACTCAGCAGATTCTGACTTTATTATCATGAGATACTCAGTAAATTTTGAATTACATGACAATATTTCTCATGAACACTTCAGAAGAAACCTAAACAATTTTTAATCCTCTTACCTCAAAAAAGAAAAAAAAAATATTTAGAAGAACAGTGCTAACTTTTCTTTATCATGTTCTCACAGTTCCCAACTGCTTAGGGAAGAAAGGCAGGTCATTTTTATTGCCACATTTATTCAACAATCACGTTTTTCTTCAGTGATAGCAAAGGCAGAGTTTGAGTGTAATTGTTCAGAGACTGTGTGACTATTGTATTGGGTCGGTCATCTGTCTAAGAAATGAACTAGACAACCTTCAAAAGGCAATGACTTCAATTCCTTTGAGATTTGAATTGGCCATAAAACTAACAATAAATTGTCGTGTATGTAGTGATTTCCTTTTGGCAAGTTCCATGTACTTTACAAATATGTCTCAACTTAGATGGAAAAGATCATTATTACTGTTCAAAAATTGAGAAACTCTAACATCAAGCCATTAAATGTATTGAGCAAGGTCAGAGACTGAAAATAAGAATATTCCAGAGGTTCCAAGTTTCATTCTACCTGCCAGATGACATAATTCCTTGGTAAATGTTTATTGCTGTGCCCCAGTGTTCTGAGAGCCACAGGCAAGCTCTTTCAAAATGATGTTATGTCCCTAAAGTAAAAGCCTTGAAATTAATCTATAATATACCAGTATAATATTTTTATAGAAGTTACTCTCCAGCAACCAAAACTTACTGGAACACTTCTGAGAAGCCCAAAAAAGCATCATAAAAATAATACACTGGAGTTCAAACTCTACTTAAAAGAAATCCCTCAAACTATCATTCAGCATCCATTTTAGATAGTTCCGACCATCTGATAATTTGAATGCAATAATCCACAGAGATGCAGTAGAAAAATTAAAAGCAAAAGCATGCTTTTAACACCAGTTTCTGTCAGTTTTACCTGCAAAATTTATACTTAATACATCTTTTCTTTCTCATGGCTAGACTAATGAAATTTCTTATGCCTAGACTAATGCAATCTCTTCCTAACTGGTCTCCTTCTTTCCACTGTTATTCCCCTACCTTCCATTCTCCACAAGGCAGTCAGCTTGTATTTTTAAAGTATAAAAGTAAGTGTGTTATTTCTATGCTTACAGTAGTTTGATACTTTTTAATTGCAGTTGGAATAATATTTATCTGTTTACGGCAGCCTACAAGATCTGTATGATATGTGTCATGACTAACTCTCTGCCTTCAGTCCTCAGCACCCAGTATTGCTCTATCACACAGTGTTAGCCATCTCTCGATTCTTCAAACTTAGCTAACTTACTTCCTCCGTTCCCATAAACCTTCAACATAATCAATGAAGTCTTTAGAATATTTGAGCTATAATTAGGCTAAATATGGCTCCTACAGTAGGATTCATTATCTCCCATAATAAGATGATTGGCAGGAGGATGTTTCAGTTTGATTGAGGGTTTAGAAATGTTAGGAATCTGGATTTGCTTTTCTGAAATTCTCTTATTCTTAGCATAAGGTGGCTGCCATAGTAACAAACCTAATATGCTCATACAGCCATACTCAAAAGCAAAATGGAAGAGCTGATGGATGGGTGACCAGTAGTGCCTGCCACACATAACACTGAAATTTCTGTTGATGTGTCAATCTTTCTCATTTTTTCTGAAACTCTTAAAGCCATATTTGTCAATGGTTGAACTAGTTCACATTCCCACCAACAGTGTAAAAGTGTTCCTATTTCTCCGCATCCTCTCCAGCATCTGTGGTTTCCTGACTTTTTAATGGTCAACATTCATGTGGTTTTCATTTGCATTTCTCTAATGACCATTGATAATGAGCTTTTCTCCAGATGTTTGTTGTTTGCATAAAAATCTTCTTTTGAGAAGTGTCTGTATCCTTCACCCACTTTTTGATGGAGTTGTTTCTATTTTTCTTGTAAATTTGTTTAAGTTCTTTGTAGATTCTGGATATTAATCCTTTGTCAGATAGATACATTGCAAAAATTTTCTCCCATTCTGTAGGTTGCCTGTTCATTCTGATGGTAGTTTCTTTTATTGTGCAGAAGCTCTTTAATTTAAGTAGATCCCATTTGTCAATTTTGGCTTTTGTTGCCATTGATTTTGGTGTTTTAGTTGTGAAGTCTTTGCCCATACCTAAATCCTGAATGGTATTGCCTAGGTTTTATTCCAGGGTTTTTATGGCTTTAGGTCTTACGTTTAAGTCTTTACTCCACCTTGAGTTAATTTTTGTATAAGTTGTAAAGAAGGGATCCAGTTTCGGCTTTCTGCATATGGCTAGCCAGTTTTCCCAACAGCATTTATCCTTTGCAGAAACATAGATAAAGCTGGAAACCATCATTCTCAGCAAACTAATACAAGAACAGAAAATCAAACACTACAGTACATGTTCTCACTCATAAGTGGGAGTTGAACAATGAGAACACACGGACACAGAGGGGAGAACATCACACACTGTGGCCTGTCAGGGGGCAGGAGTCTAGGGAAGGGATAGTATTAGAAGAAATACCTAATATAGGTGACAGGGTGATGGATGCAGCAAACCACTGCAGCACATGTATACCTATTAACAAACCTGCACGTTCTGCACATGTACCCCAGAACTTAAAGTATAATAATAATAATAATAATAAAAGACATACTCCTAATGCCTCTAACTATGCTATCCTATGTGTTCAATAAATGTTAATCAAACAGATCTAAAACAACATTACCTTACTGGAAGTGCAGGTGATATCTATTGGTTTCCTAGGGCTATCATAACAAAATACCACAAACTGGGTGGCTTAAAACAACTGAAATTTGGCCAGGAGTGGTGACTCATGCCTTTAACCCCAGCACTTTGGGAGGCAAAGGGTGAGGATTACCTGAGCCCGGGAGTTTGAGACCACCTTGGCAACAGAGGGAAACCCTATCTCAAAACAACAACAACAAACAAAAAACAGAAATCTATTGTTTCACAGTTCTGAAGGCTGGAAGTCTGAAATCAAGGTGTCATCAAAGCCATGCTCCCTCTAAAGGGTCAAAGGTAGAATCCCTTCTTGAATCTTCTAGCTTCTGGCGACTGCTAGCAATGCTTGGCATTATCTGGCTTATAGATGTATTACTCCAATCCATGCATCTACCTTCACATGGACAGATCTACTGTGGGTCTATATCCCTATTTCCAAATGTCCTTCTTTTTATTATAAGGACACTGGTCATAATGAATTTGAGGATCATACAAAGTCAGTATGACCTTATTCTTATTTGATTATGTATGCAAAGAACTATTGTCAAATAAGTCACATTCACAGGTTTCACATCCACATGAAATTTTGTGGGGCAACATTCAACTCAGTATATCATCCATGGACCTAGTTATTAAGGCACTTGAGGGTTGGTTAGCCCATAGCTTCTCTGTGCATCTATATATCTTTCCACATTAAAAAAAAAAAAAGGAGGGGAACTATCAGATCACATGCAGAGCCATTTTCTTGATTTGATCTGGAATTTCTGTGTGAGTTCAAATAATTTTGCATTTGATCAAAGTCATGATTTGCATATCATATATAAATAATAATCAGAGCAGATTCTATAGGAGTAAAAGACTTGAAAGAAGCTTCAGAATTCCAAAGTGATATAGTTAAGTACACTGACTTATTATTAAAGAGACTAGTCATTTTTAGTTTACTTATATTAGCACTATTGAACATATTAGCTATCTAACACTCTGCTGAATGATCAAAATGAAGAGGAACATGATAGGGCAAGGAATGAAAAAGAAGAAAAGGCATGTACTTTCAACACTGTCTTTGATAAGAATTATGAAATATTTATAGGCATCTACCAAGTGTTAAGTGAGCTCAGAGAAGGTGACCAAAAGGGAATTTTGTTTGGGAAAGAAACGTGGTGAAGACTACTCCGAGCAAAATAAGCAATATATATAAAGTCTTTGCATGCATTGAAACAAAGCAGGAGCATGTGGGTGCAGAATAGAAAGGAGAGTATTAACAAAAAAGCATTGCATCAGATGATGCTTAAAAGTGAGGATGACGCCACATTGAGCCATATATGTGAAAAGTAAACCCATGGCCATGACCAAATTTTTTTCCTCAATATTTTGAGAATTCTTAATTTTATTTTTTTGCTCTCTGGAAAATGCAATTATTTTTACAGATGATCTCCAAAGTTCACAGAGAAACACTTTTATCATGTATCACAGTAATGGTCAGGGTCTTTGGTTTCCACTCATTTCTCAAAGACAGTCTCATATTGTTTTGGATGCAGTGTTCTTCCTTCAAAACAGCCTGATGACAATCTATTTATAGTACAAGAACTGAGCAACAATATAATAAATTTAATAATGTCAAATTTCAAGAGATTTGATTCCCAATTCTAATCACAACTAGAAAAATTCACCTGTTTATTTTGTTTAATACCAAAGTTATTTAATGAAATCTATCTTCAGTATTTAAATAAAAATAAGTAGACCTGAGGTATTAATGTCAAAACAAATCAAGCAACCCTTGAGTTAAAAATACGGTATTTATACACTTTGGGTAACATAAACATAAAATTTTAAAATGCTCTATCATTTTAGAATTCTTCAAATTCTGTTTTATGTCACTATAAAACTATATAATTTTGTTTTATTAGAAAGTAAGTATTCTGCATCCCCTAAATCTTTAAAGAAATAAGCTACACAGTGCATGTACCTACTTTAATGAAAAGGATAAAATGGAAAAATATTGTATAAGTCTTACTGCAATAACACTGAGTAAAACTATTAGGTTATAACAAAATATGCTTTTTGCAATCAGAACAAAATAATAACATGTTTCATGTATCTGCTAGCAAAGTAAGAAAAGAAAGAAGTATATGGAGAACCAATTAAGTGATTTATCTTTAGTTTAAGCAACGTATTTTCTCTCCCTTGTAAAAACAAAATATATATTATTAGTTCTGGTTAAAAGCTAGAAAGAAATGAGAGTTAATTATTAAATTTAAATCTCTTTATGCATTAAAATTGAACATATAAAGGAAGTAAAGCAAGCCAGTTTAAATTGGAAATTAAAATGTGTAATTCTTATTTTAAAATGATTTTAAGGAAGGATTTGTAATGAACAATTTTCCCATAAACGTACTTGTTATTCTCTGCTACTCAAAAGGCCTGACCCTTTCTCTATAATACTCACTCTGCTTTTAATTTATATTGAGTCCCTCTCCAGTATAGCAATCCAGATTGCTGTTTGAGTTGCAAGCATGGGAGGCTTAATTGGTTTGCTCCTCATTTACCAAAAAAATATTCTTGGAATTATTCTTCAAGAAAGCAACAATATGAAAAAATAAATTTAGCATAGAAGCACAGTCTATGCTCTCTTACCAACACAATACGAAGTAATCATCTTTCTTATAAAGGCTTGAGTTCTTCTTTTAACACACTAAATTACCTAAATGTCATGGGGATTCAAATTTCTCATGCATCTTGGATGAATTTGATGCAACTGACTCACTGGTGTGTTAATGCGAAAGGAGGCCCTGAGAGCATAATATACTCAAGTGAATGGCAATTCCTCACCAAGTCTGGGACAGCTGATTGAAGACTTTAAATAATATACATAGGGTCCAATTTACTCCCATGCACCTGTACACTATGCATTGTCAATTTTATTTTGAAAAAGCCATTTTTCATAAATGTGTTCTTGTTGCAATTCAAAACAAATATGTGATTTTGAAAAAAAATTTATAATTGGCTTCTGGGCATGTAGATAATTATTACCTACTAGAATTAGACTGTTTCTTTCTTTCTTTTTTTTTTTTTTTTTTTGAGAAGGAGTTTCACTCATGTTACCCAGGCTGGAGTGCAATGGCGCGATCTCGGCTCACCGCAACCTCCGCCTCCTGGGTTCAGGCAATTCTCCTGCCTCTGCCTCCTGAGTAGCTGGGATTACAGGCACGCACCACCATGCCCAGCTAATTTTTTGTATTTTTAGTAGAGACGGGGTTTCACCATGTTGACCAGGATGGTCTTGATCTCTTGACCTCATGATCCACCCGCCTCGGCCTCCCAAAGTGCTGGGATTACAGGCTTGGGCCACTGCGCCCGGCCGAATTAGACTGTTTCATACATAATTTTTAACTTTAAAAAATGGGAATGCATTTTTCTTTTATGATGAAAAGTTAAGTAGCACATTATTTCTTCCATAAAATAAATTTTGAATGAAGCAGCAGGTAAAAATAAAAGAAAAATAATGCATTCAAGCAAAGAGAGGGAAAAGGTGCTTGTAATACAAAGACCATAAACACACCCATTGTGTGAATTTCCAACACAGGATAAAAACCTGAAAATGTTTTCAATTCAGTATGTTCTAGTAAAAGATAGCATGATTACTTTTTTTCAATAGAATCGTTCAGAATCTTACTTTTCATTAGAAAACTGTTTTCAAATAACTTGGGCATATATAATTACATATAAACATCCTTATGCTTTAGACAAGTTAATCTATACATGAAATTGATTGAATAAGTAAATGGTTAGCAGGCAAGGCTCTGAGTTCTCCAAAAGCATTTTTTCATATACTTCAAAGAAGTTTTAGTGCCATTTTCTTGAAATGATCTTTCCAAATGGGGAGTTGGAACTGTGAAGTATACAAACTCATTAAATTAACAGCTATTCTTTATACATACCAGGCTCAGTCTTGCCCCAGATTCTTTGAATTTTCTTTTTCCTAAAAAAAAAAAAAAAAAAGTTGTAGAAAAATTTTCCTTCTCCCCGTTTCAGTCTTTAATGAAATGTTACTTTTCCAGTATAGCCTTCCTTGATCACTCTATTTAACAGTTTTTACCTCACCTCCATACTCCCTATCACCCCTACCTGATTTATTTGTGTTATTAGCACTTACCATTGAGATGCCATATATCTTTATATGTATCCATTTATCTTGCTATCTGATTTTTTCTCTCTTTTCCCATTAGAAGGTATGCATATCTATCTTTTTACTGTAGCATCTAAAACAATATCTGGCATAATGGACTCACTAAATATTAGTTGCATGAACAGATAGTCCCCTGTTAACTCTGTAAGCACATCTGAGCCTTGGGGCCTCTTGGGTGATTCAAGGTGACTTCTTATGCACTGTTCTACTTAGAAATAACAAAATGATACACAATTGCTTGAATAGTATAGTCACTAAATATATCACTTCATCATGCTCCTTATATGCAAGGAACTTTGCAATTGTTGGCTTGTAATAATTCTCAAAATATTAAGGTAATCAGTACACATTTTACAAATGAGACAATGGAAAGGATAACATTACTTGTGTATAAAGAGTAGTGATGGAGTATAAATTTGAACTTTGGCCTTAAAAATTCAAAAGCCACTGCCATGTAATGACAATATTCTATTTAAAGCTACTATGTGACCCAGAATTTGAGTCCCACTTTGGGTTAACAGTCCATCATTTTTCATTTATACTATACTGCCAACCTAAGAAGTTTTTACATATCGAAATTTGTTATAATATTTGCATTTACTTTGCTGGGGTCCTACAGAGTTCAGGAGTCCTCAAGGCCTCCATCACTTCTGATACCAGCTACAAGTTTGAAGATTTCCCAAACCAGTTACTTTTGATACCAACTAGAAATCTGGGCATCCCCAAGACTGCCCTCACCACTAGCATTAACTGAAGATTCAGAAGTCTGTCCAACCATCTTGGGTCTGATAATTCACTACAAGAACTCACAGAATTGACTTAAATTTCTTGCAATGTGAGAAGGATATGAGATTTGGGGGCTGGGGTAGAATGATGTAGTTTGAATAGATATCATTACCAAATCTCATGTTGAATTGTAATCCCTAATGTGGAAGGTGGGGCATGGTGGGAGGTGTTTAGGTGATGGTGCTTAGGTCATATCTGATAGCTTGGTGCTATCCTCATGACAGTGAGTGAGTTCTCAGGAGAGCTATTCATTTAAAAGTGTATGGCACCTCCCACCTGTCTTACTCCTGCTTTCACCATGTGAAGTTTCTGCTCCTTCTTTGCCTTGTACCATGAGTAATAGCCCTTTGAAGCCTCCCAGAAGCTGAGCAGAGGCTGGTATGAGGCTTCCTGTACATCCCACAGAATATGAGTCAAGTAAACATTTTTTCTTTACATATTCTTAAGTACTTCTTTACGGCAATATAATAAAGACCTAATGCAGAACACCCTTAAAGACTTCACATGGAAGATTAGTTTTGGTATTACTTGAAGTGTTCTGGCATTCATACTTCTACTTGCTGTTACACCAATTTCAAGTCATAACCCAACCAGAAATTTTCTCAGCTTACCGAAAGCTGCTATGAACCTTTTGGTTCAGCACAGTGATAGAGAACATCATTATATAATACTTAGATCTTAAATTAGAGAGAGAACTTCAGAATCCTATACACAGAGAGGAAGCTGATCTCAGCTAAAGCACATTTAAGTGTAGATCACTAGAGGTTTTGCTGAAAGTTAATATATTTAATAAGCAAAAGAAAGGTGTGAAAATTTGTCTAGGAATTATTAAAAAGAACTTGATCAAAGAAAGCAGAATCATGAACAAGTAAAAAGGAGAATTAGTGGTGGGGAGACATAGCAGAGGAGTAGCTAATGTGAGATAATATAAGAAAAAAAAAGCCTCTCTGAATCTATTCTGGTTCAGGGACTTCTTGACTAAGAATAAATAAATAAACACATGACACTTGTCTGACTAGAAGAGAGACAATTCTCTTGGCCATGCCTAGTGAAACATTTCACTACTTCCTTTATAACGCATCACCTGGGAGCCTGCTTTAGCTAACCAAAGAGAAATGCATATATATATTCTCATTGTTAGTATGGCTTACTGCTTATAATTAACAGGCTAATAGACCTACATATTTTGTATGTGTGTGTGTGTGTGTGTTTGTATACACGCATAAATTTGTATGTATGTATATATTCAATAATATATGTATAAATGTAAATATGTACATATATATTATACAAACATATTTGTATATATTGTATACATATCTATACATATCTAATATATGTGCATATATAATATTACACACATATGTACACATATGTGTACATATATAACATATACATATATTCATCTATATATTATATAAACATATATTAGTGTGTGTATATATGTATACATTATTGAACCACCTCAGGTATTGTTAAAGATGTTTATTCTGACGTGTTAACAAATATAAATCAGAATCTCTTTGGTATGGATAATTTGTCAATACTTTTTTCACATTGTTTCTCCATGAAGGCATGGTTTTATGAACCCAGATGTTGCTTTCTGCAAACTCTTCAGTGTAAAAATCAAGGCAATCCAGAAGACCAGATCATAACTTTGAAGTATAAGAATGACAAATTCATGTTTAAATGAATTAGTAATCAGACTCTTCTTGTTCTGGGCTGAATTGTGCCCTCTCCAAGTTTATATGCTGAATCCCTAACCCTAGTACTTCAGAATTCGCATGTGGAGGTAGACCCTTTAAAGAGGTGATTAAGTTAAAATAGGCCTTTAGGGTGACTTCTAATATAAACTGACTACTGTCTTTATAAGAAAAAAAATTAGACACACAAAGAGACACCAGGGACATGTTTGCATAGAGAAAAGACCATGTGAGGACACAGCCAGAAAGTGGCCAAACTGCGAGCCAAGGAGGGAAGCTTCAGAAAGAAACAGCCCTGCTGACACCATCCTCTTAGACTCCTAGCTTCTAGAATTCTGAGAAAACAACTTTCTGTTGTTTAAGCCTCCAAGTCTCTGATATTTTGTTATGACAGTCCTAGCAGAGGAATATACTTCTTTGCTGTCATTAAAACAAAATTAAAATTCCTTATCTCTGTACATTTGAAAAATGAATTAATCAATTAGGTTAATCACACTGTAGCTGCAGAAAGGGTAAAGTGAGGGAGGACATGGTGGAAAAGCCATTATAGGCATATTCAATACCATAGATGTCCAAGTCATCATTTCCTTGCTAATTGTGTCCTTTTTTTAACCGGTTTTATTAATCTTTAAAATTGAACCCAGGGAATGTTATTTTGTTTAAATGTATATATACAAATCTGATACAAACAAAATTTGATAAGTCCAGGCTCTGTGAGTGACCAAGTAGATGACATATCTCTGCACAATTTTCTTAAAAATCTCTCAACCAAGCCCTTTAAGGCAATAGAAACACAACTCTAACAGTTAACTCGATTTTTATTTTTTAACACTATTAAAAAATAAACCTCAGCTGAATTAAATTTAAGAGAGTTGAATTGAGCAATAAACAATTCAGGAATTGGGCAGCCCACAGAATCCCAGAAGACTCAGAGAGACTCCAGGGGCACCTCATCGTTAGAACAAATTTATAGATAAGTAAAGTTAAGTGATGAACAGAAATTGGAACTGAGGTACAGAAACAGCTGGATTGGTTACAGTTAGGCATTTACCTTGTTTGAACACAGTCTGAACATTCGGCAGTGTATGACTGGTTGAAGTACGGCTGCTGGGATGGGCCAAAACTCAGACACTGTTACAGGTGCATACTCCTAAATTAGGTTTTCAATCTTATCTACCTATTAAGTTAGGTTGCAGTTCATCCACAAGGAATCAAATATAGAAGTATGAAGTCCTTCTCAGGCCATATTTAGTTTGCTTTAACAACTCTTAACTGTAAGTACAGAAGAGCAGGCCACATTAGTACAACCACTATGGAAAACAGTATGGAGGGTCCTTAAAAAACTAAAAGTAAAACTACGATTTAATCTAGCAATTCTACTACTGGGTTCTTCTCTTTTACCCAGAGAAAAAGAAGTCATTATATGAAGAAGACACATGCATACACATGCTTATTGCATAATTACAAAAATATGGAGCCAACCTAAGCACTTATCAACCAAGTAGATAAAGAAAATGTAGCATATGTACACCACGGAATACTACACAGTCATAAAAGGAACAAAATGATGCCTTTTGCAGCAGTTTGGATGGAGCTGGAGGCCATTATTTGTAACTCAGGAATGGAAGACCAAATATATGTTATCACTTATAAGTGGGAGCTCAACTAAGAGGATGCAAAGGTATAAGAATAATATAATGGACTTTGGGGACTCGGGGGGAATGTTTGGGGGGTAAGGGATAAAAGACTATATATTGGGTATGGCATACACTGCTCAGGTGATGGGTGCACTAAAATCTCAGAAATCACCACTAAAGGACTTATCCATGTAACCAAAAACCAACTGTATTCCCAAAAGTATGGAAATATAAATTTTTAAAAATCAGCCGATATAATCTTGATATGTATTATCAGATTATCCTGGCAAGTTTTTTAAGGCTTCTTTTCAGAAATTTGTGGAATGGAAATGAAGTCTGATTATAAGAAGCCCTTCTAAGTGTGACTAAAATAAGTAAAACACCGTTGCTGCTATAATAACGTAAGCCAAAGGGCGATGTGAAAACGCATGTACTCATAGTACCCTATGTAGAGAATGAGTATTAAAGTGTTTATTAAGCTTATATGTTTGGAAGAATTTACAGGATTTCTTGGAATTAAGAAGTATTCCAGTGAGTAACAAACAACAGCCTAAAATATGGTGGTAACAACCAAAATGAGTAATTGAGGCATAATAAATCTCAAATCATCAAGGTTTCTTGAGCCAGCCTGAGGGTGCACCTGGGAAAAACTCAAGTTACAGACACATACGGCTGTTTTGTCCAAAGAGGTTCTCCAGAGGTTTAGTAGTTGTACATTTTATTTAAAAAGAGGGAAGGAGGACAGCAGCAAAAGTAATAATAACACGCTGGTGAGACTTTCGTTGGTGTTTGATAAATCTACATTTTACATAAGATGAACATTTGAAGAAACGGAAATAGAGGAAATGGATGCCTCAGGGAGGGATGAAGGAAGGATGAATCTCTTTTTGTCTTTGTTCTGTACCTGGCAAGACTTTTGAAAGAGCTGGTTTCTGTTAAGCTCTGAGGGTAGAAAGCCTAATGACAGTTAGCAAGGGAGTGGACATATAACACGTCTGATCCCTCACCCCATCATGGTCATATCTCAGCTTCCAAGGTTTCTATGAGGTTCCCCTTGACCAAGAGAGGGTTGGTTCAGTCATTTGGGGGCTTAGAATTTTATTTTTGTTTCTCAGTGCGAAATTTGAAAAGACAAAAAATATTTATTATGTCCAATCTTCTTTCTGGGTGACTTTGAATTCAACAATGTGAAAGCAAAGTCTCTTTCAAACAACCTTTCTCTATTTTTTAAACTACCTAGGAAGTTTATTAGTAAGACTAATTAAATGAATGTCTGTTTTAATATGTAAGTTTCTCTTATTATGTTAAAAACTGAAAAACATTTTGATTTTAGTGCATCAGAGTTAAAAATAAATGTTAAGTAGGGATTTTAGTCCATTTTCAAGTAGATTAGACAATAATTCCTTGTTCTAGAAATGCAGCAAAGTAAAATACCAGAATGAGGCTTTCTGAGAAAGGACATTTTCAGACAATAGACAGCAGCTACAGGATATACACATGAAGGGTCAAAGCAAGTGGAAACTGAAACACAGGTACAAAAAATATCTAAGAAAACTGTATGGTCAGAATATAGAAGAATTAGTTCAAAAGTTCAACTGTGTGCCAAACACCATTACGAGAGCAGAGGTTCCTGTTAAAATGCATGATCTGAATGAAGAGACCCCCCCACCCTCAAACGGGCTTTGTGTGAGCAACAAGGCTGTTTATTCACCTGAGTGCAGTGGGCTGAGTCCAAAAAGATAGTCAGCGCAGGGCAGTGGGATAGGAGTCGGTTTTATAGGTTTGAGATAGGCAGTGGAAAGTTACAGATGTTGCAGTGTAGGGCGATTTTTTGCAGGCTGCGAGGGGGTCATAGAGTCTGGAGTCATGAGGTTGACTAAGGTCGGTTACAAAGTCCAGTTGCCTTACCAACTGAGGCGGGAATAAGAAACAATGGAGGAATGTCTCAAGTTAATTAGGCGCCACAGGGGTTGATCATTCTTCCTTTTGTCATGGTGTTCTAGTTACTTTAGATTTTCTAATTCTGGGAGGTTATCCAGAGGTGTACACGTGGATCACAGGGGTCGCCATGGCGTCTGTGGTGCCATCAGTCAGCCTAAAAGACCTTACAGTTCCAGAATACAGGTCACACAAGGAACACCACTTACAAAAACCACAGCAGATCAGTTAAGAATATAGAAGTAAGGTAGCAAAGAAGATGCAGTTTCCTGGGGGCTGAGAGATAATACTGCAGATAAATTCTCTATCAATTAATTAGCTAGTGTCTTCTTTAGGTATATAACAAACCTGGTTTTGGAATTTCCATATATTGGTATGTGGAGCACTTAGGTAAATCCTGAGCCAAGGACTATGTCATAGTGTTCTATCTAATCTCCAGGGTATACTTAACAAGGTGCCTATCACATAGGTAGTGCTCAATAAATGATTGTTAAATAAGTGACACCAACCATGGACTTCCTGATCTCATCGTCTATGTTATATACCGTTGTGCTATTCACAGCCCCAAGCACTGTGTCACACCTCAGTGAATATTTGCTGAAGGGATGACAGTAATGGCAATCTTCAAATATTGTCATGAAAGATTAATTTTGCAAGGTTTCCAGGGTGTCATTCGTTCCCTAGTCCGCTCTGAAATTTACAAGGTTTGTTAACCCCACCCACTCTCATAATGAGCTTTCAGTTCTTAGTCTTCTGTTGAAAAGCTGGTTGTCAAAAATATATTTATCATTCACCAGCATTTTAACACTTGGGCTTATTAGTCATGCTGTTTATCAAATAATACAATTAAATTTTAGAGTATTTTCTCCCAGTAAGTTTTATTTTCTAATTAACCTGTAATTGCTTTATACTTAAGATTTTTTGGATTCTAAAACTTGTATTGATTGTAAATTGTTTCTTGGATTAGAAAGTAATGCCATTCAGAAAATTAAAACCACAGCTCTATTCAACAAGTATGTTAGTCCAAAGTCCAATTTTAAGGCAGTCCTACAAAGCTGAGGTTATGAGTCATGTGCTCAAATGTCACTTTAACCAGCTAGTTTTACATCCTACCCTTCATCTCTGGCATCTTTTTAGCTGCTATATATTGTTTACCATCAATGACTTAAGGTATAAAGTGTGAATGTCAGTAGTGAGCATCCGTTTTCACTAAAGAAAAAAAATCAAACTGGCTATCCCACTGATGTTACAGCCATAGCTTCATTCAGATAAATGAAGTGCAGCACATACAATGTTGTCAAAGCACACTTATTCTGTTTGCACTGGGCTTCTCAATTTACTGATAGACCTTGGTACAGTATGAAATACAGGAAGACTCGAAAGATGGGCAAAATAATTAATGAAAAATGTTTTCTTTAACATAAATAAATAATGCTATATATCTTTGCAGTAAATTGGAAGCATATTCTCTTTTATATTAAGAAATGAGCGGGGCACAGTGGCTCACACCTGTAATCCCTGAACTTTGGGAGGCCGAGGCAGGCAGGACCATCCTGGCCAACATGGTGAAACCCCGTCTCTACTAAAAAATACAAAAAATTAGCTGGGCATGGTGGCACACGCCTGTAGTCCCAGCTATTTGGGAGGCTGAGGCAGGAGAATTGCTTGAACCTGGGAGGCAGAGGTTTCAGTGAGCTGAGATCGCACCACTGCACTCCAGCCTGGTGACAGAGCAAGGCTCCGTCCCAAAAAAAAAAAAAAAAAAAGAAATTAGTAAACCTTGGGAAAGTCATTTAATAAAACATTTTCTTTGATGCTGGTTGTTTTACATTCTATAAAACAATGCATTTTGCTAGCTAAAGAGTTAAAGCTTCCTTCTTTTTCAAAGATTCTAATATTCTCCTAATTACATATTCAACTCATGGGTATGATTATATCCTGCCCAAAGTCTCTAATTAAGATGCTCAACATTGTTCCAGTTCCATTATCCCTTAATTCTATATATCATTCTGACTTTCTTCCCTGTGTCAGGACCTATGAGCAGATCTGACAGTGAGCCGGGAAAGGCAGGCTGACTGGGTGTAAGTCAGTTTGTCTATGCCGAGAGCATCCTTTGCCAACCTGTACAAGCACGGTTTGGTGAGCGTTGGACAATCGCTTGTCAGGCATTACTTTCAGTGTGCAAGGAGGCAGAGATGAGCCACTTTGTAATATAAAAACAAATGATTAACTGGCAAATAAGCCCAGAAAATGAAATTAACCAAACTTGGCAATACAGTGTAAGTGGCTCAGGTAGAAAAGACAGCACGGCATATCATATTATTGATTTTAATTAGCAGGTAGAGCGGACTGAAAAAAAAAAATCAAAAGGAACATCCTTCATAAACAAAAGGTTTTACTACAATGATTGGTTAAAATTTGCTCCTGTTTGGTAAGGTCAACATCTAGGGCACATAATGTAAGTTCTCTCTCTTCTTTATTTCTCTCTTTCTTCCCCCTCCATCCTTTCTTTCTCTCTTACTTTTTCAAATATAGCTAATCAGAGGATGACGTGGTGGGCACAGGCACAGGGGGCTTAGAAGAAATAGATTGTGCTATGTATCTGGATGTCATAAGTTGGTTGTATTCTGTCTCCCTGCCCCTCACAAAATGCATATATTGACACATTAATCTTTAATATTTCAGAATGTGATGATATTTGGAGATAAGGTCTTTAAAGAGGTAATCAAGTTAAAATGAGGTTATTAGGGTGGTCCCTTTTTCAATATTGTCCAAATTTCGTATAAGAGGAAATTTGGGCCGGGTACAGTGGCTCACGCCTGTAATCCCAGCACTTTGGGAGGCCTAGGCAGGCAGATCACCTGAGGTGGTGAGTTCATGACCAGCTTGACCAATGTGGAGAAGCCCCGTCTGTACTAAAAATATCAAATTAGCCAGGCATGGTGGCACACGCCTTTAATCCCAGCTACTTGGGAGTCTGAGGCAGGAGAATCGCTTGAACCCAGCAGGTGGAGGTTGCGGTGAGCCGAGATTGCACCATTGCACTCCAGCCTGGGCAACAAGAGTGAAACTCCACCTCAAAATAAAAATTAAAAAAAAAAAAAAAGAGGAAATTTGGAAACAAATACCGAGGGAAGATATGAGAAGACACATGGAGAATATGGCCATTGGCAAGCCAAAGGAAGAGTTCTGGAACAAATTCCTCCTCAAAGCCCTCAGGAACCTTTACTGCTGACATGTTGATCTTAGATCATTAGCCTCCAGAACTGTGAGAAAGTAAGTTTCTGTTAAGCCACTGAGTCTTTGATACCTTTTTATGGCAGTCCTTGCAAACTCATATACTGTTTTTTTACAGAATTAATTCTTTATCCATTGTCAGTGAGGCTCTACAGTTTTTTCAAGTGAGATGGTCTCCAGCTGACAGTCAAAGTATGTGCTTTTAATGCAAAAACCACTTTACCTTCTGGTGCCTATATTGAGCTGCCGAAGGCATTTTACAAGTGAGGTCTTCATTGAACTTCTGAAATTAGTTGTGCCCTCATCCCGGTTTAATATCCCTTTGGAAAAAAATCTGGTCATTTAAACTTGCCAGTAACTAAAATGGAGCAGGTATCCACACAATAACAAAATCTAAACAACTCTTTTGCCTCTAGAGAAGTAACCAAACCAGGAGTGGTTACTATAGCAGGTTAAAGATGGTTGCAAATATTTGACCATCCCTACCACCTAGAGATGAAAATCATTTGTATACTTGTCAAATCTGGCTGAGCCAATAAAATATGATGGGAGTGACACTATGCCAGTTCCGGTCCAGTCTGGAGGTTGGAGGATTCCACTTTCTCCTTGAATGTCAGTCACCACGTAAGAAATCCAACTCCCCTTAGACTGTCATGTGGTGGGAAGCCCACCTGAGCTTCACAGGGTGACAGAAGAGCACATGGGTAGGCCGGAGTCGCCACATATGTGAGAGAAAGTCTTTGTGGCTCTTCCAGCCATCACAGCCATTATCCAAGGACAGGGGCAGGACACATTGTAGGCAACAGCACAAACTGAGGTCGCACAGATATGGCCCTATCTTTGTTAGTAGGTCTTAATGGAAGACCTTACATTGGGAGTGGATCATACAACAAACATGAATTTCTCACAATTCTGGAGACTGAGAAGTCTAAGATCAAACAGCTGACAGATTCATTTGGTGAGGGCCCAATTCTCAGTTCATACTAATCACCTCCCAAGGGCCCTGCCTCCAAATACCATCACAATGGGAACAGAATTTCAACATATAAATTTTGAAGAGACACAAACATTCAGTCCATAGCAGACCCCAAGTAAACGATTTTAGCCAGTCCACAGCTGTTTGAGCCACCCCAACTGACCCTGCCTAACTATATGAGGCAGAGGTGACCTACTCTCCATGTTTCTGATCCTCAGCCTTGGGAGCAAAGATTTGGAGTACTTTGCTCTGCAGAAAAAGGTAATTGAAACAACTTAAATAAGCTATTGAAGCTTTATAAAGATGTATTTAGAAGCAGTTTTTATGCCATGTGTCTTGAATTTAAAGTTTTGTATCAGAGAAAAAGCACCTGTGAAACCAGATAAATGTTGACAGGTTAGGAGAAATTAGGAGCTCTCATGTAAGTGTGAATTTTTATTTGACTCAGTTTCACTCGTAGGTTCTACAGTGTTAAACAGAACTTTCAGTAGCACTGTTCTTTTGTCAGCATTACAGTTCTGTCACTAACTTGGGAACCTCTCTTTAAGGGAAGTTCATTAATGGATACCTTTGGTTATGACCACAGCCCTTTGAACCTGGTGGGCAGCTTGGAGATGAGCAAGCTCAAATTTTTTATTTTACCCAGCAGAAATGAAGGCTCAGAGAGTTTAAATGACTTGCCCAATGTCATAGGATCAATATTTGACTTGGGCAAGATCTCAGATTCCCTGACATGCAAGGCAGGGCACAGAGTTTGCAATACAATTTTAATTGCATCTCTAAATTATTAAAGATGATCCTTTTAGTAATTTTCATATTTTAAAAAGTCTCAAATTCAACATTAGGATTCACCAAGATCTCAAGTTCTTCATCTTTGTTCAGCACCTTATTGCCACTGTGTATGTACATACATACATACACATGCACATATACGTGTGTGTAATATACACACACAACATATATTTCAATATATACTTGTTCTTAGTTTAACTTTTTTGTGTGTACATAAACATACAAATTGTTCTACTAATAGGGACATTTTTTCCTTGCATAATGTATTAGTATCATGAAGTAGGGTACAAACCTTAGAGAATTTCTGCAAAGAGCTCAATGTAATGGAGATTGGTAAGCTATTAACATAATAAAGGCCACTTGTAACAGGCAATACTGAATGGGGAAGACTGCTCCATCAGTTTAAACCCCATCTGCAGGGGCTGCCAGCCATGTGCAACCAGAGATGATGTGTTCCACTGTGTAGCTGGAGCCCTGCTGATAACTGTGATCAGAGTCAGTCGGGACCTCTGTGCAGACAGACTGAAATTACTTCCACATTACAGTGAACACAAAAGAACAAAAACCTTATTAAGCACAGATTTAGCTCATTATTGTATAAATCTCTCTCTGAAAATGAAGCTAATCCTTTGTCCCCAAATACTAAACACAGCACTGATATTACAGTGAAGATAGAGATAATACCCTCCTGTATATCTTGGCTCACCTCTGTCATATTAATGAGGCAAACATGTAATTGCTGTGGCTAGTGCCTGAGAATAAGAGGGGCCGCCCGCTAGATCTGGAGTCAGATTCCTCTATCTGGTTAGCCACACCATCTTTACCGAAAAATCTTTCCAGACTGATCTTCACTCAAAAGGCCTTCAATGCAAGTTAATCTGAGGTTTCAAGTTGCAAAGGTCTTGGACGGCAAACGTTATGTTTGTGTTCTTCAGTAATTATATTTGACTGAAAACACATTTGCAACTGGCTCTGCACTTAGAGTAGGAACTCCCCAGGGCCAGAGTCAACACCTCAGTAAGGCCACTCAATTCGCACAGGATTGGAGAGTAGCTTAGATTTAGGCACATTTGCCTTTTTTCCCAATAAATATACTTTTCATGGATATAACAGAATTTCTATGTTCTTGCTGATGTTATGTGCTTAAACTTTTGTTAAATTCCTTTTTTCCCTTTTAGAGAGTTGGGTATGAATGTTTTGTATCAGGAGCTGTCCAGTAAAACTTAAAACTAACTCAAGCCTGGGTCTGTTCCCAGAAAAAGTTGAAAATAGAAAAAGTATAATTCTGATAATAATTAGCCACTGCCTTCTCCCTTAAATATAAAAACAAAGTTTTTGATTGATACATTGTATAAGTGATGGAGAGAAAGGAAAATTAATTACAAGCAGGAGACAGAAAAAGAGAATGGCAACAACAAAAAAGAACCAAGATAGAATTAATGAATAAGGGCTAGAAAGCCAAGATGTTCTTAAACTCTAACTATGCTTATTTTTCTATTGTCAGCTGCTTTATCACTGCCAAACGTTTTCTCCAACTGATTTTTTCCATAAAATATAATTGGTAAAACAACACAATAGGGCTGGACAGATGAGGCCGATTTTATTCCCTTATCTAAATTCATACTCAATGTTGTAACAGCTGGGCTCATACAAATTAATCAAACAAATAATGGCTCCTAATTTTTATTTATTTTTTTCAGATATGAGACGGAAGGCAGCTTGCTAGGAACCAATCGCAGATATTGAAAGCAACATGTCAGGGTGGGAAGAAATTCCAAATGATTTACTAATGTTGCCTCTTTACCTATGAACCAATATAGATACAGAAGTAAATTCTCTTTATCAGGCTATTGCCATTTTCACGGAAGAATTTTCATTTTGTGTTGAATTATGTCGTCTATTTTTTTGATATTTATTTAGGAAGACGTTGACTTGAGTTAAAACTGCCAGTATTTCATCAACAGATCTAGATGTCTTTCAGGTCACAAGCAAAGAATGTAGGATTTTCTTACCCCTCATGGACTAATTTCCACATAGATTACCGTGCATTTTCCATTCTCAAAGTTGCTGTATTTTCAGACAGATGAGATCAAGTAAGGTGGCCTCAGGTCTGCATGTTCAGTGATGCTGCCCACTGAGTAGCTATACTCATTCATCTAGTGATCAGCTTCCTCGTATTCATCCAGTTAGCCCGGGGGCAGACTCTTGTGCCATTTTCCCATGCATATATTACCTTTCCCAACTATCTATCTTCCTCTTCTCACCTATTGTCGCTTTATAAACATCTTTTCAGTTTTGAAGGACTATTTTAAAAGCAACCTTTTTAATTAGTTATAAAATACTTTGTTTTTCCTTATCTGGATTCTTATAATACACATTCAATAACAATCATTTTTAAATTTAAAAAAATTCTTAAATCTTGCAAATGATATACCAAAACAATTAAAATGAAATAAAAATGTCCACAAGAATATCAAATCCAGAAGCTAAAAATCAATAAATTAAAACGTAAAGATATAAAAGTTCTCTCTGGAAAATGTATCACATATCGCAGTGTTTCACTTCATTTTTTCTATTGATTTTGTAAAAATTACTGAGAAACTTGAGTAATTAAATATTAAACTATGCAAAAGTGTATGAAAAAGTAGTTTACAAAAAAAAGGAACAAAATATGAATATTACTTTACCTATTAAAAAACACCTAACTCAAATTGACCTAATGTTTTCATTTGTCGTATTAGTCAAAATCCAAAAGTTGATAGTATCTACTCTTTCTGCACCGCTAAGCAGTGTGTTGGGGTGGTTAGCACCGTACAGCTAAACTGCTAATGTTCATAGTCTAGCTACATTATTTATCAGCCACATGACTTTGGCTAAGTGATTCAGCCACCCTTCTGTGTTTCAGATATTTCTCTTTAAAATATTGGGCTGCGCACAGTGGCTCACGTCTGTAATCCCAGCACTTTGGGAGGTCAAGGCAGGGGGATCACCTGAGGTCAGGAGTTCAAGACCAGCTGGCCAATATGGTGAAATCCTGTCTCTACTAAAAATACAAAAGAAATTAGCCTGGTATGGTGGCACATGCCTGTAATCCTAGCTACTCAGGAAGCTGAGGCAGGAGAATCCATTGAACCTGGGGGTGGAGGTTGCAGTGAGCCAAGATTGAGCCATTGCACTCCAGCCCAGGCAACCGAATGAGACTCTGGTCTCAAAATAAATAAATAAATATTTAAAAAATAAAAAGAAAAAAGAAAATAAATGTGGGTAGTGACATAGTATCTAATGCAGTGTGAGGATTAAATAAGTTAATACATGTCAAATGTCAAATATAATAAGTTGTAAGCGCTTAGCAGTGACCGCTCTGGAAAGTTAGCTATTGCTATCCACTTTGGGTGACAGATTTCATACAACGTATGTACAAAAAAATTAGCAATATTCATAAACATTTTAAATGACAATACTCCTTTACCTACGAACTAAAATTCTGAAAACGTACCACGCAAATTTGATAGAAAAACAAAAATAGATAAGAAAAGATACAGATTGAAGCTTTCTCATTACACAATACAAATCTAGTATTATAGCAAATAAATGAGAAAAAATGTTTAATTAATGAAACTATCTGTTTAAATAAGTTGAGACTTTAATATAATGGTAAATTATGAAGACTGAAGCTTTCAAAAAATGTGATAGAACAATTTATAATATATAAAGAGTTCCCAAAGTGTCATTAAGTAAAAGAATCAATGTGTAAGATAGGATATGTGCATGATCTCTTTTGTGTAAATAGAAGGACACATATTACACATAGTGGTATGTGTCTATTTTTATTTGGAAGAATAAACAGCAAATTAATGTTGGTTAGCTTTGCAGGCAAGTACTAAGGAGGTAACAAAGATTTTCTTTTCATAATTGTATACCTTTCCTAAGTTTTTGAATTCTCTAATCAGTAAAAGTTCATGCTTCAATTTAAAATCACCAGAGATTATCAGGTAGGTGAGATTATAGTCTGCTTCTGTTTAATTCCTTTTAATTTTCAATATTAAAATATATTTTAAGGCAAAAAGAAATCTACCTAAAAAACTTAAAACTTCTAAAAATGTGTTCTAGTGACAGTACCACATTTACTATTCCCTTTTAGAATCATAATCCAGCCTTTTCAGTTTAAATTTTTATAAGCTAAGAATATATTATGTAGTGTTATATGCAAAAAAGCAGCACATAAAATTACATGTAGACTGGTTACAACTAAATGAAATGTTCATGTTAAGAAATGAACACTCACTTAAAAAATCACCTTAAGAAATATATAAATATATGATAAGACATATGCAAAATAAGAATTTATTATATTGGAGTAGTGTTTTTTAAATAATGATTACAACACAAATATGAAAAATTGTGGATATATGTTCATATAATTTTATTGGTATGCCTAAATTTAAGCCAATTCCTAATTAGAAAATCAATTAATAAGAATGAGGCTATTTTGATGATTGCAAAAATTGAAATCAGACATTATTTGATGACAGATAAGATCTCATATCAGCCTCAGTATTTATGAAATGTATACCAAACATTGGTGGTTTAAACCAAATTTTGATTTAACTTTTGTGGAATTGTGGTGCTTTATAAAACAGACTTTAAAAATATTTAATTTGCACTCTTCAGATGGGTGTTTGGTCAGTATTGCAGTCTTGATAGCTGTATGCTCACTTCTTCCACTAGCCCATAAGCTCTTTGAAGAGAGCTGCACATAATTAATGTAAACATGAACTTTGGAGCCATATCCAGGTTTGTATCCTGGTTCCTTCCTTTTCTGGAAGGGGTGTGACCATGACCAGATTGTTAACCTCTCTTAGCCTCTCAGCCTCATGTGTGAATGGAGGGAAATTAAGCCTTTCTCACAAGATTATCTAAAGCATTAAATGAAATGATGTCAGTAGAAAAGCAA
Source organism: Sapajus apella (assembly GCF_009761245.1). Lineage (NCBI taxonomy): Eukaryota > Metazoa > Chordata > Mammalia > Primates > Cebidae > Sapajus > Sapajus apella. The sequence goes on from NW_022436941.1 coordinate 42,515,777, forward strand.
TTAGTTCAAAATAAAGTACGTATCCCAAAATTTCAAAACCTTTTTTCCTTTAAATATGTTAACACATAAATTATTTTATTATTAAATTGTAGAATATAAATATTTGAAGATCATCTATTAAAGGTCTCAGTTTCAGAAGGAAGAAACTGAGCTACAAACTAAGTAATGTTTTACAACTCTCAGTGGTATGGCCAGGACAAATACCAGGATCAGCTCTCTCTTACTTTTATATTCTCTCTCCCCAGTCGCATTATTGTATTTAATTCTTTGAGACAGTCCTTTCAACTCTTTAAAAAGCCTGACTATAGGCCAGGCACGGTGTCTCATGCCTGTAGCCCAGCATTTTGGGAGCCTGAAGAGGGCAGATCACTTGAGGTCAGGAGTTCAAGACCAGCCTAGCCAACATGGCGAAAACCCATCTTTACCAAAAATACAAAAATTAGCCAGGCTTGGTGGTGCACGTCTGTAGTCCCAACCACTCAGGAGGCTGAAGTGGAAGGATCGCTTGAACCCAGGAGGTGGAGATTGTAGTAAGCAGAGATCACACCAATGCACTCCAGCCTGGGTGACAGAGCAAGACTCCATCTAAAAAAAAAAAAAAAAAAAAAAAGCCTGACTATAGTTTAGAAAACAGGTTTATGTGATTCCAACAGAAAACCCGCTATGGCTATGGATGCTGAGTAAATTAAAGCCTGCCATTAACTCTTTCCCTCTTGAAGTTTGGGAACATAAGGTGATGTTTTTTCTGAGAGAAGCTCTGTTTGTACCCACCTCACTACATGTGGATGTCTAAGCCAGCCTCCACCTTCAGGCTTAGAAGAATCCCTCCATAAATTTGGACAGAGCACACTGCTGGCTAGCTTTCACCTAAGGTCGTCAAACACATGTTTTAGGCAGAAAACTCTTAAGGAAGTTTTTCAAAAAGAGAAATTTTTAGTCAATATTTCAGGATTTGTTTTCACAGCATTGAGAGTTAGAAAGATTCAAACAAAATCTTTCCATCTTTTGAGGCTATTGGAAAAAAATATCAAGTGAGTCACTGTTTCTTACCTCCTGAATGTTGCTAACCCTTCAGGTTGCACCATTTATATCACCACATGACATCATGGATGAGCCAGACTTGGGCTGTAAGCAAAAACCGAAAAAGACAAAACAGTCAAAAAAGAACCACCTAGCCAAATTACAACAGTAAGAATTTCTCAATGTAAGTATCAAATAGAAAAGAAAAACTAGAAGGAATAAAAGGTCATAGGGATATAGAATACCAATAATATAAATACATCTTTGGATATTTAAACTTTGGAAAATAAATAAATTTTTCACAAAATACATTTTACAATGTTAAACTAGGCCATTAATATAGCTATCAAAATTTAATTAATACAAGACAAGCTTTAAAGCAATAACAAATATTTAACTACATTTCTCTAGAATCCTTTGATGTAATTTCTACACTAACAGCTCCCTCTTATAGAGTACAAAACAAAATTGTTCTTTCAAAAAAACCGTTAGATAGCCTAATTTTTCTCAGAGACACTTGTAGTATCTGAGGGTTCACTGTTGGCTGTTTCCTAGAAATGTCTTTTCAAACTATGGTTATCATATTATAGAGTATTAAGAACAATGTACTCAGAACATAAGACTATGTGCTTGGTATTCCTAAGACACAAGTAGTAGATAGGCACTGTCCAAATGTTTAGGATTCTAGATGTTGCCCCTTGCTTTCATGAAATTACAGCCCAGCAGGAAGCCTGATATATAAATAATGTATTAAGTGAAGTGTCTTGTCAGAAGTATGCCCAATGGATGATTATATCTAAAATTAGAGTACAGATGAATATATCTGTCTTTTCAATTTTCCTCAACTATAAAATAAGGTTACATTACATCAATGCTGGAATCTAACCTCAACTCTAATATATGTTGGTTTTCTAAGTATTTCCAATTTTACATAAAATTAGTCCAAATCAAATACACATTAGACATGTCCCTGTGTGTGCCAATTTTTATCAGAATAGTACAGAAGCCTAATTTTATCTTCTTTAAAGGGAATGCTTCCTCCATCTATGGCTATATAGCTTAATTTATTTTAGGGAATCCATGAGCCCCACACACTGGGTGCCAGAACATAGGGATCCAAGAGCCCCACATACTGGGTGCCAGAACATAGGGATCCATGAGCCCCACATTGGGCACCAGAATGTAGGGAGCCAACCCTACATCACCCATGAGAACCTCGAGTTTGGTGGTGACGAAGGAATGGGAAAAAGACAGAGTAAGGGAGATAGTGGGACCAGGGGGCCATCACTTAGTACTTTGGAGGAAACAGTGATGGCCCTGAGCTCTGATCATCCACACTATTTATTGGTTACAATCACTTTGATCTACAGGGTATGGGTGGAGTAATGGTGAAGTGAATCAGTGAGTCGGAAGTGAATCAGTGGGCTGGAACTGGTGTGTCATCCTAAGGATTGATAACAGTGGTGGTTTGGGAGTTTCACAAAACAAGAACATGTGGTTATCTTTAGCTTATTATCTATGTACAGCTAATGGAACATGGGCCTTACAAGGAGCCTACAAGTCTGGCTACGTCATAGTACTACAAAGGGGTTTTACGTCCTTGAGCACAATGTTTATGGTAACAGAGCCTAGGTCACCCTGCACCGGAACATGAGGCATGGAGAGGCCTCCTGAGAGGCCTCCTGTGGCCTTCCACACTTTGTTGTTCCTTGTTTATGTGTTACTCATAACCAATTTATGTAGGCACTCTGTGAGTCCTTTCTCCTTTGCCGTTTTTCCCAATAATTTATTACACATCAGGGCTAATATAGACAAGGTCACAGGAATATTCCCCATCTTTAAGCTAGCCAGTTTCATTTGGTTCACAATTATAAACCTTTTGTTATCAGCCAACTGACTTGCATACCCATAGTGTTATAAAAATACCCATTGTGTTTTAAAAATGACCATTCATGATAGTGAAGATGGGTTAATGTCACTCTCTCACCATTTTCAGCAAGAGCACTTTAAGTCACAGTTCTACTTCCAGGTATGCAAAAAGTTCTCCTTGTGTTGAATTTTTTGTTTGTTCTTCTACTTTATATGAAAATGGTACAGGAGAAAAAAACAGTGCATGTAATTGTCATGATTCTGTTTCATCTGGGAATTAAGAAACAAGTCATTATGTTAGATAGTGGAATTCTGTTTCCCCTATCAGTGTACTTTAGAGCAGGCAAATATGCTCTCTAAAATGGATAAGTCCGAAATAGCAATATATTACTTCAGAATATGGAGATTAAACACTATAAAAATCTACACAGTTGAAATTGGTTCAATCTGTGGGGTGTAACTGGGTCTAAATTAAGGTAGAAGAATGAAGTTTTGCATTTAAATATGAGCCTTCAGTACTAGTTCATTTTAATTGTGTGTTATAATACAAATTACATTATAACATTGAATGTGCAAACCCACATACAATGTCGAATAAAGAAGTAGAACTTGACCAATAAAGACAGAAAATAAGAAAATACTCAGTCTTGCATAAAAGTCACAGATGTTAATCTTTCCTAAATTAGGGGGAAAAAAGCAGGGGTGCTGTGTGAGGGAATTTAACCTAAATCCCAACAGAAATTGTTTAAAGGCAGGTGCTTAAAATGTAAATCAGCAGATGAGAATAGCCTGCTATAAACCAGCTTCAGCTATATAAAGGAGAGAAAAACACTTTCATTGATTGTAATGTAATAGGCTATCTTATAATAGCAAGAATAACATAAAATCAAGTTTAAGGGGCTAAATAATCAGGGAATTCTTAGAAATCTCTATAGCAAAAATTTGCGGATCTTCATTCTACAACAAACTTGCCCACCCCACGTCCCTTGGCCTGCATGCGGTCCAGGATGGCTTGAAATGCAGACCATCACAAATTTGTAAACTTCCTTAAAATATTATGAGGTTTTTTGTGAGGTTTTTTTTGTTTGTTTGTTTTGTTTGTTTTTTTAGCTCATCAGCTATCATTAGTGTTAGTGTATTTTATGTGTGGCCCAAGACAATTCTTCTTCCAGTGTGGCCCAGGGAAGCCAAAAGATCAGACACTGCTGCTCTGCAGCCTCATCTTTACCTTGGTTTATGTACCAACAAGAGTTATTGTGAAAGACAACCAGAGAAGGAGAGAGAGAGAGCACAGAGGAAGCAGCAGCGTAAACTTTTACTCAAAATTGCTTAGGATCCAGACTGAAACAAACCAATTTAAAAAGACAAACTGAACAAATGAGAAAATGTTTAATACTATCTAATATTAGATAATATCAACAAATTATTTTTTTAATATTACAAGATGTTAATAATGTTATAGGGGTTATGGTAGAAAATGCTTTTATCTTTTGGAGATACATACTGAATTACATATGGGTATGTCATGGTATGTTGTATGTGCTTTAAAATAGTTTAGCCCAAATGGGGAAACTAAAAAAGGCATAACAATAGAGAAGAAAACAAACTTTCAAAACGTGAAAAAATTGTGATTGTTGAACGTAGGTCAGTTGTATGTAGGGATTAATTATACCATTTTATCTATATTTGCATATTTTAAATTAATTGATGTTTAAAATATTATTGAAAATGAGCCCAAATAATAAATCAATAATACAGAGAGGTATTGAATATTAATAAATATCTCACCAATACCACCATTAGATAGCCTTCAGAAAACTTCATAAAAGCAGGAAGAAATAGAATCAGAATTGGTGGACATGAAAAATCCTTCTTTAAAATTTTGGGAAATATAATTAAATCACAAAATCAACAAACAGGATAAATGCTAGGCTCTAGACTAACACAAAGAAGTAAAATAAATTACAAGAGAGTATGAAAGAATTAATTTTGTAGGAATTCCAGAGAAATTAAAATTTTAAGAGCAGTTAAGAGACAAGAAGAATAAAATGGGAGGATTTTAAAATTAGACCAAGTTCACATGAAATGTTCACAAAAACAGATCTCACTCTGTGCCATAAAACACACTTTAGCAACTTCAAAAGAATTAAATTATACAAAGTGTTATTTTCTGACCATAATGATATTAAACTAAAAATCAGTAACAGAAAAAAAGCTGGAAAATCCCTAAGTACTTAGTAATTAAACAGTATAATTCTAAATAACTCATGAGTCAAGAATATTTCTTAAAGGAAATTTAAACATATTTTGAACTAATTGAAAATGATAATTAGAGCTGAAATCAAGTAAACTGAAAATAGAAAAATAATAGAGAAAATCCATGCAAACAAAACTGTGTTCTTTGCAACAATGAATGATTGATAAATCTCTAGTCAAACTAAGCAGGGAAAAAAAGAAAAGACACAAATTACCATTGTCAGAAATGAAAGAGAAGTCATCACTACTGATATCACGGATATTAAAACTATAATGAAGGAATACTATAAACAACTCTGTGATCATAAATTTGATTCCTTAGATGCAAGGGGTAAACAGCTTGAAGAATATAAATCACCAAATTTACACAAGGAGAAATAAAGAACCTGGATATCTCTGTATCTATTAAATATATAATAATCAAATAAATAATTAAAAGTTTTCTAGAAAAGAAAACACTGGGACCAAATGGTTTCATTGGTTAATTCTACCAAGTAATTAGGGAAGAAATTTACATACATGTACATATGAATATGCTAGTGTATACATGTATGTTGCCTTGTTTTGTCAGTTGATTGGGCTTAGAAGTAACAACACACTAGTAGCAACAAGTGCTTGTACCTAGTACCTAGATCTCGTGTCTTAGTTGAATTATTTAATAAAAGGAATCAGCCCTCCTTGGATGAAAGGCTGATTCCAGGACTGGGAAGGATAGTATAGAAGATGAGCCTGGAGCACCTCATATTGCTAGAAAGCACAGAGGTACTTGGCATGTGTGCACCTGCACACACACACACACACAAAGATGTGCTTATTTTAAAATGATAAAAGAGGTAAATGAAAGAACTTCCAATAGCCAAAGCTGTATCAGTTTGAGTAACAAAATAAATGTAGTAATATTGGACTATAACCTAATATACAAAATAGATATATATGATTCATTCTGATATAAGTAAATAATACAATGAATAAATAAATGGAGATGAGACAAAACTCCTATTTAGAAGAATTTTAAATAATTTATGGAAACACATTATCCTCAACTCCTTAAGTGTGGGCTATGCATAATGACTTCTTTTCAAATAATTATAGACATGAGAGGGGAAAGTAACTTTTCACTGGAGAAACCTGACAAACACTACCACAGCCAGGTGATCAACATTAACATCATCAGTGGTGACTCCTGTGGATAATATGTAACTTTGAATATGATGTGATAAGAATTGCACTTTACCTATGCGATCTTTTTCTACAATACCCATAACCCCAGTCTAATCATGAAAATAATATTAAACAAATTGCAATTGAGGGGCATTCTACAAAATACCTGACCAGTACTTCTCACTTTGTTAAGGTCATCAAAAACTAGGAAAGTCTAAGATACTGTCATTGTCAAGAAGATCCTATTCTGATATTCTAAATGAAATCCTTAAACATAAAAAATAACCATATGTAACAACGAAGAAAAATCTGAATAGGGTATCAATAATGGTTCTTTACTTGTGAGAAACATACCACATTAATGTAAGATATCAATAATAGGGAACACTCTATGTCAGGTATGTGGGAACTCTCTATATTATCTTTGCAACTTTTCTGTATATCTACAACTATTCCAAAATAAAAAACCTTACTTTAAAAACCCTACATGTACAAAATATATTTTAAGAATATGCTTAAATTATATAATGTATTTGACAAAGTAAATATTTCCTAAAATTAATAATTCTGATATATAAAATATATTTAAATGTAGAAATGTATTAACTGACTTCGTTGTTAACTTGTAAGTTATTCTATGGTATTATGTCTGTAGAAATTAGCTTTAGCAGATAGAATATTGATTTTTTTTTAGTTTTAGTACTCAGATAATATTGACCAGGTTTTCTTGAATTATAGTGTTAAAAATTTTTGATATAAGTTGCAATGGGAGTAATTATTTCATCCACCTTTTTGTGTGTTTCTGGACATAAAATACAATTTTGCTTCTTGCTGACATTGATGATAGTTTTATTTCTCTGCGCCTCAAGTAGGGCTGCCTTCCTTTAACTTGCTTAAATGCCCTGCAGAAGAGAAGACAGCCAGAAATGTATCCAGTGTAAGCATTGATGAGTGTGATAAAATGAAATTTATTTAAATAAGCCTTTCTGAGAATAGATCACTTTGAAAAGATTTACATTATTTGCTTCACCTAAGTATCTGTTTAACCAAATAATTAAATACACAAACCTTTTTATCAAGACTTAAACTTGAAATTTCAAAATTAAACAATAACTAATTATAAATATTCATTACAGTAATTATTAGGAAAATGTTACTGCTGTAAAATAATACATTAATTTATAAAAGCATTTTAATTTTTATTGTAAGATTTTGCTTTAAATTATCTTTGTAAGAGAAAATGCTTAAAATAAACATATACAGATTTCTAAAAACAATTTTCAGTGTAACATAAGATTAATTCATGAAAGCTTGCAAAATGTCACAGTGCCTGTAAGCATTAGAGCTGAGATGTGAATCCAGGCAGTCTGGCTCCAGAGTCTGTGTTTTTAAACCACTCTATTCTCTCCAGTACACAAGCTGATTTTTGTTAAGTTTTAAAGTCTTGTTAATTAAGAGAGATGACAAACAAAAGACAGGAAGAAATATAAAGCTCATATTTTAGGGGTCCTTCTGGGTGTGTCCTGGGGTTGATAATGTATGATTAAGATACCCAAATGTTCTTCCCTTGGAAATCTACTCAGTGTTTCTTGAAGTAATTCTTAGGATTTGAGGGAAGTAGATGGTATTCCATTAAGGCTAAAATAATCAGAGCATTTCAGAGCTTGACTGAAAAATGGCAAAATTCGGTTGATTAAAAGAATCAGAGTGAGTTGTCAGCATGAGGCATGTGATATCTGTAACAAAGAGTGCACATGCTGTCATCCTCACTTGGGGTACAGCAGGAAGTAGTGACACCCTTGCCAACATCCAGTGTACTTATTCTTTTATTATCAAGCATCAGAGGAAAATCGTTGGATAGCAAGATTATTTGCCAGCTGAAGTTTTCTAAGTGTGAGGGAAAATATCAGGCCTAAATTGATTAACATTTGAGCTCCCTCAGTTGTGACCCTCTTGTTATTCCCTTCATGCTATAGATTAAATGTTTGTGTCCCCTTAAAAAAAACTCATATGTTGGAATCCACACCTCAAGGTGATGGCATTAGAAAGCAGGGCCTTTGGGTGGTAATCGAGTCATGAGGGTGGAACCATCATAACTGGGATTAGTGCTTTTATAGAAAAGTAGAGATCACAGAGAGCTAGCTTACCTCTTCCACTGTGTGAGAAAACAGATAAAAGAGAAAGTACACCTTTGCCAGAAATTGGATCTGCTTACACTTTGATCTTGACTTCACAGATTCCAGAACTGTGAGAGAACAATTTTTTGTTGTTTATAAGGCGCCCAGTTGATGGCACTTTGTTATAGCAGCCTGAATAGACTAAGATACTTCGTGTTTATGGCAACTCCTCTGCCCTTTTTGATCTCTTGAATTGAAAGAGCTGCCTTCCCTCCTTACCTGGATACTGGGTGAAATGGAAGATAGAGGATCCTTTCCAAGGTGAGTAAAATAATTTCTCCGATTTCATTTGAGGCAAGGTAGAAATTAAAATTTAAAAATTGAGTAAGACACACAAAGAAACGAAGACCTCACAAACACATAAGTGACGTTCCAAACTAGATTCTTAATTGCACTCACACTACTTTTAATGCACCAAAACCTGATCTGAATTTCTCATTTAAATGTTATCTGGAATGAATGCAGGAGAATGTGGGCTACCTGCTTATGCGAAGCATAAGCCATTGAGTTTCTAACGGGCAAAGCTTAAAGGCATCTTTCATACAACTTAAGGCTGACACAACCTCTATTATTTATCACTGCTCCGAAATTCCACATTCTACTCCCGTTCAGCTTCCAAGTTGGAATGTAAGAAACTGAAGCTACTCATATTAGTTTCCTAGGGCTGCTATAACAGAAGACCACACACTGAGTGGCTTAAATTAAGTTTGTTCCTTTGTAGTTCTGTAGGACAAAATCCAAAAGCAATGTATTTGCAAGGTCACCCACTCTGTGAAGGCTGCAGGGGAGGATCCTTCCTTGACTTTTCTTTGCTTCTGCCTGGCAACCTTTGGAGTTCTTTGGCTTGTAGCTGCGTCACTGCAAACTCTGCTCTGTATTCTTATCCCTTTCCCCCTGCCCATCTGTGTGTCTCTGTGTTAAAATTTCCCTCTATTTACAAAGACTCCACTCATTGGATTAGGGCTCACTGTAATCTAATATGACCTCATTTGAACCTGATTACATAACCAAAGACCCTATATTCAAATACGGTCCCATTCTGAGGTTCTGGGTAGACGTGAATTTTGCAGGAATATTATCAAACTTATAACCTGCAGTCATTAGCTTGTGACATCGATTCAAGATACTATTTTATTCTGCCAACCAACTGTATTGTATGAGTCCTTCATAAGTGGCTAGCAGTAGGCACATATCTCTTTGGTATATTTCTCTAAAGAACTGCCTCTTTATCATATTGCATCATTTTAGATTTGCATTATTCTAGATACCTGAAACATGTAAGAATAGTAACTAAATCTTTACAAACAGATAAATATATATCATTCAGTTGTATCATTTTATGTTTTAAAGTCACAAGGACATAAATAAGTATAACTCAGTATTCAGATATTCCATGGATTGACCTGTGAACACAACGGTGATATAAAACAGATTTTTCCCCCCAAAGAGACAAAGTTCTAGAAAGCGAGGTAGACAAAACCTGCTTTTGCTTCAGATGGTTAGACAACATAGCAATTTTAACATCTGGTACTATAACCATAAGGGAAAACTTTTAAAAACTAGAATAATGAAACTAATGTTCTGTAAGGAAATAATACCCTATTTTTTGTAGCTAAAGAAATTATTTCAAAAGAAAAAATATATAAATTTTTCATAAAGAAGTGAAAATGCATACAATTCCAAATGACTTTATGTATTACAAAGTTATGGTTGTTGGTGCCAAGAAATATGTAAAAATAAAAAATGATGCTACACAAGAGACCTACAGAACAAAAGGAGAAACTGTCAATAACTGGTCAATATCTATAGTGTTCACAAGGCATTTTAACAATTTTGACTTCATTTCTTTTTCTCCAGTTAAATCTTGTGTTTCTGGGTTTTGTGGGTGTATTTTTGTTTGTTTTTTGTTTTTGTTGTTGTTGCTGTTTTGTTTTTGTGACAGAGTCTCGCTCTGTTACCCAGGCTGGAGTGCAGTAGCACAATCTCGGCTCACTGCAATCTTCATCTCCCACATTCAAGTGATTCTTCTGCCTCAGCTCCCCCTAGTAGCTGGGCTTACAGGCACCCACCACCACACCTGGCTAATTTTTGTGTTTTCAGTAGAGACAAGGTTTCACCATGTTGGCCAGGCTAGTTTTGAACTCCTGACCTCAGTTGATCCATCTGCTTTGCTTCCCAAAGTGCTGGGATTACAGACGTAAGCCACGACGCACGCAGCCTGAAATGGAGTTTCAATGTTTTTTTGTTTGTTTGTTTGGGGGTTTTTAAGTCATTAACTTATTTTTCAACCAATACTAAATTGGAATAATCTCATTTGCTAAATCAGGTATATGACAGAAGATATAGTCCCTACCATCACAGAGCAAGTTCTATTATAGGTAACAAAGAGAATAGACAATGTGCTAGGTGCCAGGGTAAGGCCAAGCACAGGGTGTAATGGGAGCACATGCCATGGGCACCTATTAAAAATCAGGGAAAGCGCCCAAATAAAATGATTACAAAACTTGGACACTGGATGAATAGAAGGTAGCCAAGATAAGTGGAAACGATGGCTGCAAAGCTTCAGAAACAGAGGAACATGGTACTTGCAAGTGTTTTGAAACAAAGAATAGACCAGCATGACCAACATGGAGAAACCCCATCTTACTAAAAATACAAAATTAGCTGAGCATGGTGGCGAATGCCTGTAATCCCAGCTACTCAGGAGTCTGAGTCAGGAGAATCGTTTGATCTGGGAGGCAGAGGTTGCAGTGAGCTGAGATTATGCCATTGTACTCCAGTTTGGGCAACGAGAGCTAAACTCTGTCTAAAAAAAAAAAAAGAAAGAAAGAAAAAGAAACAAAGAAGAGAAAAAAAGATAAGATGAAACTGAGAAAGAAAATATTGGCCATATATGACAAGACCTTCCAAGGCAGATTAACTTTTTAGTTATCCTCAAGGCAAATTTTAGTACAATTTGGAGATAGTATTTTGGAGAACAAAGGATATTAGCTTTCATAATTTAGGCAATTTTATAACAGATTTATTCAGAAAAAAAGAATAGATTTTCCATATATCTCACGTATATCCCATATATGCCTAGATACATATGATAAATACATATATGTTATATATATATCACATATGTCCCTGAGTGCAGCCCCTATCAGAGTCTCATAGGAACAACAAAAAATAAAAATGGAACAAGAAATATGTTTTTCTTCACCAACAAAGCTGTAAACACCAACATTATACAGGCTACTCTTGATTATTTTATCAGCTATTACCATAGTTCTATGTCATTTAGCATTTGCTGTATGCACAGTATCCTACAGTATGCTGTAAGAAATGCCAAAAGGTAAATTAAAGAATAGAAAAGTGATCTCTGCAAGCTGATTGAAACATTATGAAAAGCCTTTATTTTCCTTTTTCATCTGTGCTCACCCCACCCACATTCTCCTTCACTCTAATCAGCACCAGAGGTCTGATGGACTAGGATCTGTGCTGGGTGCCAGGCACAAAAAAGTGGTAAATTTGACTTATTCTGCAGCTTCCCAATCTAATGAATAAAATGTAAATAAGTTCAATTTTACTAACACTTGGAAGAGATCTTTAAGCAAACTAAAACAAACAAACAACAACAAAAAACCCAGGTAAAAGATGAAATCAAAGTGTGCAGAATATGACTAGTTCAGGCTCTGAGGATTCTGGGTGGATTTCCTTAATTAAATGTTCTCTGCTTTTCTAAGTCACAAATAAGATGGCTGAACATTTACACAATTAAGATTTTATCTGTCATCTGAATCACTGAAGAGCTGTTTCCACTGTGATGGAAAGAAACTCACAGCTAGCGTATGGTGTGAAGCATGTAAAGTCAAGAATGATTTTTTGTTTGTTTTTGTGATGGAGTTACGTTCTTGTTGCCCAAGCAGGAGGGCAGTGGCACGATCTCAGCACACTTCAACCTCTGCCTCCCAGGTTCAGGTGATTCTCCTGCTTCAGCCTCCTGAGTAGCTGAGTAGCTAGGACTATAGGCATCCCGCCCGTCACCACACCCAGCTAATTTTTGTATTTTTAGTAGAGACGGAGTTTTGCTATGTTGGCCAGGCTGGTCTCAAACTCCTGACCTAGGTGATCCACCCGCTTTGGCCTCCCAAACTGTTGGGATTACAGGAGTAAACCACCACGCCCAGCCAAGAATGATTCTTTGTATTTTCCATCAAGTCCAGCCTACTGACTGGCACATAAGGCAGATCTTAAAAGCCTGGATAGTGAGGTAATGAAGCAAATTATGAACGACAATTTTGCCATTCAAGCAATTATACACAAATAGCTCTTAAATGAATTGCTATTATATGAACTGATACAGAAAGCAAAACCAGTAGTTTTTTGATTTTCATAAAAATACATTTTCTGGCTATTTTCTTTGATTTGAGTTCTTTGGTGTTGAGATTACTCTAAATGAATAAATACTGAGTTAGATGAAGTATAACATTTGAATAGTTGCATTAAGAGTATAATAGCTTGTATCGGTTTCATAATTCATCTTCCCAGCACCCCGATGAAGGGCTAAATAGCCAAGTCAGTTAGTCCCGCCTGGCAGTCACAGCCAAAGCACAACAGTACCTTTGCCTGACAGGGAGTACATTATCAAACTAGATAACAAACAAAACAAAAGGTATTGGCTCCTGGACTTTCAACAAGTCTATTGTTAATCTTGTTAAGATTGTAATAATTTCCCCATGCCAAACTGGCTTGGTTAATTATCTTTGATTTTGCTGTCAGCTCCATTTCTAATGAATGTTAGTCTCATTTGCCATTTGATTATTGTTGCTTTGATGGAAAATATTTAAGTTCCCTTGGGAAGCTTATTACGTTGGCAGGAAAGATAAAAGCATTGAAAAAAAATTATTAGTACTAGAAATACATTAATATTGAGACTACTGAGCCAAAATGAATCAAAATAAAAGCAATTAAAAATATTAGTAAAATATAATCCACTTTTTACATGAGACTTGGAAAGCACTGGCTGTTTCTGAGAGCAAATACACAACCAGGCAACAGGAGGAAATTACAATGATACATGCTTCAGTTGAAGCAAGGTTTTATACCCTTCAAAATAGAGGCGATACCAGATGCCTGTCTGCCTAAAACTGCCCTTGGTTCAACGCTCCTCTTGGGATCCACTAAATGCTTCGTCAGTACTACAGAGTGAATAATTCATTCCCTGGGCTTCTCCCTCACAGTCAACATGAAAGTGGAAAGGTCTTTGAAAGTTTGCTGGTTAGTGAATAATGACACTACTTACAAATGCCCCAGTGAATAAAATACATTTGCGGCACTAGCAAGTGATGGACTAACTCAGGACTGTCCAATAGAAATATCATGCAAGCCACATACATCATTTTTAATTTTCTAGTAGCTACATTAAAAATTACAAAGAAATAGGTGACAATTTTAAGAATAAAATATTTTCTCCAACATATGCAAAAGACTATTTCAAAATGTAATCAGTTTAAAAACTATTGATTTCTGATTCAATCTCTTTATTCTTTATTAATCAGTTTAGATTTTTCTAATTCATTATAATTCAGTCTTGGTACATTATAGTATCTAGGAATGTAACCATTTATTCTAGCTTATCTAATTCATGATACATAAGTGTCGATATTACTTTTGTGTGATCCTTTGTACTTCTGCAGTATCAATTATAAAGTCTCCTCTTTTATTTATAATTTTATTTATTTGAGTTCTCTTGATTTTACTTGATTAGGCTAGGTAAAGTGTTGTCAATTTTGCTTATTTTTTGAATAAAAACAACTCGGTTTTGTTTATATTTTTATTATTTTTCTATTCTTGATTTCATTTATTTCTACCCTAGTCTTTGTTATGTCTTTCCTTCTACTAATCAGGGGCTTGGCTTATTCTTTTTCTAGTTCCTGAAGGTGCAAATTTAAGTTGGTTTTTTCTTTCTTTCTTTCTCTCTCTCTCTCTCTCCTCTCTCTCTCTCCTCTCTCTCTCTATCTCTCTCTCTCTCCCCTCCCTCTCTCTCTCTCTCTTTCTCTCTCTCTTTCTCCCTCCCCCCACCTTTTCGTATTTTAAATTCAGGGGAACATGTGCAGGTTTGTTATATAAACTCTTGCCTTGGGTGTTTGTGATGTACACATTCTTTACACACACAGGTATTCAGCTATCAATTTACCTCTCAGGACCGCTTTTGCTATATCCTTTATGTGTTGTGCTTTTATTTTTTCTTTTAAGATAGTTTTTTTTTTTTTAATTTCTCCTTTAACACATTGGTTGTTCAAGATTGTATTATTTCCACATTTTTTTGAATTTTCCAGTTTTCTTCTTATACTGATTTTCATACCACTATTGTAGAAAACAATACTTGATTTGATTTCAAAGTTTTTAATTTGTTAAAATTTGTTTTGTAGCTTAATACATGATCTATTATGTAGAATGTTTTGTATGTGCTTGAGAAGAAGATATATTTTGTTGTTGCCAAATATAATGTTCGTATATATTGGTTAGGTTCATTTGGTTTATAGTGTCCAAATCCATGCTTTACCTTTTCATGTTTTCACTCTTTATTAATATGCATTGTTAAGAGAGGGTATTAAAGTTCCTTACCATTATTATATTGCTGTTTATTTATTTATTCTTCCAGTGCTGATAGTATTTGCTTTATATATTTAGGTGTCTGATGTTGGATGTATAACTACTTACAATTGTTATATTTGCTTGGTGAATTTACCACTTTTCATCATGTAATGTGAAAATTACATGATGAAAACCTCCTTGTCTCTTGTGATTGTTTCTCACCTAAAGTGTATACCATCTGATATAAATATAGGCCTCTATGCTCTGTTTTGGTTATCATTTTCATGGAATGTCTTTTCTATCCGACACACTTACATGTGTCCTTAAGTCTAAAATGTCTCTTATAGCAGCATATCAGTTGATCTTGCTTTTTTAATCCATTCAAACACACTATGTCTTTTGATTGGATAATTTAATCCATTAGCATTTAAAGTAAATGTCAATAGGTAAAAACTTATTATTGCCATTTTAAAAATTGTTCTCTGAATATTTTATGTTTTAATTGTTCCTTTAATTCTCTTTTACTATCTTTCTTTGTGATTTGATGATTCTTTTATATCTTTATTTTACTTTTGGTGGTACGCTTTAATTCCTTTTTCTTAATCTTTTCTGGCTCTACTACAGATTTTCACTGTGGTCACCATAAGGATTACATAATCATCTTACAATTTTAATATTCTATTTTAAGCTGATGACAGCTTCAATTGAATGCAAAACATTTACACTTTTACTTCCCGCCTCATTTTATATTATTAATGTTGTAATTTACATCTTTTGATTATTCATTAAAATTATTATAGTTATTCTTAATATATATGTTTTTAACTTTTATACAATAAAGTGGCACCATGATTACAATATTAAGATAATTTTGAATTTGACTATATGTTTAACTGTACAGTGAGTTTTATACCTTCATGTGATTTTGTGTTAATTAAAGTCATTTCACTTGATCTGAAGAACTCCCTTTGGCATTTCTTGTAAGACAGGTCTAGTGGTAATGAACTCCCAACAGCTTTTGGGTTTTTATACTTATTTCATTTTTGAAGGACAGCTTTGCCAGATATAATATTCTGGTTGCTATTTTTTTTCTTTCATTATTCTGATATTATTCCACTCTCTCCTAGCCTCCAAGGTTTCTGTTGAGAAATACATCGGTAGTCTAATTGAAATACAATGGTACTCTGGTGTGTTTTGTGTGTCATACTTTATCTTTTCTTGATACTTTCAAGATGCTCTTTGTCCCTGACTTTGTTAATTTAATTATAGTATTTCTTGGTGTAGACCTTTTCAGATTCAAGCTATGTTGGGACATTCTGGCCTCATATATTTGCATATCTATCTCCCTCTCCAAATTTGGAAGACTTCTGGCCATTATTTCTTTAAACCATATTTTGGTGACATTTTCCCTCTTTCTTCTCCTTGTGGAATTTCATGCTCAGATATTGTTTCACTTGAGCATTTCCCATAAGTCCCACACCTTTCCCCACTTTTTTAGTTCTTTTATTCTCTTTGCTCTCCTGACAGGTAATTTTAAATGACCCATCTTCCAAATCACTGATTATTTTTTCTTCTTAATAAAGTCTGCTGTTGAAACTGTCTTTTGCGTTTCTTAGTCCAGGCATTGTATTCTTATTCTCTAGGATTTATGTTTGCGTCTTTTTTATTGTTTCTATTTCTTTGTTGAACTACTAATTTTGTAGAGATATTACTTTCCTAATTCCATGTAGTTATCTACTATGTTTGCTTGCAGTTAACTGAACTTCTTTAAGAGAAGCAGTCTGAATCATTTGCCAGTCAGTGTATAGATTTCTATTTCTTCAGAATCCATCATTCGAGGTTTATTAGTTTTCTTTGGTGGTGTCATATTTTCCTGACTCTTCATGATTCTTATCTGCACATTTGAGGAAATGGCCATTTCTTCTAGCCTTTACAGGTTTGCTTTGGCAGGGATAGACTTTTGCCAGTTAGTCCAGCCTGAGTTTTGAGATAAGTTAGCTAGTAGTATCTATAGGTAGGCAAAGCTTGCTGTCAGAGTCTTTTGTTGGGCAGAGTCACTGTGATATGAAGTGAGGTGGAGCTAAAGTCTGAACTCCATAGTTTGCTGGTCTGCTAGCTGAGCTTCAGGTTTAGGCTGTGCTCTTTGGGCAGCTGCGGTCACTAGTGGGTTTCCAGTTCAAGAGGGGCTATAGATTGTGCCCTGCAGTTGAAGGGGGCTATCGTCTGAGCTCCTGAATCAGGCAGAACAACAGGCTGTGCTCTGTATTTGAGTGGAATAACTGGCTGGGCTTTGTCCCTGGGCTGTGCTGTGTAATTAGGCAGGGCCTTACCCACAGGGAGTAGACCGGCCTTCGCAGCAAGGCAGGGCCATAAGCTATACTCTGTCACCAGGTAAGATTGCTTACCAAGTATATTAGTCCATTTTCATACTGCTAGAAAGAACTGCCTGAGACTGGGTAATTTATAAAGGAAAGAGATTTCATTTACTCACAGCTGGGGAGGCCTCAGGAAACTTTGTAGAAGGCAAAGGGAAAGCAAGTCACCGTCTTCACAGGGCAGCAGGGAGGAGAAGTGCCAAGTGAAAGGGGAAGAGCCTGTTATAAAACCATTGGATCTTGTAAGAATGCAATCACTATCATGAGAACAGCATGGAGAAACCACCTCCATGATTACCTCCACCTGGTCTCTCCCTTGACACGTGGGGATAATAATTCTAGATGAGATTTGGGTGGGGGACGCAGCCAGGCGATAACACCAGGCTTTCTCAGTAAGTGCAACTGCAAGCTGTGCTCCTCAGTTGAACAGGGCTTCTGGCTTGGCTTCTTGCCAATCCAGGACCACACTCTGGGCTCTGAAAATGGGCACAATTTCTTCCTGGGTTCCTTGGTCAGGCAGGACTACAGGCTGTATTCTGCAGTTGTGTAGGGTTGCTGAATGGGCTACCTGCTCAAGAAGTGCCAATAGCAATGCTCCAAGGTTGGGCTGGACCATTGATTTGGAGCCCCAGCTGAGGAGGACTGAACTACTGGATCAACTCTGAGGGGAGGCAGAGCCACTGGTTGCATTCTGGCTAGATCACACTGCCTGCAGGGATACAATGCCTCTGCCAAGATCCATGTGCTGATTGCTGTTAACCCACCCCCTTTCTCTGTTCTTCTGTGACCCCAAGTAGCCTAGTCCCTTAGTGTTCTCTATGAAGAAGAATAGAAGTGGCCCCTCCAAGGAGGCACGCCAATATGCTTGTGAAGCTGTATATTGTTCTCCGGCTCTCTTTTCCCCACTGGACAAACTCTAGGCCTAGAGAAACCTCTCAGTGTGTTGCCGTGCCAGCCTGGGGCAGAGAAAACACAGTGAAAGTGAAAGTGTTCCTCTTACTTTTCTAAGGTGGCTTTATGGAGCCTCTTTGCAGTTTTATTGATCTAGGAAGGTACTTCAGCCTCACCCCCCAGGTTCTGGGATTTTCACAAAGGCATTCTTGTCAGTGACTAGTTGCTGGTTGATATTTCTAGGAGGAGAAATAGAGGTAGGACCTTCAATCCCACCATCTTGCTGATGTCATTCTCTAATAGTTACCTCTTAAAAAGTTGATTATGCTCATGAAGCATTTGATAAGATAATAATCCAGTGAGACTTTTTAGAATATATTTATCATAGGCTTCTATTTTTTAAAATTAATCTACATGAGCCCTTAAATTACACCCAATTTTTAAATATAGGAAATTGAGAACAATTAGCATAGAATTAGTGGCAATTATCATGTGAGTGTAAAATAAAACACAGTGTGCTAACCAACTCTTGCTCACAGGCAAATGGAAATAATTATATGCCACTTAATAATTAGACCTGAATCCAACTTTAAGCTGGAGGGAACAGAGACTCAGAACCAGGGATACAGCACTAAATATTATTACTAGAGTTGTCTTATGAGCAAGGATAATACTTTAAATATAATATTCATGAGTTTTAAAGGGCCATCTGGTGGGATTAATTAATCCAGAGCTTTCAACTGACAGTAATTAAAAATCACAAGCTAAGGAGATATAAGAATTTCAACTATTATAAAGAGAAACAAAAGAAAGAGGAAAAATGGCAGCTAACTGGAAAGAAGATAAATTTTAAAAGTCTTGTTCTTTCTGAAGAATTTAAAAATGCAGAGCTTGAGTAGGTTTTATAACACAGAGACCAAAAACTGGCTCCAAGCAATCAAGGAAGGCAGGAACTAAATGTGAGGAAGATAACTTCTTTCTTTCTCTACCTTTCTTCCCTCCCCTCCCCTCCCCTTCGCTCCCGTCCCCCACCTTCCTCTCCCCTATCCTTTCCTCAGTTCTGCTCTTGTTGCCCAGGCTGGAGTGCAATGGTGCAATCTTGGCTCACTGCAACCTCTATCTCTTGGGTTCAAGAGATTCTCCTGCCTCAGCCTCTCAAGTAGCTGGGGTACCGTCTTGCACCACCATGCCCAGCTAATTTTGTATTTTTAGTAGAGATGGGGTTTTGCCATGTAGGCCAGGCTGGTCTTGAACTCCTGACCTCAGATGATCCACTCACCCCGGTGTCCCAAAATGCTAGGATTACAGGCATGAGCCACCATGTCTGGCCAATGAAGGTGTTTTCTTAGGCTATGGATTGGGCTGATTTAATAATTTGTTATAATGTGAATAAGGATACCCCATGCATTTGGGACATTAGGATGAATAAATTAGTTCCAATTAGTAAAATGACACCTCTACTGGGAAAATGGAGAAAGAGACCAGGAGAAGAGACAGGAAGAGTGGTCACATTGCTGAGATTTTGCATTTCATTTAGTATTTTTATTTTGTCAATAATCTTAAAAATTATATACTTAGCTTGTTTTAATAAGAAGGAAACAGAAGCTCAGAAAGGTAAGTGAATTTCTCAAAGGAACATAGCTGATCTGCCTAACGCTAGTCTCTATGCAATCCTGTGAAGGTATAGTAAAACCACAAAGTCTTGCTCTAGCAGAGTGAAAAGAAATTTTTATCATTTATAGAGATTGGAATGTGGCAGAACTGCTTAAGAATTTGAGAAATAAGAAAGCTTCTGATATTTATTAATGTTAAAGGGTGAGGACCTAAAATAAATAATTGTTAACAGGCAACCTCGTTAATTTTGGGCAGTGTAAAATCAGGTCCTGAGTGTAGAGTGGGTGATGTGAAGAAGTGCACAACCCTATATAAGAAAGAATGGGGGGCTGGGCGTAGTGGCTTATGCCTGTAATTCCAGTACTTTGGGAGGACAAGGTGGTGGATCACCTGAGGTCAGGAGTTCAAAACCAGCCTGGCCAATATGGTGAAACCCCATCTCTACTAAAAATACAAACATTAGCCCGGCATGGTAGCACATGCTTATAATCCCAGCTACTCGGGAGGCTGAGAGAGGAGAATCACTTTGACCCAGGAGGTGGAGGTTGCAGTGAGCCCAGATAGTGCCATTGCACTCCAGCCTGGGTTACAAGAATAAAACTCTGTCTCTAAATAAATAAATAAAACAATTTTTTAAAATGGGATTTTAGCACTTGGAGGAGTGATTTCTGGAGAGAAAGATACTTAGCAACTCAAGAAAACGTAAGTAAAAATTAGGGCTTAAGAGTAGAAATTTCCAGAAGTTTTGGATTTCGTTTCAGGGTGGTAATATTTAATATTCCATTGTATATTATTACTTGTAATCCTCTTACTCTCAAACCAACCTTTAGGATTAAAAACAAACTTTGAGTTAGTAAAACTTTGTGAACACAAAAGAATCTGAAGAGCGTTCTGACTGATTTGAAAAAACACTCGAAACACTTGGCATCTTAAGGGGCAGAAGTAATAACAGTTAGGAAGCAAGTCAGACTAGACTGACCCAGAAGAGATGACACCCTAGGAAACACTAAAATATTAGATGAAACTTTCTATAGCATGAGGCTGGGAGATACAAGGTAACATCTTAGAACACTAAAGCAAAGAGCGACTTCAGAAGGCTGAAGGATACAGAGGTATTTGAGTTACACAAGAAAAGGGACTGCCACCCTAAGGTAATTCTAAAAATGTTGCAAGTGAATTTTTGAAAGATAGGATTGACTTTACCTAGTTCTGGGCAATAGCCCGGTTACCTAGGCGGCTGATGCTGTTTCTGATGGTGCCTCATTTGCTAGTCTGCGGAACTGAGATTATGAGCCTTCATGGCAAACATCACCATCTCAAACATTTAAATTTTTTCATTAACAAATTCATAGTATTCTAAAACTGTTTCACAATGTATTATCTCAAAAATAGATCCAAAAATGATAACATAGATGTAAATTTGTATCACTCCTTTTGTCAGAAAAATTTCTTAAAAATACTATCTATGGATATTTCTGAGTAATGCTCATGGAAGCCCTGAGGTAAGTGAATTTTGGTTTAGAAACCAAAAAACTCTTCTGTAATATGCTTTTGCAAAATCTGTGACTGTTAACTACATGAGAGAAATTTATTAAAAATAAAAAGATTATTTAACAAGCAAGCCAGTGTCTTTTTTTTTTGTTTTCAACTGATGAAGTCTGTCTTTTGGGAACACTGCAGGGCAAACAAACTTCTGATTGATTAATGACTGATCCAATAAGATTAATACACTCCTGTAAGTCATATGAAGCACAGGTCCAAGGAACAGATGGTTGAATATATCTGTAGAGTTACACTGACAAACTACAGATAAAGAACTAATGAAACTATTAAAATAAATTTATATATGTCGAACATCTGTTCTTTTATAGCTAGTACAATAAGTAACAGAACAGCAATGGAATCAATTTTGTCCCCCAAATAATGGTTGCATTGTTTAAATTTTGACATCAGCCAGATGTTTAAAAGCAGTCTGATGATTTACATATATAAATACATAGGATGATTCCTTTTGCAAAAGCTTAAATAAATTAAAATAATAAGAAAAAAAGGTGGTAGCCAATTTTTCTCATCTATATATTTCTCAAATATCTAGTGCTATATTTTACACGTATTACCCACAAAGCAATAACAGTTTTGACTTCTTACCACATTAAAAACATTTCATCTTTTGCAGAACTGACTTTACCATTCTTTTTGCTGTTGACTTGCAGGCATCAGTGACTATTTGTGGATATCAAGTTCAGTCCATACGGTTAAAGATAGGTGATAGATTGTTTTAAAATTCTAAATGAATTCAAGAGATTTGTTGTCAAAGGAAAGATAAAAATTTAGTATAATTGTATATTTTCACAGTGCTGTCATTTTTCACAAGCTTTTTAAAAACTCCTATTAATGTATGTGAATTTTAAAGTATACTAAAAGAATGTTTTACTACATATGTTGATGAGTACAATTGAAATAAAATATGGAATTTTATCTAAATGTATTACAATTTTCTATAATAATGTAAATCTAGTTAGGAAGATGCAGAGTATATCCAGAATATTTACAACATAGTTCATTTTTTTTTTTTACATTAGGTGATTAGTTATGCCTCATGACACTTATCTATTCTATCAAATTTTGAGGGGCAAATATTAAGCTGCCTGGCTACAGTCTTCAATTAATATATTTTCTAGGAGAATTCACACGAATTAGCATGATGCTAAGAGAGTATCAAAAACTTTTCTATTTTACTGTCTAAAATTCAGCTCTTTTCCACACTGCTAATAAATTAAAAATGGCAAATAACATATACATTGTTCTATTAACTCAATGAAATACAATCACAAACAACTGATTTCTAAGAGTGTCAAATTCTGTTTAATATTTTTCTGACATATCTCCAATTTACTAGAGGTAATTTTATAATGTAATATTTTGGAATATAATTTTGATAGAGTTCTAAATAATTTCATAATTTAAAAAATTTAGAATGCATAGGCAAATTTTTTTTAAAGCAGTGTTTCTATTTTTCATTCTGTTCTACAGGAAGAATGATAACTTTCTAAAACGGCCTAAGAGGATAGGCAACAATATTCAGTGACAAATATGAAAGACATTCGATGACAAATCAACATCTCTCATTGTATTTGTTAGCCATTTTTCAATACTACAAATGTCATACAAATACCATGAGACCACATATAATACATAAATAAATAAAGGGGATGTGAAGATTGATTTGATTTTTATTTTTAGGTCACTCTGCTCAAAATATTTTCCTCTGAAATAAGAGATAAAAATAAGTAAGTAAATCCAAAACTTTCTCTTTATATTGTTAGTATAAATCTATAATTTTTAAAAAGGGAGAAAAAATATTGTTAATTTCTATGTAAAATAAATATTTAAATACCCTAAAATTCAAACAGAGTAACTTTAAATTGGTATATTCTCTTATTTTTCAAGATACCATTTTTTTTCTGGATTTTTAAAGAAAGAATAAATTGTGAATAACTTTAGAGTTATAACACGTTATTATACACCTTTTTAATGCAAATGGAGCATCTTTGTATAGTGTAACTAATATTAAAAGGCAATCATTTAATTAAATTCTATATTTCTTTAAATTTCTAAATAAATATGGATTTCCTATATAATGAGAAACAACATTTCAAAATATCCTTTT
The DNA here is from genome assembly GCF_009761245.1 of Sapajus apella. Classification (NCBI taxonomy): domain Eukaryota; kingdom Metazoa; phylum Chordata; class Mammalia; order Primates; family Cebidae; genus Sapajus; species Sapajus apella. The sequence goes on from NW_022436941.1 coordinate 42,539,392, forward strand.
CTTAGATTTTTCAATCTTATTAAAATACTGTTACAAATTCACAAATAATACCTTAAAATAGCTTGCAATTTTAAAATATTCATTCATTACCCTGTTAATGATCCGGAACACATTGACTAGATATAAAGAATATGTATTTAAAAAATGCTGTTCCTAAATAGGTGTAAAGGCACATTTTTGATGATTTAACCAAATAAAAAAAGGAAAAGCAATTCAGAATTATAAATAACATTTTAGCGCTCTTTGCTCTGTATCTTTCTCTGTGTCTGATTAAAGCTTTATATAGCTAACCAAACATATGAATAAACAAAATTTGTGTGACTAATGTCAATACGACAGTCATGAATAAAACAAAGCACCAGTAAATATATTCACTAAGCTATTATGAAGCTCATGTAAGATAGTGTACATGAAAGCACTTAGGAAACTGACGCAGTATATAAATGTAAGGTGTTATTATCATTATTATGTGCTTCTGACTGTACAGCAGAAGAATGGCAGCCAAATCTATTGTAAAATTGCATTCTTTGAAGACAATGAACTTAATATTCTAAAGCTGATGCACTGGTGTACTTTTGTATTTGGAACACTAGACAAAAGAAGCAATCTGAAAAAAAAAAAATAAATCTCACAAAACTCACAGACATCCCAGAAATTCTCTCTTATTGAAAAGAATATGTGTCTTTTTTGTCACAGTATAGTGGGAGTTTTTACATGACTTTTTCAATGTTTTTATAGACTTAAAAAAAAAAAGAGTCAAAGATAGGGAATCAGAAATCTGGCCCCAATTTTATTCTAGTTTACTACATGATTACAAAGAGACTTAATCTCTCAGACTTCAGTTTTTACATTATAAATGAGTCTAAAATGGCTTTCTTACAAGGCTTGATAAAACATTTGAACACAGTCCACTGATCTGCTGTGTAATAATATGTTTAAGTATAAATATTTATAATAATCTTTAAAAATTTCCCCCTCCTTACCAGCCTGTTATGACCCAATGTTACCTTAGCATGTATTCACCAATTTTTTTTTTTTTGGCACATTGTCGCCCACTTGCTCACACATAGCATCCTACCCTACATTTCTCTAAACTATTTCTGGAATTCTTCCTGGGCATCTTGTTTGGCAGCAATGGAAATGCATAGATCTGAGCTCTCATGAGCTTTCAGTAACCAGACATTTTCTATGCTCCTCTGGTCAGGACATTCTCCTGTATCTTGCAGTATATTTTTCTGTGCTCCATTTTCATAAACCATTGACTCAACTATTTCCCATCTAACCCTGTTAGTGGATAACATTTTGTCTGACTTTGCAAAGAAAATAGAGACAGAAGAAGGGTGAGTAAAGTTAACAATATTGCATGCCATACTTTAAAATAACTACAAGAGAGGATTTTGTTCTTACCACAAATAATTGTTTGCAATTATAGAAATGCTAAATACTGGATTTGATCATTACACAATGTATATACGTATCAAAACATCTCACTTTACTCCAAAGTATTTATAATTATTATGTCTTAATTTTAAAAAAGAAAAAGGAAACTAATATTTTCTTTTTGCTGTACTGTCCTTTTCTCCTTCTCATGGCTTAGAATGAAGTATTTGTCTCTCTTATGTAAGTGTAATCTTTCTTCCTGCGCTTTGGAGCTGTATTCCTCAAATTATCTTTAATGAACCAAATTTTTAAAATTTTCAATCAATATAAGCTGGCATTTTTATTAGATTCAACTAATATAAAATAACTGTGCAAAATTAGTATACAAGTTTCTGAATGCTTATTTTCAATGTCTGTGCCTCACCTCACAAATCAATAACAAACAGTTGATGAACCAAGACCAGATCTTGGGCCTGACTTGAGCAGCATTTATTAGTGTGCAGCGCCTCCTATCTCTTTAGGGATATTGAAGTATCCCATCACCCACATCCTTCTCCTCCTCTATTGGCTTCTTTATTTATATGTAAGTGTGCTCATGTTTCTCTCTTCAAACTACCATTCTATAGCTCAGCTATACTTTCCATCTAACAGTTTTAAAGAGTGATGGGCAGTAACTATAGGCTTGCCCTCTTCTCTGCCTCACTCCTCAGCTTACTCTTGTCTGGCTTCCATCTCAATTGTGCCACTGGAACTACTCTTGCCAAACAAATAATCAGGGATTTTTTTCCCCTGTGTGACATTTGGCAGTGGCTGAAGACATTTTGTCACAATCGAGGGATACTACTGGCATGTAGTGTGTAGAGGCCAAGGAATCTGCTAAGCATCCCACAATGGACAAAACAGTTCCTCAAAACAAGGAATTGCCAAGTCCAAAATGATCTGAGGTTGAGAAAGTGTTTTAAAAGCAAGCGCCACATTTCAATCCTAATATTTCTTGAAATCTTCCAGCATTAGACACTGTCAAATAATCTCTAATTCCAGATTCAGAGGCAGCATCCAATTGGCTGAGTTCAAGTCACGCACCTCTACTCTAGCTGACAAGCAACTGGGAGAAAGAATATCTTCTCCCCTTTGCTCCTGTGTCTTCTTTCCATCTGGAGATTCCTGTCTAATTTGTATTCAAACGAATACAAATAGCCAAACGAATTGATGAAGGTTGACTATAGTGTCACAAACCAAATATGTATTTCTTCAAACTGTCCATGCTTAACTCTCTGAAATGGTCCAAAATCAGAGTTTCCCCACAAAACCTGACTTTTTCTTTTTTCTCTTCTTCCTCCCTACCATCTAATTACCAAGTCATGACTACTTTATTTGGTATTATCTCAAACCTATTCATTCCTCTTCATCTCAATCTCCAATATCATTGTCAATAGGAAAGGTGAAGAAACAAGTTTCAAAAATGGGCAGAAACCCAAGGCCTCTGAATCTGGAATGAGTGACCCAAAGAAGCTGGAGATCAAATAGAAGTCATTTCAGCTCTGACAGTGGCAGCAGTGGCTCCCGGCATCTTGCGGCTGTGGTGCTGGGTTATCCAGTCTCAGTGAGGCTCTTTCTGTGACATGAGTATTGACGGATCATCATTTTGCTCCTATGCTCTTATTAAAGCAAACTGCATCCCAATTTCTTGCACTTAACCTCCTCCCAAAACATTCTCAAAACTGCATTTGAAGTTGTCTTTCTACAATACAAATCTAACAAATTCATCCCCCTACATTAAAACCATTCAATGGCTTCTAATTCCTGTGTGGATAAAGACAACCTCATTAAGGTTTGTCCAGCTTTCTGATCCAGCACCTGACTACTTCTCTGTTCTCATCTTTGACTATTTTAATTCCACATATGCATGAGATCATACAGTATTCGCCTTTCTGTGCCTGCTTATTTCACATAGCATAATGCCCTCCAGGCCCATCGATGTTAATGCAAATGATGAGATCTCCTTCTTTTTAAAGGTTTAATAGTATTCCATTTTTATTCATTCATCTGTTGACAGACAGATGGGTTCCACATCTTGGCTACTGTGAATAATGCTGCAGTGAACGTGTAAGTGAACATAGCTTGAGATAGTGATGTTATTTGCTTTGGATACATATCCAGAAGTGGAATTGCTGGATCATATGGTAGTTTTTATTTTTTTTTATTTTTTGAAGAACCTTAATACTGCTTTCCATAATGGCTGTACCAATTAATATTCTCACCAACAGTGTATAAGGGTTTCCTTTTCTCCACATACTTGCCAACACTACTTGCTTCTTTTATATTATCGAAGAGCATACAGTCCTTCTCTATTTATACTATTATGTTACATTGTGTGTAAACATTTTATTTATGTGTATTCTTTCTCCCTTTATAAAGAGATAAACACTTTGAGAGCATACATTTAATATGTTGTATTCATTTCTTTATCTCTTGTCCCTAGTTTATCACTGGGCACATGGAGGTGCTGAAAAACTAGTTTATGTGACAGTAATTTCTGGATTCTGTTTCCTCCCATGGCTGCTCTTCTTTCCTGCCAAGGTCTAAGTTCCCTTGTACATTTTCATTGTCTCCTTGCTTGCCATGGATTCCCCATGAATCTACCTTTCCCAGGGCACACTTTGTCCATTTTACCCAGTGCAAAGCACGAGGGTTAGAAGTCACAAGACTTTGCTAACTTCCCTCCATTCTTCACTGAACCAGAGTTAGACTGCCTCTTATGAAAATGGAGTAAACGCCTCTCTTCCTAGTATAGTCAGAAAAAGTCCCTGAATCCAGGTGTGGACAACATGCTGTTCCTTCTATTTCTGTCTATCTTTCACTCCCATCTTTTATTTTGCCTCAAGCAACATCTTCAGAAAACATTCTTGTCACATGTCTATCCCATGCCCTTTATATAAATTATCTACATAAATGAACACCAGCTTCCAGCTTACACTGAACCAGGACTATCTCCAAGAAAGAATATATAAAATTATATTCTTGATCATATTCTTTGATTGTTATAAAATGTCCTCCATGGGAAGAATCAGAAATATATCCTCAGTTGAGTAAAGGTTAAAATGTAGGTATAGCAGATAAAAGCAATAATATGTTTTACATCTTTTGCAAATACTAAACTTCCATTTCCATTTATAAGAATCACTATATTGGAAGAATGGACCCTCAGTAGACTATAGGGGTCCTTCACCCAAATGTAAAAATGTAATAGATATATTGGCTCTTAGAAATAATCGATGAAAGAACTTTTTAATAAAAATAAACAGCAAAGTTTCTAATAGTGTATACAATATATAAAGCATTTTTTATGATATTCTAAAGTATCACTCCCATGTCACTCGCTCCAGAATGTTCACTAATTCTGTATTCTTAAAGCAGAAATCAAAAACCAAGATGGGAGGCAGAATTTGTGATTGTTATCTACCATGTAACCTCAATATTTAATTTATAATATGCAGAACACTTTTCTATCATAAAAGGAAATTCATAGAATTTGGCCCTAAGTTTTCAGGAAAAAAAAATCACTTTCCATATTTAATTGTTGTTATTTACAAATATTGTTATCACTCACAAGTACTAGAAGGGAAATTATTTCCATAAAAGATGTTAATTATCTGTAAATATCTTTATCTATAATGGCATATCAAATCATAAGAGATTAGTAAATCATTTGTCAAGGTACATATGACAATGGTCATATTGAGGAAGAACTCTTGGATGTTCATACTTTAAGCAAACAATCTCACACTCTAGCAAGATCTTTATCTGTTCATCTGCTTGCATGTGTTGCAGGATTGCTGTTCACCATCTACTTCCACGTCTGTGTATAATTTTCATATTCTAATTGTCCTGGAATTTACTGAACTATTACATTTATAGTTCTGACTCACCTGTACAATGTGGGAAATTTTTTGAGTCAGAAGCCAGCTCTCAGTGGATATGGTCCTTCTTCATTTTATGTACTGCTCTTAGTTTCTCTTAATATTTTTCCTGCCAAACTGTATCTTCCCTGATTATCATGCTATCTCAAAAGCAGAGGAGTATGTTTCAGATGATTTTATGTAAAGAGAGAGACTAGCACTCTTATCTATTAAAAATCATTTTTGTGTTTATAAATCAATATTGTGTTTTCCTCCCTCTCTCCCTTCCTTCCTTCCTCCCTGTCACTCTCCCTTCTTCCCTTCTGTCTTCTGTGTGTGTGTGTGTGTGTGTGTGTGTGTGTGTGTGTCTTTCTTGTCCCTCTGTTTCTCTGTTTATTTTCAGTGTGGGAATTTGTTTTCTGATTACATTGTAAATATGCATTTGTTCGCTATATTAATTCCTTTGTAAGCCTGTGATTAAATCCAACTCTACTGTTTGTTTGTGATTTGCTGGCCCTTTCATTCATATATATATATATGTACACACACACGCAAATATATGTTTTATATATATATATACACATATGTATGTTATATATATACACTCATTCATTCATATATATGATACACATATAAAAAATCATGTATGGTCTTTTGAACTAGACCTCAAAAACTACAGATACATGATTATATGCACATATATATATAAATATATATGTAGGTTTATATCTCCATGACATGTGCTGTCCTTTTCATTCATATAAATTATATATGTACTCATTCATATATTATATACATAAATATATGTATATATAATATATAGATGATATATGTATATATGATGATATATGATATATGAATTTATACATATATAAATTCATGTAAGGTCTTATGGACTAAACTTAAAAACTACAGATATGTGAATGCATTCTCACAGTTAGCAGATGTTGATATGACATCTACTAGCTATAGAACAAATGATATTTTATAAACCAAGTTATTAGTTGAGATCTGGAACTTACTTTGTTATTCAATTTATTCCCTATCTAATCTTTACAAATATGTTCTTTTATTTGTTTTGAAGTCTCAACTTCAATTTAACAATTCAGAGTAGAAGCTATGAGGAAGTTTTATACGGCTGAAGTGTTTTGCATGTTACATGATTAGCATCTCCATCCCTTAATCCATTCTAACAAATGATTGCTATGGTGTACCTATGTGTTTGGAAGAATTCAAGTTGCTTTGTATGATCTCCCAAGCACTCCAATACTTGCATTCCTACCAACATGGGTCTTCTTTTCACATGCTTGCCTTATTTTGGGAATTTAGCACAGCTTCTTATTTCTTTTGACATTGATAAACTTTTACATGTATTTATTTTAAGCTATGGTTACCTCCTAGGCTCAAGACAAAAATCCTAAGCACCATATTTGATTTCTCTCTTTCTTTCACTCCACTCTTTATAATCCCTTGGAACAAACTGTCTACTCAACCTTCAAAATACACTCCATGTCTTAAAATTACCCTTTACCTCTTCTAACTGCTCCCCAGTCTAATTCACTCTCATATATCATCTGAATCACTACAGCAATTCAGTACAGGTCTCTCTGTTTCCATTCTTGTTCTCTTATATCTATTCTCAACTCAGCAACCAGACAGATCTTGATAAACCTTCATTCCTTTGCTAAAACCTATGAAGGGCTTCTCACAACACTTGCAATAAAAGAGGAAGTCTTTATGAGAAGCAGAAGGCCCTAAGCAATAGGGCTCTTAGATACCATTATACCTTCAACTTCCACAATTTCCCTCTCACACACTGCTTTGACCACACTAGTCATTCTGCTTTTCCACAAACATACCAAGTTCCTGCCTGCCTCAGAGCCTTTCCCATAATGTCTCCTCTGTCTGAAATGCTCCACCATCAGGTCCTCATATGAATCCTCTTTGTATCATTCAGCCCACTATGATCATATGTAAGTTCTATGTTCTCCACATCATTCTTCCATCCCCTTATCTTGCCTTAATTCTCTTGTAGTCTCTATTATTTCCTGAAAATATGTCATTTGCTTATTTTTCAGTATGTATTGTCTGTTTCCTTCTTTGGAATGTAAGTTTCATTAGGAAAAGGACTTTTCTGTCCCTCTCTGCGTCTCAGGCACCCAACAGTAACTGATACACAGTATATAATGAATGGACACAAAATAAGTATGATGTGAAATAGATGTTCTTATTATTTCTTATTTTACTGCTATAGAATCCAAGGCTCAGAAAAGTAAAGCAACTTGTCTAGTGTTAGGTTGCTAGTAAGTGACAGAGGCCAGGTTAGAATCTGAGTCTTCTGCAGTGTGGTTTGTTACTCACAATGATAAATATATCCCCTTCCACACACTTAACCATTCTGCAGGCTCTGGTCATTATGTGGAGTTTACTCCCATCTGTAATACTTAAAAAGAAAGAACTTAATCCTAACCCCCATGGAAACCCATTCATTGGTCACTGTGCATGATGAATACAGCATTCTTTCCTAGTCTCAATATCGTACTGAACATTTTTCTTCTCCTTGTCATCGAAGAGTTACAGAATGTGTTGTAGATGTGATTAACTCATTAATCTTCACAAAACATAAGTAAGGTTAGTAAAATTAATTATCCACCCAAACAACAGAGACCCACAAAAATTATTAGATGTACTCAAGGTTACATAGCAAGTTTAGACCAAGAACTCACAGAGCTGTTTCCACATGTTTATTAGAGAAGATTTTAGTCTATGAGATGGCATAACACTTAAACTAATAGCAGCAATTTTATCTACAAAAACCACTATGAATTGTTATTAACAATTAAACATAAGATTAAGTCATACCCTTCCTTTGATTAATCCCAGGAAAGAGACGTGAAGTGGGAGCTGATATTTTCTATAGCCTCTTCTAACTAACTCTGTTTCCCAGATTTACTCTGAGTATTTGAAACATAGGGCTAGTTGAAGAGTGTTTTCATTTTTATTCCTGAATGTAATTTCAGAAGGATATTGATGTGAATTACTATTAAAGTACAATGATATTGGTGAGGCAGTGCAGTGCAGGATTTGCAATTATTCAGTCCCAGGTTGATATCCTAGCTCTATGACACCTTACCTTTGTCCATTGGTTAATATTTAAAACCCTTAATTTATTTCTTCATCTGGTAAGTGTGAGCAGAAGTAATACTGATCAGAGAATGCTTTGGACTGTTAATGACATAGTACACTTTCAGGACCTGGCACTCGGTCAGCTTCCAGTAATAAATGGCACTTACTATTATGTTTGTATTGTATTTTATTTCTTTATTATAAGAAAGGAGCTGTGATTATTTCATATAAACAGAACAGAAATTAACATTTTACTATTTGTGAATAATGTTTGGAAAAGCAACCACACTGAGAAAATGTTTGCAGAAGTGTTCAGCTTCCTCATGAGCAAGCCTCTTTCAATCACTTTATAAATGAGCATCTATTTGCTTCCAGTTGTATGCTTTGTATAGGACTTGTATCTTTTAATGCAGCCAGCAGGACTTACTACTGGTAACGATATTCACCATTAACTTCAAGTAACCTTGGTAATGTTAAGGTATTAAACCCATTTTTTACTGATAATAATTATTTTTTTCAATTTTAAGTGATCATTTTCATCTATTTCGAACTCCTGAGAGTTTGTACGTTGGGTATCAAAGCTGGCCTTGAGAATAGTTTGGTTGCTGAACAGCAGAGTTGGGGTAAGGATCTAAGAAATCTTGATGAGAGCAAAGACACAATGTACCAGAATATCTGGGACACATTTAAAGCAGTGTCTACAGAGAAATTTATAGCAATAAATGCTCACATGAGAAACAAGGAAAGATCGAAAACTGACACTTTATCATCAAAATTGAAAGACTTAGAGGAGCAAGATAAAAAAAAAACTCAAAAGCTAGCAGAAGACAAGAAATAACTAAGATCAGAGCAGAACTGAAGGAGATAGAGACACAAAAAACCCTTCAAAAATCAATAAATCCAGGAGCTGGTTTTTTGAAAAGATCAGTGAAATAGAATGCTAGCCAGATTAATAAAAAAGAAAAGAGAGAAGAATCGAATAGATACAATAAAAAAATGATAAAGGGCACATTACCACCGATTCCACAGAAGTACAAACTACCATCAGAGATTACTACAAACAACTCTATGCACATAAATCAGTAAATCTGGAAGAAATGGATAAATTCCTGGACACTTGCACCCTCCCAAGACTAAGCCAGGATGATATTGAAATGCTGAATAGACCAATATCAAGGGCTGAAGTTAAGGCAGAAATTAATAGCCTACCAACCAAAAAAAGTCAGGGTCCAGATGGGTTCACAGCCAAATTCTACGAGACTTATAAAGATGAACTGGTACCATTCCTTCTGAAATTATTCCAAACAATCCAAAAAGAGGGAATCCTCCTTAACTCATTTTATGAGACCAACATCATCCTGATACCAAAACCTGGCAGAGACACAACTAAAAACGAAAACTTCAGGCCAACATTCATGATGAACATAGATGCAAAAATCTTCAGTAAAATACTGACAAACTGATTGCAACAGCATATCAAAAAGCTTATCCATCATGATCAAGTGGGCTCTATCCCGGGGATGCAAGGCTGGTTCAACATACGCAAGTCTATAAATGTAATCCATCCCATAGACAGAACCAAAGACAAAAACCACATGATTATCTCAATAGATGCAGAGAAGGCCTTCAACAAAATTCAACAGCCTTTTGTGCTAAAAACTCTCAATAAACTAGGCATCGATGGAACATATCTCAAAATAATAAAAGCTATTTACGACAAACTCACAGCCAATATCATACTGAATGGGCAAAAACTGGAAGTATTCCCTTTGAAATCTGGCACTAGACAAGGATGCCCTCTCTTATCACTCCTATTCAATATAGTATTGGAAGTTCTAGCCAGAGCAATCAGGCAAGAAAAAGAAATAAAGGGTATTCAATTAGGAAAGGAGGAAGTCAAATTGTCTCTATTTGCAGATGACATGATTGTATATTTAGAAGACCTTATTGTCTCAGCCCAAAATCTCCTTCAGCTGATAAGCAACTTCAGCAAAGTCTCAGGATACAAAATCAATGTGCAGAAATCAAAAGCATTCCTATACACCAATAACAGACAAACAGAAAGCCAAATCATGAGCAAACTCCCATTCACAATTGCTACGAAGAGAATAAAATACCTAGGAATACAACTAACAAAGGAGGTAAAGGACCTCTTCAAGGAGAACTACAAACCACTGCTCAAGGAAATAAGAGAGGACACAAAACAGATGGAAAATCTCAAAAGTCTCAATTGCAGTAGGTCATGTGAGATCTCACTGGAACTAATGTACTGTCAGGCAGCTACTCTCTCTCACATCACATGAAATCTCATGCCTGCTCATGTGTGCATGGCTGTGCATATGTTTGTGTTTGTGGTTTGCATTTTCCTCTGTGAATCCAGCTTCATCAGCAAAAGGTTCTTTTTTATTCAAATTTTATTTTAGATTCAGTGGCTACATGTGCAGGTTTGTTACCTGGGCATATTGCATCATGCTGAACTTTGGGGCACAAATGATCCCATCACCCAAATACTGAGCATAGTACCCTACCAACCTTTGCTTCCCTCTCTTCGTACTCCTTCTACTGGTCCTTGGTTTCTATTCTTACCATCTTTATGTCTATGAGTAAAGATGGTTAGCTCCCACTTATAAGTGAGAAAAGGTGGTATTTGGTTTACTGTTCCTGTGTTAATTCACTAGGATAATGGCCTCCAGCTGCATCCATGTTGCTGCAAAGGACATGATTTTGTTCTTTTATTGGCTGCAGAATATTCTACAATGTTTATTTGCAACAGAAAAGACACAGAATCAACCTAGGTGCCCATTAACAGTGGATTGGATAAAGCCCTTATTTTTTTTTCCTTCCCCATTACTTTTCAAGTGACTGTGTGTTGCCAGGTCATCTTATATGGCCTGACCTCACTATGGTCTCTCCGTCCCAGTACCTAACCCCATTGAACTGATTCAGTACCTGGAGATTACTTTCAAATTTCTTGGATACTGCTGTGGACTTTTGTGTCCCCCCCAAAATCCATATACTGAAGTCCTAATGCCCAATGTGATGGTATTAGGAGGTGGGGACTTTGGGAGTTAGACTTAGGTGAGGTCATGACGGTGGCACCCCATGCTGAGATTAGTGCCCTTAAGGGACTAGACTAGAGCTATTTCTCTCCATGTAAGGATACAGCAAGAACCAGAAAGAGGGCTTTCACCAGGGAACTAACTATGCTGACAACCTATCTTGGGCTTTTAGCCTCCAAAATCATGAGAAATGAATGTTTGTTGTTTAATCCACTCAGTCTATGGTATCCCATGATAGCAGCTCAAACTGAGGCAGATACATAATCTGATTGACCCAGAAATGCTCAGCTTCTCTCTGCTGGTGTGATTTTCCACATCAATAATGAGGTATCATCTCTAAAATGGTGTCGCTGGAAGGAAATTATGAGCATATCTACTAATGATGTGCACGATAACTACTTCCTAAATGAAATTGATTTGTCTATTTTTAACGTATATTTTTATAGGATCATTGTTTACTTCTTTCATAAATATCTGATTTCCCCAGTATCTGCAATTTGAAAAAAGATTATCTAATGACTTGATATCAATCCTGCAACTATTCACTGGCAAAATTTATGTCACATTCTGCATGGTCCTATACAGAAACAGAGATTTTCAAAATACTGCTGATTATTTAGGTTATGCAATAGAAACTGGATGAAATATAAATAAATGATTTATAAATATCAAATAAAGACTGGGGCAGAAATTGGGGTTATACAACCCCAAATCAAGGAACACCACCAGAATCAAAGGAAGATTTCCTGTTAGAGCCTTTGAAGCAAGTGTGGCCCTGATAATATCTTGAATTTAAACTTCTGGCCTCCAAAACATTTGCTCATGTACCCCCGAAGACACCTCTCTCACAGAAGTGTGAGAGAATAAATTTCTTAAGTCACCAACTTTGTGATAATTTGTTGTGGCCATTAGAATTATCCCCCACTGTGGTCAGAAAATAAATCAGCAAGATAAATATACCTAAAGTTGTATAAAGTAATGTATAATTTTAGTTACATATACATGTATATGTATAAAAATTGTATAAAGCTATGCACATGCAATAAATGATCATTGACTTAATAAATAAAAGTAGTAACAAAATGGTCCCCAAACGTTTGGGCTATTGGCATTTTGCATATCAGTGTTTCACAAACCCAACTGTGCAGTTTCTTGTGGAGCTTTTTAACAATACAAGTTCTTTGGGCTCCAGACCAGAGGTATTAAATAAAATTTTCTAAGGATCGAGTTTAGGCATAGATATTTTAAATCTCCACAAGTAAGAAATAAAAACCATGCCAAACCTACTATGACAACATTCTAAAAAATGCTGACCATATATATATATATATATATATATATATATAAAATGCATATTATTTTCCAGAAACAAAAGATTAATAAAAGCAGCTCATAACATTAAGTTTTCAAAGAAAACATTCAGAGAATGGGCATTCTTTTAAAGACTTGGTTTATATATTTTTTAAATGCTTTCACTGGTATGTTTCTGAAGCAAGGTTACAAAAACTTCTAACACTTGTTAAATAACTGACTTGCAATTACGGGTCAGGTTGCACTCTCCAAAGAAAAACATTATATTTTGTTTAACACTTGCTAGATTCAATATCATCCAGAGTGACTATTTCTATTTCTGTTTCAATTAGAAGTGTCATCCTCCAAGTAAACTTTCTTATCTTTTCAAATATCCATAGCCAAATAGAAGGTAGACAAGTAAAAAAAAAAAAAAACTCAGTTTTAAAGACAGAAAAGAGATATGTAAAATTCTAACCCCCATATGGTTAAAAATCACTTTTCCAGATCATTTAAAAAAATCTCCCAAGCGTATAAAAATACAAAAATCATTTATTTTTCGTTGAATAGGACCACTAATTATAAGAATACACACACACACACACACACACACACACACACACACACACACACA